>NW_023458560.1:737987-742913 GCF_013731165.1 Rhagoletis pomonella | reverse complement strand
CTGATTTTTGGGGATTTTGTTGTATAATTGACCATATTTTTATAAAAAATTACCGAAAACTAAAATATTTAAAAAATAGTTGCTGTATTGTAAAATAATCGTTGTACCTAAACTTTATTGACTGACTGTATTAAGATAGCTGTGCTGGATTGCATAAAAAACAGTTAATTTTTCTTTTCTTAAAAAAAGGTAGCTCTGGTGGCTTGAATTTTTAAATAAATTTAGTGAGAAAGTGGTAATTATTTTGACACTTTTTTTTTAAATGCCTCTTTTTCTGCAACTGCATTGCCTTTCTCAATGTCCTTCAGGATCTTGGCCTTTTTTATGGAATCACTAAGTATAATGATTATTAAGCAACTCAAAAACTATACCAGCGTGATTACCGACGTATCCTTTTGAGAGGTAGCCGCACCCTTATAAGAGGAATAAGACCCAAACTTTTCAGGTCAAAATTTCAGTAGGTTGCGTCTGTATGGTCTTTTCAATTTTATAAATTATCATTGTTTTTAGGTAGAAAAATAAAACTCAAAATTAATGATAATCTCTGCGCGAAAAAATAAAAATCATAAAATAATTATTATTTATAATCCCAAAAATAAAAATCAAATAATAATTATTTCCGTTTGTGCGAAAAAATAAAACTCATTAATAATTCATAAAACAATGATTAAATGCTGATTTAAATTATTTTACTCATAATAATTACCTTCCCTGCTTTTAAAATTTGAAATAAAATAGTTTAGTGAAAGTACCACATTTCATTGCTTTTGGACTGGTGCGGGCCTAGTTACTATCGGACTGGTTCGTTTTTGGCGAAAAAGAACTAGTACTGAACTAGAAATTCGGTTCACTAGTTCGTGTTTTCCCTACAGGGATAGATTGGCGCTTACACATATGTTAGTGTTTGGCCGAGCTTCTCCTCCGACTTGTGGCGTGCGCCCTGATGTTGTCACACAAAGCGGAGGGACCTACAGTTTTACGCCGACTCCGAACGGCAATTGTGTTTTTATGAGAAGCTGTTTTTCATGGCAGAAATACACTCGGAGGTTTGCCATTGCCTGCCGAGGGACGACCGCTGTTAAGAAAAAACCTTTTTTCTATATTTTTTGCGATGTTGCTTTGACCAGGTCTTGAACCCAGGTACTGATGAGTGAAAGCGCGCACTGCTTACCACTACACCACAGCGGCCTGTGTTCATATGTCCTCTAAAAAGGATCCAAATTAAAGCAACATCCTAATATCTATAATAATATCGCATGTAACACTGCATATAATGCCAAATTTTTTTTGCGGAAAGGTAATTTAAGGTATTTTAAATTAATACTCACTTACCAACAGCTATGCTAATACATACGATGAATTAAGTAAACTTACCTTGCGTGTTGTTATTTTTTAATGCATAAAAAATTCCTCTAAAAAATAATAAAATCTTAATAGATAAATCTGTCATTGGAGACATAGTATAAATCACTTTTATACATAAATTCATAGTAAAATTACACAGAATTCCAATTACGGAGGGGAAATACACCGAAATATAGGTATTATGAAATTTTTACACACATATATGTACATATGTACCTATGTATATGCTAAATAATGGCAGTGAGACATTTTGACTAGTTTCGCCTATTCTGTTCATTGATTATTTTTCGAATGAATTTATATAAAAGTCTAATTCATAAATTTATAAACTATATATGTACAAAAATCGTCATTTCAAATTTTGCACAAAAATTATAAAAATTCGCCAGGTTTTCCCAACAACAAACTTTCAATTCAGAATTTTTAAGAAGATTCCATGTTTTCAATTTCATGCATTTTTTTCCATATAAAGTGTGTACGAAAATTTTTTAATGGATGAAAATATATGCCACCGTCAGAAAAAAAAATATCAAAAATCATCGGCAGAAACTTACACTTTTATTTAATGGACTATAAAACTGCAAACTTAGAATCTTTCTAAAAATTCTGAATAAAAAGCTTGTTGTCGCGAAAACTTAAATTTCGTACTGCATATTCACAATAGAATTCAGCGGTTTGTAAATATTTAATTTTTAGTGCGTTTATTTTTCCCTTTTTGTATTTTTTTTTTAATCTATAATGTGGTATGTAATTTTTTGTTACATAGTGGCCTTTTATTTGAAATTTCTGTATTTTATGATTGTGCCAAAACAAGATGAATTGTACCAAAAGTGCATCTGTGAATGAAAGTGCCAAAAATGGCACTATTGTGCCTCCTTTTCATCACTGGTATCTAATATCATAAAATAAATGTACCTTAATGAGACAGATTGTACCTAAAAAAAGCTAAATCAGTTATTTGTAGTTTTTTTTTTTTTATAAATTTTGTTTAAAACATGAATACAAAAGAGCATGACTCGTTTTTTTTTTTTTTTACTGAGCCTATCTCTATAGCAGGGTTATTGCGAATATTCGCATTCGCAACCGCGGAGCTTCCGCATTAATTTCAACATTCGCATTCGCAATAATCAATGCGGAGCTTTTGCGAATGCGAATGTTGTGCAAGTGCACCGATAAAACGTATATTTGGCAAACAAAATGACAAATTGTAGCCAATATTTTTGCCTGAGTTCGTGGGAGTATTTGTGTAACAAAACTGGTCAAATGTCATATTTATCAAATTTGATAACAATGTCTTTAAACATATTAGCGGGACTCACTTTCCATAGCATTTTAGGTGTAAAGTTGCTACGTAGCAATCAAGCACGCGTTTTGTTGTTGTTCAACAGCAACAAAACAAGTGGTATATTGCTACGTAGCAACTTTACACCTGAAATGCTACTCAACGGGAGCCCCCTAATTATTTCTTAAGCTATATAACTGAGCTATCAATGGGCAGCCATACAAGTTCCAACTTCTACTTGACCTTTGACGTACGTCAAAGAGAACATAGTATTTTTATACCCGAGCGCACTTGTGCACAAGGGTATTATAACTTTGTTCACATTATATTATAACGGTTGTTTGTAACAGGCAAAACGAATCGAGATAGATATAGACAAATGTATACAAAAATGATCAGAATGAAAAGAGAAATCGATTAAGCGGTGACTGTCTGTCCGTCCGTCCGTCTGTGCACACGATAACTCGAGTAAAAATTGAGATATCTTAACGAAACTTGGTACGTGCACTTCTTTCTGGCGTAGTGGTATTGAAAATGGGCAAAATCGGACAACAACCACGCCTACCTCCTATAAAATGGTAATTTTCATAAATACAAAAACTGCGATGTTTTACTAACTACTGAAGATTATTCACTCAAAATTGATATTTACAATAAGTTTTAGACGAAAAATAAGAATATTATAAATTTTTGGAAAATGGGCGTAGCCACGCCCACTTATAGTTACATGTGTATATCTTGGCAACCGCTGTACCAATTTCTTCCAAACTTGGCACAGTTGTTGGCCTTGATATAATATACGAAATAGCCGAAAATTTTTAAAATCGAACAATAATTACGCTCACATCCCATATAACGGTAATTTAGAGAAATACGAAATCTTCAATAAATCAGTAAATATAAGAGCTAATTTATTCAAAATTGATGATGGAAACAATTCTTTACCAAGAAATACGCTTATGATGAAATTTTTAAAAATGGGCGTGGCACCGCCCACTTACGATCATATATATGTATCTCGGTAACCGTTCTACCAATTTGTACCAAACTCGGTATGGTTATTGTGCTTGCCACATAGGAGCAAAACGCTGAAAAGTATTGAAATCGGACTAAAATGACGGCCGCTTTTCATATAACGGTAAATTTCAGAAATGCTTGAAACTTCAATATTTCGAAATTTAGGGACGCTAATTTACTCAAAATTGATACATCCTGGCTTACCATGTAGTGGTAGCTTTCGGAAAGGTGAAAAACGGGTATTTAATGTTCGGCTCCGCCCGAACTTAGCCTTTCTTACTTGTTAACAATGTTTTTTTTTCTGTGCTTTAAACACCTGCATTGCTTTCTTTCTTAATTATAATTTTTTTGGACAAAAGAAGAAAGTGTGCACTGTAATTCCTAACCAAATTTTCGTGATTTGGTTTTGATGTTACATATATTCGCTTCAATAATTTCAAATAGGGCTCTTTGGGGAATTTATTTTTAGCTAAAATTTTAGCAGTAATTTTGTTTACTTGTCGAGCAATATTTTTTTCATAGGGGTATACATTGGATCCTTGGCTAAAACCTTGTGCGGTAAAACTGTCCCTGCTTTGCTATTTAAAGTCAAAGAGTAAGCTCCTTCAATAGGAATTTCCAGCAGAAATGATCAACGTCTCCGTATAAAGAGAATCGATGCTCAAATAATTAAAAAAGTATAGGTCTAACCTTTAATAAGATTAGAATTACGTAACTATCTGAAATTCAAATGCTTATAAAAAGCAGGGTTCTTTTTTTAATAACAATATTCTGATCCGATTCGGCTGGCAGCCACGACTTTGAAAACAGAATTTTGTTCAAAATGTTCATTCCTGGAAAATAATAATTTATTTTTCATATCCATTTATTTAGCTCGCTATAAGGACCAATTTTTCAAACCAGTCGCAGAAGAAAGTATTAAAAATGAATTACAGAAATTAAATCGAATGAATGAAGTTACAGATTCCCCAAATTCGAAACAGCCAAAGGAATGAGAATGAAGAATTGTTTTTAAAAAGCTTTAGAAAAACCTGACACATCTGGTTTGGCTTGTAAGCGCTGTTTAAACAACGATCTCGCCATTATGCTAGATTCTAATTGTTTCTTAAAAATACTTGACATCCGCGTTCGCATTCGCATCCGTGGATGTAATATTACATTTACATTGGACCAAAATGCGTGATTTGAAATCAGTCATTTGAAGGTGTTTACACTGCTTCTCATCAAATGAAAAGGGAAGACAAAAACAAAATGTATGTAAA
>NW_023458560.1:731402-737887 GCF_013731165.1 Rhagoletis pomonella | reverse complement strand
TCTGGTTTGGCTTGTAAGCGCTGTTTAAACAACGATCTCGCCATTATTCTAGACTCTAATTGTTTCTTAAAAATACTTGACATCCGCGTTCGCATTCGCATCCGTGGATGTTAGCTGTTTGATATTCGCATCCGCATTCGCATCCGCGGATGTCTAAAATTCCACATTCGCAACATCCCTACTCTATAGACTATAGTCTAATGGGAATTGGAGAAGCGTTGTTTTTGTTTAATTTTGACTACTGAAAAATATTGGCGAAAAAGACTACAAACACACTTTGTGAAGTATACTTCTTTATCCAGCTTTTTATAAAACAACGAGAAAAGTCTGCAAGTCTAGGGAAAATAATCGAATTGCCGTAAGTAACTTCGAAAGCATTATCTCACCTCTGAGAGGTGCAATTTGGTTTTGAAAATGTTTTCCCCCAAATCGCCCACTGTGCGCCGTTTCCATGGCAAAGCTGATGCCAGATAAAACGCTTGCTTCGCGTTGCGTGACAGATTCGCTTTGACAGATAAGATGAAGTGTATGAAAATGCACAAAGCATGCCACATAGATCGTTGCAGCTGCAGCGCTAAGAGAAAAGATGGCCAACTCCCAACATTTTGCGCGTGTTGACAATAGGGATGGGTAAATTGGGTATTCGAAGCTTCGATATTCGAATTTTAATCGAATTATAGCTCCAAAATGGCGAATTTTTGGAATCGAACTTTGTGTTGCTTAAATTCGGATAAAATCGAATTTTTCTAGAAAAAATCTAATCTCATCTTTATTTCCAAAAAAAATCACCTCTTCAACTTTCTTCTTTCTGACTAAATTTGCCACTACTGTATGTGGCACTCCATTTGTCTTAGGGATGCAAGTAAAAAAATACATATATTTCGATCTGATGCATTGGGAAAAAAATCTGTGCCAAGTAGAAACTGTTATTCCGAACTCAAATTTAAGAAATTTTTTTGCAAAAAACTGTTTTTGTTGTTGATTTTTTATTTTAAATGTTTAGAGGCTTTTGCGTTGGTGGCATGAAGCTTTTGCCTGAGAAGACCCCTAGTAAAATTTTCCGGAGAATAATTTTCTAGAATAAATCAATCCTCTAACGACTTTCCAAATTTGCTTTTTGCGGGATTTCTTGAAGTAAGGGTCAAAATGAACCTTTTAGGCGGAAGCTAATGGGTTAAAATTTGTGCGAAAATATTTCCCATGAGATTTTATTATAGATGTCTTAACCTTTAATTTCGCTCAGACATTTATTTTAACTATTTTTTCCACTTTTATGAAAACTACTTAGGCCGAGACATGAAAACTTTAGTAGGCCATTAAATAAAAATACGAGCTAACTTTTGCAAATCCACCGAGTGTTTTATTACTGGATTGGTATACTTTCAGAAAATGTTAACAAAGTCCGGGCTGGTTTCGGCTGTCCCACAGTGTAATTTGAGTTTAACTTTTTAGACAGGTGGCCCCTCTCTTCAAGCACCTCAAAAATATTTTAATTGTTGCATAGTATTTTAAGCATAACACTTCTTAACTAAATTCGACTTTTCAAACAGGTGGCACCCCACCTAAATGTAATTAAAAAATAAAGTTTATTCAAAACCATTTCGATTGATACCCATATTGGGGTAATTTATTTAACTTATGAAATAATTTGATTTTGATTTTCTTACATATGGCACAAAACTAAAACCATATTACACATCTACAGGGCAAGCCCTTTCATTTGACACCTACCTCTTTTTTGAAAATCGAAGGAAAGATACATATTTTATGACTTGGTGTTAAATATTTAACGCAAACATCTGCGGAAGCGATTATTTGAATTTGATTTTCTAACCTGTGGCAACCCTTTTCATAGAACTAAAACTATGTTGCAGACCCAAAGCACAAGCCTTTAATTTGACAAGATTTTATGACTTGGTGTTAAAAATTTAATCTCCGAACTCGATTAAGAAGATTCAATAAAAAAATTTTTTGGAAAATTCGAATTAAATCGAATTGGCACCACCAAATTTCGAATCGAATAATCCAATGGTTGGGCAATGTTTGAAACTCGGAAAAAATCGAGTTTCAACCCCCCACTACCCATCCTAGTTGACAATCAGCCGGTTTAATATTTATTTTGTTTCGTCCAAATTCGAGTTTTCATGCAGAAACATAAAATTTAATTACATTGCTGATATGTTTAAAGCTAAATATATAAAATTCACAGCAATTTTGAAGAGTAAAAGAGCAGTACAAAATTGTTTTCTTGGCAAAGGTATAAATGTCACGCAAAGCCACAAAGTATCTGGTATTTGCTTAAACTTCTTCGTCAACTTTGAGACTTGTATTTCTTCTTGTTCAATAAAATAATACATAAAATTTTGAAATACGTCCCTTGCGTTTCATATGCTTTCTCCAAAGGTTTAGGCATATCTTGTCTACGACATTTGCCAATACTTATTATTATTATTATTATTGTTGGGGATAGAGCACTGCGACCTTAAGATCTATTGTACCCCCTTCATGGATTATAGTGTGTCTATTAATCCAGTATCCGAGAGAAACTTTAGTATAGAACCTAAGTCTACGGATTTCACTTCGCCTTTGGTTATCAGATGTTCACCCAGGTGCCTTTTGCGTTTATGCATCAGTGCAGGGCATTCTTCTAAGATGTGCTGTGCAGTCTCGTTTTCCATCCTGCAAAATCTGCATCGCTCATGCGAGTAAATTCCCAGTTTAGTCAGGTGATAGTTCAGCCTGCAGTGTCCTGTCAGGATTCCTGTAACAATTCTTAAGTTATTCTTTGATAAGCTCATACATTCCTTGACGCGTTTTAGCTTATATGTTCCTAAAAGTGCTTTGGACTGCTCTAGACCTGGTAGGTTATCCCAGTAGTGATTCGTCTGAGCTTCTTCCTCTAGCCGAACTAGTTTAGCGAGTGCCCCTTTTCCCAGGCCGCAGAAAGGTTCTGGACCGGTGAAAGGGGTTGATGCACCTTTCTTCGCTGGTTTATCGGCAATCTCGTTTCCTTTAATACCAATATGTCCCGGAATCCAGAGAACCCAAACCCGATTGGTCAGACCAAGAGTATTCAGCTTGTCGAGGCACTCCATCACCAGTTTAGATGTTACCTGGTGAGATCTGAGGGCCTTGATAGCCGCTTGGCTGTCAGTCAAGATCGCGATGTTCTGATTCCGGTAGTTTCGCTTGATATTAAAGTCCGCGCATCTTTCTATGGCGTATGTTTCAGCCTGGAAAATAGACATATGTTTCCCCATGGGTTCCGAGTATCTTATCCTCGGTCCAACTACCCCTACCCCGGTACCCTCGTCGGTCAATGAGCCATCAGTGTACCAGGTAATCATGTTTTGGTTTATCCGATATGTCTCGGATATGCCTGCCCAGCTCTTCTTATTACTCAGTTCAGTATAAAACCTCTTTGTAAAGCTGAACCTCGGATGCATGGTATCCCTCGGTATTGCAATTTCAGGGAACTTATTCGTAAGAATATCTAACTTCCCACGACCAAGACACCCTGCTGCCCTGATATTGGTACCAGTCATCCGTAGTAAAGCTCTTTTCGCCTGAGTCTGTATGTAAATATGAAGAGGGGTAAGATCTAAAAGAACCTCCAAGGATGCGGTTGGACAGGTTCTCATGGCTCCCGTTATGCATACGCATGCCAGCCTTTGTATCTTGGAGAGCACTTTGATTGCTCCAAGTTTTGAAGTTCTATCGGCCCAAACGATGGCTCCATAGGTTACCATGGGTCGTACTATTGTCGTGTAGATCCATCTCAGTATCTTTGGTGTGCAGCCCCAACTTTTACCTGCCATGGACCTACACGTCACAAATGATCTTACAGCTTTCTTCGCAGTTTCTTCTACGTGTGCGTTCCAGAGTAGTTTTTGGTCTAGTATTACTCCTAGGAATGTAACCTCTTTTTGGTACATGATGTTGGTTCCATCTAGCCTTATCGCTTTTAGACTATCAAGTTTGTATTTCCTTGAGAATGGTACTATAGTGGTTTTTGCTGGATTTACATTCAGCCCCACTTTGGCACACCATTTTTTGGTTACGTTCAGCCCTAGCTGGATTCTATCACACAGGGTGTTTTCGAATTTCCCCCTGCATAATATTACAATGTCGTCGGCGTACCCCTGGCAGGTTAGTCCAGTATCTGTTAGCTCTTGGAGCAGTCCGTCGACGACTATATTCCATAATAGTGGAGATAACACTCCACCCTGTGGACAGCCCCTTGTTGTTCCGGCAACAACTGTATTATTCGTACAGGTTTGTATTTCTACCCTTCTGGTGCGGAGCATGCAATTAATCCAGGCTACGAGGGTATTGTTTACCCCCCTGCTAATCAAAGCACTGTTTATTGCAGCATGTGAGGTGTTGTCAAACGCCCCCTCGATGTCCAGAAAAGCGCATATAGCAGTCTCCTTATTTTCTAAGCTATCTTGAAGTGCGCATGTCAGTGCGTATAGGGCGGTTTCAGTAGAGCGGCCCGCCAAATATGCATGCTGGCGCGAATTCAGTGGCTAGTTCAATAAGACCGTAGTCCTTACATAGTTATCTACTACCTTTTCTAAAGCTTTTAGTACAAATGAGGTCAGGCAGATCGGCCTGAAGGATTTTGGATGAAGTGGGTCCTTCTTCCCAACCTTCGGGATGAAAACAACCTTCGCTCTTCTCCACGCATCTGGTATATAACCCAATGCTATGCTGCTTCTAATTATTTTTAATAGCGGTCCAATCACGCACTCTAAGCCCTGCTGTAGCATGCCAGGGAAATTTCCATCCGCTCCCGGTGACTTCAGTGGTTTGAAGGTATTTACCGCCCACCTGAGCCGGGGCTCGGAGCATATTTCCTTAGCCACTAACCAGTTTCCTCTGCTTATTTTACTGCACTGCTTAGTCCGATCTGTTTCGTAATAAGATGTAGATCCTGGGAAGTGAGTATATATGAGAAGTTTGATCTTCTCCTCCTCGCTCCCAGTGAAACTCCCATCACTCTTCCGTAGATTTGCGGACGAAATACAGTTTGTTTTTGCCATTACCTTATAGAGTCTTGTTGCCTCCGTAGTATCTTCTATGCTTTCACAGAAGTTCCTAAAGCTTAAACGCTTAGATTCCCTTATTTCTTTGTTGTACAGAGTTAAGGTTTTTCTGTATTCTGACCACTCCCCGGTTCGGTTTGCTCGATTGAATAGTTTCCGGACTTTGGTTCTGAGTTTACTTAAGTTGTTGTTCCACCAGGGTACATCCGTGGAGGAACGTACCTTACTTATAGGACAGCTGTCTTCATATGCGTCAATGAGTAGTTTATTGAAGCGCTTTGTAGCGAATTCTAGTTCTTTTTCGTTCCTGATCTTCTGACCTAGCCCAGGTTGTGCTACATTCAACCTCAGGTTGTCTTTGAACCTCTCCCAGTCTGTCTTCCTGGGATTTCTTAAAACTCTATGTATAGGAGGGGTTGCTTCAATGTCAAACCCTATTATTCTATGATCTGACATGGAGGGTTCATTGGATACTCTCCACTCTTTCACTAGCGCTTTCGTTTGAGTATTCCCTATGGTAATATCAAGGACCTCTTCCCTTGCGCGGGTCACAAATGTTGGTATGTTCCCAACATTAAAGATTTCTAATTTATTTCTAAGGATGAATTCAAGAAGGTACTCACCCCTTTGGTTGGTGTCACTGCTCCCCCATGCCTCGCTATGCGCATTTGCATCACACCCGAGTATCAGGGGTAGCTTACTAGCCTCGCAGTACTTCACCAGTTTAGTGACAAGGTCTGGTGGGGCGTGCGTGTCATCTCCTGGGAAGTAGCCCGATGCAGCTACGATGTCCTGGATGGTCCCGTTGATGTTGACTGGGACTTGGACCGCTACTAGATCCCTCGACAGGAAATCTGAAAGACATATATGTTTCAAGCTATTAGTTATTAACAAGCACGCCCTAGGATTCGTACACCTAGTATCCCAAATAACCTGCCTGTCCTCTACTGCCAAGCCTCTTATTTGGCCCCTGACGACCCAGGGTTCTTGTACCAGCACTATTCCCAGTGTAGACCTGAGGGTTGCCCTAGCGATAACCGCAGACGCGGCCCTCGCATGGTGTAGATTTATTTGTGCAACCTTAGTGCTGGTCATCGTCGCAGTTATTGGCGTTCATCGTCTTCGTCCGTTGTCAGAGTTTTGTCAAACTCTGACAAGGTGGCTCTCTCCGAGTCGTCATGAGGTAAAAGACTGACTTCCTCTACTACCGCGCTACTAGCTGCTTCCACGGCTACCATCTCAGCCAGCTCCTTCGGTAATTCCGAACCACCCGGTGGAGTATCTGGCTTGACTATCTTCGCCTTCGGTTCCCTGCCCTTGTGCACATGCACTGGAACACTACCAAACCTGTATCGTAGGATGCAGTTTTTCTTTTTGATAGCGTCCAACGACCGGTCGTCAATCCCGATCGTTAGCAGTTTGCCCGTCTTCTCATCA
>NW_023458560.1:726777-731392 GCF_013731165.1 Rhagoletis pomonella | reverse complement strand
TAACAGCGTAAGCATTTTTCAAAGCTGTAAAATTTGTAAACCAGTTTTGGTACAAAGTATACTACTATGTACTAGTGTTTAAATATAATAGAATATGAAATATACACCATATATGCATGTCAAGCAATAACTTAGCTATTTTATTTTCTCCATAAAATACCAATAGTAAGAGTGTTCAGTAAGTAAAGAATCCTCATTTGACACATTGCACAGATTTCAATATAATTGTTTTGCATTGCCTTTCATTTCCATTGCTTTTCATTGCCACTGCTTTTATTGCCTTTCCACACAATATATGCTTTCGGCGCCAATGCTTAGAGAGAAACCGGTTGTGCTGCGGCATGTATTGCTCATTTCTCTCTGTGCTCTTGCAGAGCATTGGTGGTTGAAAACAAAACATTGCATTGCTATGTTAAATGACCAAATGACCTGAAACTCGCTGTAAGTCGACTTGTGCACCAGTCTAATATGTACCCTGCAGGGAAAGCTACTAGTTGTGAACTAGAATTCTACCAGTTTGCGTTTCAGCCCAACTAGTTCACGTTCTATACTTTTTCAATGTTAGCGACTGGTATTTTTAACATTGCGATGTCCTACGAGATGTCAATTGTCAGGCTATGCATCAGCATCTACTAGTAGAAATACTTGTAGCAGCATACCAGTTGATGAGATACTCTGCCAATTCAAGTATTTCTTCCCATATATTTGTTTCTTTTTTTTTGCAATGCAACTAGATTTTTAAGTTTGTTATTTATGTTTAAATTGAAATAATTATTCCTACTTACATTGATCTAACTTTAAAAATCTTAACCACCTCCAAGCGGCCTCGAACCTGCGATCCCAGAACCAGAACCGGTAGTCTTCACGTGACGCCACAGCCGATATTTGTAAGAAAAGCAATTAATTGCGTTTTATTTTAGGCTTTGGCAATTCAAAGGCAGATGTCGCTGAACGCTTAAGTTCTTCGAAAATGTCGAGCTGGTAGGCGCATACTAGTTTATGAACTAGTATTTTTTTTAACTGGTTTGGGTTTTCACTGCAGGGAACATAAACGACTCTACATACATAATTGCCTACATTATTTCTCCATGAACTGTACATACCGTCGCCTGGGTAAAAGATTGTCGTAAGCGCCATTTTGACGATTTTTAGTTCTAGATGCAGTTATATATTTTGAAATAAGGTCATTTGATTGGTGTTATCAGTTTTTAGATATCTCCTCTAGTTTCGGAGATATTGACTAAAAATTTTTCGAGAATTTAGTAAAAATTTAGTTAGTGATGCAGTCATATTAAACTATATTGTATATCTCCTTTAGTTTCCGAGATATTGAGTAAAAAGTGTCGTTAATTTAGTAGAAATTTTGATCACATTTTGTCGTATTTCATACAAAGTGGCTGCCAAATTGTGGACAAAGGGCGCTTACGACAAAATTTTACTAAAGAAAATCCTTCATAAGCCCAAAACTAATTAACAATAAACATTAAAATTTAATAAAAAAAAGAGTTTTGTGAAGTAGTAACATTTTCAGAGACTTTGGAGAAAATCTATCTTCGCGTTTTTGAGAACTTGTATTCCAAACTTCAATCGCGATTTCCCACAACCTACCGAAATTAACATTCGACAATCAATCAGGCGACGATACATATTTGTTTCTTAACATAAGAATCAACATTCATGTTTCGATGTATTCCGTACGAATTAACAGCAGAGGGCGCTCTCAGCGCTGAGCAGCGCTGTTATGTGGGCATGTATGTTAGATTCTATAGAATTTTTAAAGTCCTGCAGTTCCATTTTTAGGATGTATTTAAACTTTTTTTTGCCTAAGACAATGAGAAGCGCATCCAGAACCTATAACCGAAATTTAATAAAAATAGGTATAGCCGATCTCGAGCTTTGCGAACAGAAAAAAAAAACGCCTTTCAAAATATACATTAGTGTAGATATAGATTATACAAAATATGTATAAAAAGGTGGCGCACTTCGTTTAGATATTTCTGTTTAAAAGCTATTTCAGTCCTCTTTCATTTGGTACCAATTTTGTTTGATTTGGATAAGCGGTTTGTTTATTCTTAGGAAAGGACTTTTATTTCGGACGTAAAAGATATTTGGCAAAGTTTAACAGTTATTACTGGTCTTAAAAAATAAAAGTCCGGGTTGACCGATTATTTCATTTCAAATAAAATAAAAGTCTAAGGATAACTTTTTTCTAAGGACTTTTATTATAAAAGTTATAAAAGTCCGGGTCCCTGGTTACGGATGATGTCAATGTCATCGTCATACACTAGCAATTGCACGCTCTTGCAATGGATTGCTCCTGAGCGTCTCAGTTCTGCAGCTCTAATTATCTTCTTCAAAATCAGATTAAAGAAATCACACGAAAGAAGTCGCCCTGTCTGAAATCCCATTTGGTGGCAAACGGCTAAGAGAGGTCTTTCCCAATTCTAACGGAGCTGGTGGTATTGATCAACGCGGCATACAGGCAACTCCTTTTGGCGCTGTCAAAAGCGGCTTTTAAATAGGCAAATATGTAGATTGTGAGTGTCGATCCTTTTCACGCGGGTCTCTTCCAAAATTTTGCGTATTGTGAAAACCTGGTCTATGGTGCCTTTGCCAGGTCTAAAGCTTAGAAGGCTGTTCTTGCGATAGTTGGCGCAAATGGCGGGGTTGCCTTGTGGATTTCTTCGCGAGTACTCTCTTGGGAGTTAACGAATACTCCCCATTTCTCCCTATGCTTCTGTGTAAGAACATGTAATTTTGTATACCCCCTTTAAATTGTATGTTTTTGGAGTGCGAGTAAACCCTTTGACTCCCTTAACAAGCAATCAGGGAATGCACACAGAAATATAATTCTAGAAACCTCTTTGACGAGTAATATAGGAGTACCCACAGAACAATATCCCACAAACCACCTAAAGAAACAATAAAAGAGGGCACACAGAACAGGATCCCTGGCAAAAGAACATTAAAGGAATACTCGTAATAAAATCATACTAGAAACCTCCTAAAACAGTAATGGACAAAGTAAATTTCAAAACCAATAACTTTCTGAAAAATTGTTTATTATAGCTTAAAATTATTGTAACCAATAGAGGTAAATATGTTGTACAAAAACACATAAGCAGAAGTTCAAAAAAGTTCCTAGGTGGTCCAGGTGGACCCCCAGGGGTCCACGGAAGACTCGACGGGGGTCCACGGTGAAGTGAAAAAAATTTGGGGGTCCATGAGTTGCAAATGGGGGTCCACGAAAATTTATCTGGTTCCAATGTAAAGAACCAAAATGGTTGCTTGATAGCCTCTTTATTTAACTTAAATTTTTATGAGTGGTGCATAGTGCTCTTGACATAGCGTCACTTTGTGTTTTAAGGCCACCTGCAGGTATGACAATGAGTGAGGCGCGGCGAAAATTGCTGGCGGCAGAGATATAAGCAGTTGTGTCTTTTCAATGCTACAGGATAGTATGCCACCAGTACCTTTGTTGAAGAGATTATATTATGTTGAGTTCTCTGAGACTGAATGCTGGTTTGATTCCATCGCTGAGACCGGACTCACACATTGTCGAATCTTCACTGATGGCTCAAAAACTGACTCTGGGTCATGATCTGGGGTCTTTTTCGAGGGTAATGGAGATAAACTTCACTTTTCTGTGGGGGAATATGCTTCGGTCTTCCAGGCTGCGGTAATTGCAATACTCAAAGCCATGGACTACGTGGTGGAACATATGTGGAGGGGAAGGAGTTTAACGTGACTGCAGTGATAACCAAGCTGCACTTAAGGCATTGACCAGCCCTCCATTTAAGTACTTCCAAACTAGTTCGGCTATGCAAGTCTCGACTAAAATATGATAGTGACCATAACGAGGTTGTTTTACTCTGGGTGCCAGGTCACTCTGAAGCACCTGGTTATGAGACATCTGATTATTTGGCCAGAGTTGGCTCAGACCAGGCATTCCTCGGTGCGCAACCAGTTTTAGTACTCCCACCTTCGGAAATCGAAGCCACCATCAGAATCTGGGTGAATACTTCGCTCAGAAATGACTGAGAGGCATCGAGGGGATGCAGGTGGGCAAAACTCATGTTGCCTTCAATCTCACAAGGTCTGTCTAATTTTTTGCTCTCACCGAGCAGACGATACTGCAAACAAATTGCTGGACTGCTGACTGGTCACTTCACGTGGCACAAACACCTGACTGTGATAGGCATAAATGACAAGTCCATTTGCCCATCTTGCCTTGTGTTTCTTGCTTGCTTGCTTATTTGTCATCGATTTTTTTATACTCGTTCTTTTCTCTATTGTCAGTTTCGGAATTAAAAGTTTGGCGTAAAAAGCTTGAACATTTTTATGTTTTAAGTTTTGTGTTTTAAAAATGTGATAAATATTTTTCGCCTCACTTTAAAACTCGGAGCGATAAAAATAAAAATGACACAAATGAAATAACACAAATAAAATACTTTACATATACTCCACGTGCAAAGTCATCAGTGAGCCGAACATTTGATGAGTTTATGGAGAAGATAATGTAAATAACGCTAGCGCTCGCAGCTTTTAAAAAATATAACTCTTCCGAGAACACAGGAAAATATTTTACTTATATTTTGGCCACTCTGAGTTTAGT
>NW_023458560.1:724060-726677 GCF_013731165.1 Rhagoletis pomonella | reverse complement strand
AAGTCCTTCTCCACCTGATCTTTCCATCGCAGTGGGGGCCTCCCTCTTCCTCTGCTACCACCAGCGGGTTCCGAGTTGAATACTTTCAGAGCTGGAGCGTCGGTGTCCATTCGAACGACATGACCAAGCCAGCGGAGCCGCTGTATTTTAATTCGCTGCACTATGTCCATATCGTTGTAAAGCTCATACAGCTCATCGTTCCATCGTCTACGGTACTCGCCGTCGCCAACGCGTAAAGGCCCGTAAATCCTCCGAAAAATCTTTCTCTCAAACACTCCAAGAGCCGCCTCATCGGATGTTGCCATTGTCCATGCTTCTGCGCCATATACCAGCACGGGCATGATGAGTGACTTATAGATCGTGGTTTTCGTACGTCGAGAGAGGACTTTACTCCTGAATTGCCTACTCAGTCCAAAGTAGCACTTGTTGGTAAGAGTGCTTCTGCGTTGGATTTCAATGCTG
Organism: Rhagoletis pomonella; assembly: GCF_013731165.1. NCBI lineage: Eukaryota > Metazoa > Arthropoda > Insecta > Diptera > Tephritidae > Rhagoletis > Rhagoletis pomonella. The sequence continues at coordinate 726,215 of NW_023458560.1, read as the reverse complement.
ACATTATTATCGGTGTTAATGCTGGTTTCCAAGTAAACGAAATTCTCTACTTTCTCGAAATTGTAACTGCCAACAGTGACGTGGGTGCCAAGGCGTGAATGTGCTGACTGTTTGTTTGATGACAGGAGATACTTCGTCTTGTCTTCGTTTACCACCAGACCCATTCGCTTTGCTTCCCTATCCAACTTGGAAAAGGCAGAACAGACTTCGCGGTTTTTGTTACCGATGATGTCGATGTCATCGGCATAAGCCAGCAATTGCACGCTCTTGTAGTAAATTGTTCCTGAGCGGTTCAGTTTTGCAGCTCTTATTATCTGCTCCAACATCAGATTAAAGAAGTCACATGAAAGGGAGTCGCCCTGTCTGAAACCCCGTTTTGTGGCGAACGGCTCGGAGAGGTCTTTCTCAATTCTGACGGAGCTGGTGGTATTGCTCAACGTCATTTTACACAGCCGTATAAGTTTTGGGGGCTTAAGTCTTTCACACAGTACGCTCGAGAAGAAGTCGCCAAGCACGATTTTGATATCATGACGGGGGCAGCGCTCGTATGTACGCTCCAAGCGCTCATAGAAGAGATCCTTGGATGCCTCATCCTTCTCTTCCGTCGGGGCATGGGCGCAGATGAGCGAGATGTTGAAGAATCTCGCTTTGACGCGGATTGTGGCTAGACGCTCGTCCACCGGGGTGAACGACAGTACTCGGCGACGGAGTCGCTCTCCCACCACAAATCCAACACCGAATTTGCGCTCCTTTACATGGCAGCTGTAGTAGACGTCGCAAGGCCCCAGACATTGCTTGCCTTGCCCCGTCCAACGCATTTCTTTGATGGCGGTGATGTCAGCGTTTGTCCTTACGAGGACATCAACCAGCCGGGCAGAGGCACCTTCCCCACTAAGGGTCCGGACATTCCAGGTGCATGCCCTCAAATCGTAGTCCTTTAAACGTTTGCCGTGGTCGTCATCATAAGGGGGGGTCTCATCCGAGGCTTTGCCTTGCTTCTTCACTGGAAGTGGTTTTTACGAGGCGGGTCCCAAGCCCAGCGCAAAACCCATTGCTGGGACGGGGGTGGTTTTGCAACCAAATACACGTTTATATAGCGAGCCGCTTGCTCCAAGCAGACACCCGCTTGCAGCCGCACCTACTGGTGAACAGACGCTGCAGACCTCAGTGAGCCCTTAAACCGAATAAGTCAGAGTGGCCCCACCGAAGCTCCCTCTCTTTCTGCCGTGACCCAAGGCTCCACTCGGATTGGTTACCGCATCTCGCACATGGGTTGCTCACGTTGCCCAGAGTGCGCGAATGAGGACGCAAGAGTCTTGATTGAGTATAGCCATGCAACTGTAACTGCATACCCACCGCAATGACTATACCCCATTGCACTCCATGTGATAACCATACATAATTTAAATTTGCCAACTCAATCTTTCGAGAAAAAAAATTTAGTCATTTGAGTAAATTAGCATTACCGAACTATAAAAGCGTAAAGTCAGTGCTAATTCTCGGGTTGGATAATTCTCGAATGAGGTCATCGACAATGGACCCAACCAACCAATTGCCGCCAAAACCAAGTTATGTTGGGTGGTTTATGGTCCAACGCAGAGTGGCGCAAACATACTAGCACGAGTAATGTTATTTAAGGCAGCGACTTCGTTGAAGCAACTACATAAGGTTGTGGAAGAATACATCGCCGCTGACACAGTACCCGTCAAATCACGGTCAACGCCATCCTAGATTCGGACGACGATAGCCACGCAAAGAAGATTTTGCAAGAGACAACGAAATGCAACGGAAGCCGTTAAGAGCTCTGCCTACTATGGCGCAAAGACGAAATCAAGTTCTAGGCAGTTATAGCACAGCAAAGAAGCGCTTATTGAACATCGAAGCAAGGATGATAGCCAGTTCGCCGCAAACTAAATCAGAAAAATCAATAAATATGTCAACAAGGGTTATGCAAGGCAGATGTCGATGGATAAAGTCGATACTTTGTAGCCGACAACATGGTACCTGCCACATTTCGGAGAAGCTGTTGTCGTGTTTGATGCAGGAAAAACTACGCACAGCACGTCACTCAACAGTGCCTTACTCAAGGGACCTGAGAAGGTGCAATCATTATTAAATTCCGACAGGGAGTCGTTGCCGTCGCTGGAGACATCGA
>NW_023458560.1:721755-723960 GCF_013731165.1 Rhagoletis pomonella | reverse complement strand
AACACAGGAAAATATTTTACTTATATTTTGGCCACTCTGAGTTTAGTTTTTGAATTCACCCGCGATGCAAATTTACATTGTTAGATCTAATTTTCACATTTAATTTTTTTACGAGCTTTGGGAATATTTAGAAATGTATCAGCAGGGGGTCCACCGAAACCGGTAAATTTTTGAAAGGGGTCTACGTGAAAAAAAAAGTTTCGGAACCTCTGATTTAGATAGTTAACTTTTTACTGCGCATGTTTATTTTACGAGGAGAAATCATCAAGAGAGCCTAACTCCGTCAGAGTGAGACTTTAACCCAAACTAAACTTCCTACCGTCATGTACCGTTCCCCTTCCGGTACAACCGTCAAGGATTTCGTCGGGATTATAACACTGTGTGACAGATAAGGTTATAGATCTATTCTCCTCTTCTCCTTTGGCGTTGTAACCGCCAAAGCGATTTTGGCCGATTTCAACAAAGCACGGCAGTCGTTTCTCTTCTGTGCCAACTGACGCCAATTGGAAATGCCAAGTGAAGCCAGAATACTTTCACAGCTGGAGCGTCGGTGTCCATTCGAACGACATGGTCAAGGCAGTGGACCCGCTGTTATTAAATTTGCTGCACTATGTCCATGTCGTTGTAATGCTCATACAGCTCATCGTTCCATCGTCTACGGTACTCGCCGTCGCCAACGCGTAAAGGCTCGTAAATCTTCCGCAAAATCTTTCTCTCGAATACTCCAGGAGCCACCTCATCGGATGTTGGCGTTGTCCATACTTCTGCGCCATATACCAGCACGGCCATAGACCCGAATTGGCTTACTTGGATCCCCATCGCGCCACAAAAAGCGCTGCGAGTCGTACTTGGGAAAACATTTATTCGATGTCTCCAGCGACGGCAACGACTCCCTGTCGGAATTTAATAATAATTGCACCTTCTCAGGTCCCTTGAGTAAGGCGCTGTTGAGTGACGTGCTAAGCGTAGTTTCGCCTGCATCAAACACGACAACAGCTTCTCCGGTTTGTGAGCATTCATTACACCGAAATGTGGCAGGTACCATGTTGTCGGCTTCAAGGTATCGACTTTATCCATCGACATCTGCCTTGCATAACCCTTGTTGACATATTTATTGATTTTTCTGATTTAGTTTGCGGCGAACTGGCTATAATCCTTGCTTCGATGTTCAATAAGCGCTTCTTTGCTGTGCTATAACTGCCCAGAACTTGATTTCGTCTTTGCGCCATAGTAGGCAGACCTCTTAACGGCTTCTGTTGCATTTCGTTGTCTCTTGCAAAATCTTCTTTGCGTGGCTATCGTCGTCCGACTCTAGGATGGCGTTGATCGTGATTTGACGGCTACTGTGTCAGCGGCGATGTATTCTCCACAATCTTATGTAGTTGCTTCAACGAAGTCGCTGCCTTAAATAACATTACTCGTGCTAGTATGTTTGCGCCACTCTGCGTTGGATCATAAACCACCAAATATAACTTGGTTTTGGCGGCAATTGGTTGGTTGGGTCCATTGTCGATGACCTCGTTCGAGAATTATCCAATCCGAGAATTAGCACTGACTTTACGCTTTTATAGTTCGGTAATGCTAATTTACTCAAATGACTAAATTTTTTTTCTCGACAGATTGAGTTGGCAAATTTAAATTACGTATGGTTATCACATGGAGTGCAATGGCGAAAATGTGCGCCCAAATATGCAAGGAAAGCTTAACGTCGAAAAGCTGCAATCACAACAGACAGCCAGCGCTTTCGCTACTCGACTCTCACACCTGCTCTCAGAGAGCACTCTTCAACAAACCGACATATGCGAGCAGTGGAACCACATTTCCCGCTCATTAAGTACCGCCGCCGGAGAAGTAGTCGGATTTCAGCGAGCCCGAAAGCACAACTGGTACGATGAGGAGTGTCAGGAAGCTGCAGAGAAAAAAAAATGCCGCCTACAAGGCCACGCTGCGATCGGGCGCAACGCGCGCTATGTGGGACCGCTATAGGGATCTGAAGAGGGAAGCGAGACGTATTTGCCGCAACAAGAAGAGAGAGGCAGAAATACGAGAGTGCGAAGAGCTTGAAATGCTGGCCGACAGGAGGAATGCCCGCAAATTTTACCAGAGAGTTAGGCGACTTACGGAAGGTTCAAAGACCGGGGCCCACTCCTGTAAGAATAATAATGGCGACCTAGTAACTGATGTCAAGGGCGTACTTAAATTATG
>NW_023458560.1:719986-721655 GCF_013731165.1 Rhagoletis pomonella | reverse complement strand
TACATATTAAAATGAACAGACGACTCGGATTTAAATACACATGTATGTATATATGATGCTTTTAATTAATCGATTACGAACCGTTTGCTGCGTTCTTTAAAACATTGGCCTTTTAAGGAGGTCAATATCGAGGCATACCGATAGACATACATTAGAATCCCTAACTAGCACTCTACACTGAAAGTTCCTGAGTACTCGGAACTGATCGTGTTTGCGTGTTCTTCTGCACATGAAACCATGCTGGGCTTATTAGGGAAATTCATCGAAACGTGTGAATACCGCGTAACTACGTATACCTCGTAAACTTGTATGGAAAACCGGTTTACTTACGAGGTTTACGGGGTCCCGCGGATTTTACCCGTTTAGATGAATACCCATATTGAACCAATATATTATATTATGTATAAGTATGTAAAGTTTTTCGCCGCTTTTAAAGTGTTTTCTTTGAGATGTTTTATTATTGAACCAATATAGTATATTATGTATAAGTATGTAAAGTGCAATGGGGTATAGTCGTTGCTCTGGGTATGCAGTTACAGTTGCATGGATATACTCAATCCCGACTCTTGCGTCCTCGTTCGAGCACTCTGGGCAACGTGAGCAACCCATGTGCGAGATGCAGTAACCAATCCGAGTGGAGCCTTGGGTCACGGCAGAAAGAGAGGGAGCTTCGGTGGGGCCACTCCGATTTATTCGGTTTAAGGGCTCACTGAAGTCTGCAGCGTCTGTTCACCAGTAAGTGCGGCTGCAAGCGGGTGTCTGCTTGGAGCAAGCGGCTCGTTATATAAACGTGTATTTGGTTGCGAAAACACCCCCGTCCCAGCAATGGGTTGTGCGCTAGGCTTGGGACCCGCCACGTAAAAACCACTTCCAGTGAAGAAGCAAGGCAAAGCCTCGGAGGAGATCCCCCCTTATGATGACGACCACGGCAAACGTTTAAAGGACTACGATTTGAGGGGATGCACCTGGAATGTCCGGACCCTTAATGGGGAAGGTGCCTCTGCCCGGCTGGTTGATGTCCTCGTAAGGACAAAAGCTGACATCACCGCCATCCAAGAAATGCGTTGGACGGGGCAAGGCAAGCAATGTCTGTGGCCTTGCGACGTCTACTACAGCTGCCATGTAAAGGAGCACAAATTTGGAGTTAGATTTGTGGTGGGAGAGAGACTCCGTCGCCGAGTACTCTCGTTCACCCCCGGTGAACGAGCGTCTAGCCACAATCCGCATCAAAGCGAGATTCTTCAACATCTCGCTCATCTGCGCCCATGTCCCGACGGAAGAGAAGGATGAGGCATCCAAGGATCTCTTCTATGAGCGCTTGGAGCGCACGTACGAGCGCTGCCCCCGTCATGATATCAAAATCGTGCTTGGCGACTTCAATGCCAGGGTGGGCAAAGAAGAGATCTTTGGAACCACCGTCGGAAAAATGAGCCTCCACGGCGAAACGTCCGACAACGGATTAAGGCTGATCGACTTCGCCGGGGCCCGAAACATGGTAGTATGCAGTACTAGGTTCAAGCATAAAAAGATCCATCAAGCTACCTGTCTGTCTCCGGATCGAAAAACGAGAAAAAAAATCGATCATGTTGTGATAGACGGAAGGCACGCTTCCAGTGTTTTAGACGTACGCACACTCCGAGGCCCAAACATCGACTCGGACCACTATCTT
>NW_023458560.1:637032-719886 GCF_013731165.1 Rhagoletis pomonella | reverse complement strand
TCCAGTGTTTTAGACGTACGCACACTTCGAGGCCCAAACATCGACTCGGACCACTATCTTGTTGCAGCCAAGATACGCACCCGCCTCTGTGCAGCAAAAAATGTGCGCCCAAATATGCAAGGAAAGCTTCAGAAGATTGCCCGAAAATTTTACCAGGGAGTTAGGCGACTCACGCAAGATTTCAAGACCGGGGCGTACTCCTTTAAGAACAATAATGGCGACCTAGTAACCGATGCCCAGAGCGTACTAAAGTTATAGAGGGAACACTTTTCCGCCCTACTAAATGGTAGCAGCACGGAAAGTTGTGGAGAAGAAGAACCCGAGCCCGCAGTCGATGATGACGGAGTCGACGTTCCACCGCCTGACTATGACGAGGTACGTATAGCAATAACGCGGATGAAAAACAACAAAGCCGCTGGAGCTGATAGCCTGCCAGCTGAGCTATTCAAGTACGGCGGCGAGGAGTTGATAAGGTGCATGCATCAACTCTTGTGCAGAATATGGTCAGATGAACGCATGCCCGACGACTGGAATTTAAGTGTGCTCTGCCCAATCCACAAGAAAGGTGACCCCGCCATTCGCGCCAACTACCGCGGGATCAGCCTTCTAAGCATAGGTTACAAGGTCTTATCGAGCGTATTGTGTGAAAGACTGAAGCCCACCGTCAATGAACTGATTGAGCCTTATCAGTGTGGCTTTAGACCTGGCAAATCCACCATAGACCAGGTATTCACAATATGCCAAATCTTGGAAAAGACCCGCGAGAAAAGGATCGACACTCACCACCTATTTGTCGACTTTAAAGCCGCTTTTGACAGCACTAAAAGGAGTTGCTTATACGCCGCTATGTCTGAATTTGGCATCCCCTCAAAACTCATACGGCTGTGTAAAATGACGTTGAGCAATACCACCAGCTCCGTCAGAATTGGAAAAGACGTCTCCGAGCCGTTCGCCACAAAACGGGGTTTCAGACAGGGCGACTCCCTTTCATGTGACTTCTTTAATCTGATGTTGGAGAAGATAATAAGAGCTGCAGAACTGAACCGCTCAGGAACAATTTACTACAAGAGCGTGCAATTGCTGGCTTATGCCGATGACATCGACATCATCGGTAACAAAAACCGCGAAGTCTGTTCTGCCTTTTCCAAGTTGGATAGGGAAGCAAAGCGCATGGGTCTGGTGGTAAACGAGGACAAGACGAAGTATCTCCTGTCATCAAACAAACAGTCAGCACATTCGCGCCTTGGCACCCACGTCACTGTTGACAGTTACAATTTCGAGAAAGTAGAGAATTTCGTTTACTTGGGAACCAGCATTAACACCGATAATAATGTCAGCATTGAAATCCAAAGTAGAATCACTCTTGCCAACAAGTGCTAATTTGGACTGAGTAGGCAATTCAGGAGTAAAGTCCTCTCTCGACGTACGAAAACCACGCTCTATAAGTCACTCATCATGCCCGTGCTGGTATATGGCGCAGAAGCATGGACAATGACAACATCCGATGAGGCGGCTCTTGGGGTGTTTGAGAGAAAGATTTTGCGGAAGATTTACGGTCCTTTACGCGTTGGCAACGGCGAGTACCGCAGACGATGGAACGATGAGCTGTATGAGCTTTACAACGATATGGACATAGTGCAGCGAATTAAAATACAGCGGCTCCGCTGGCTTGGTCATGTCGTTCGAATGGATACCGACGCTCCAGCTCTGAAAGTATTCAACTCGGAACCCGCTGGTGGTAGCAGAGGAAGAGGGAGGCCCCCACTGCGATGGAAAGATCAGGTGGAGAAGGACTTGGCTTCACTTGGCGTTTCCAATTGGCGTTAGTTGGCACAGAGGAGAAACGACTGGCGTGCTTTGCTGAACTCGGCCAAAATCGCTTAGGCGGTTACAGCGCCAAAAAAGGAAAAAGAAGTATGGTTATCACATTTTTAATTGCAATATTTGAGTCTGGCCCTCTTGTTTCAAATGAGACCATGCGCGATCTTTCTGTTGACTTGTTTCCGCCGTACCACTGCAGCGACAGTAATGACGATTGGCCTTGCAGGCTCAGGCTTGTAGCGACTTTCTCGCTTATCAGCGAAATCGACGTCCAGCGTTGCATAAGTCTCCAGCTTTCCTCGTGGGCCACACAAGGTTACAGGTACGAACTTATATAGGGTAGACTGGTTTTCCTGACGACAACTGTAGGCATTCTCTACTTGATTGACTGTAGCTTCATTCCTAGCGTGCAATAATTTGTTGTGTTTTCGTTGGCAACCGTTGATACCACACTCGGTTGTGCGTTGACAAGTTAATAAATTATGTCCACCATCAAGAAACCCAAAGCAAAATTGATGGGGCTTAACTACGGTCCATCTGTCGTTAACGTTACGAGAAGCGAAATGACGACCACCTGTCAACGTGTGTGCTTGACTGCATTGCGGGCACCGTTTCGGATGACGACGTTCATCATGAATCTCGCTGTTGTGAAGCAGTCGGCGAGTACCACCTCCTGCTATTGCTGCTTGTCGGCTACCTGTGACTGGCTGGTTTGCTTGACGCGTATGCACAGGCGAATAGGCCCTGTCAGCTACTCTTGGCATTAGCGATATAACTGTGGCTAATTCGCTTAGCAATTGGGAGAAGTTTTCTACAGTTGGATATGATACAATTTTGGCGACACACTTACCCTATTCATACTGCTTGGATAGCGGTAGCTTGGTGACCAACTGATCCAACAGCGTAGGGTTCATCAAGTGATGTCAAATATAGGCGAAAGATGTAGTATTGAGGCAGATGAACAGGCGGTTGGTTGGGCGGCACTAACGTTGTCGGCGCTGGCGGTGTCACCATCGATGAAGGCGACTGCTAATGATGGCCGGACATAATGGCTTCTTGGCTGTTGGTTGACTGGTAGGGAATCCGTGGACGTTGGCTATTCCCCACGTAATCCGTTTCAAATCGTTCACGTAGTTGTTGAAGCAGGAGTACCCATTGCCTCAACGACAGTTTCGTTCAGCTCAGATTCACTCCCTGAATCTACTCGACGGTTTTGACTCATATTGGAACGCGTTCGCATTAGCACCAGTGATGGCAGATTGTGGGTAATTTCCCTATTTGAGGGATATTTGGCAACAAAAATTATTAAAAGGAAAAAAAGGGGCATTTCAATTAAAAAGGGGATTTTCTTTTGACACAGGTATCGATGCATACTTGTTAAAAATTCAAGAATATTCGACACTCTTACGTAATTAATAGTCCTAAAGATGTGATGTGGAATGAAATGATATATACATAATTATTAAAAAGTTTAAGGACAATTTTGAAAATTTTCTCACGTTAACCAATTCAAGAAGAATCTTTTCAATTGTAACTGGTGTTTCATGTAAAAAGAGGAACAAATTATCCGATGAAATGTTCAATAGCACATGGAGGTGCTTTAATTTTAAAGTCACCAAAAAATTATATTGGCTTACACAATGCAAATAATTTGTAACAGTGATAGTTTTAAGGATTGCCAGTAAGTATACATCAATCACAAAAACACAAATGTACGTATGCACTAGTTACATTAATATATAAAAAAGTTTCTTCGAAATCTTGGGTTTTAATAAACACTGAAGCTACTTTATGAATGTAGTAGATGTTTTTAAATTCTTTTAGCCCCTTAGTGAGTAATCTACCGATCTTTGAATTTCGAAAAATATTATATGTGTGAGGGGGGGGTCTCATCGGGGGCTTTGCCTTGCTTCTTCACTGGAAGTGGTTTTTACGTGGCGGGTCCCAAACCCAGCGCACAACCCATTGCTGGGACGGGGGTGTTTTCGCAACCAAATACACGTTTATATAGCGAGCCGCTTGCTTCAAGCAGACACCCGCTTGCAGCCGCACCTACTGGTGAACAGACGCTGCAGACTTCAGTGAGCCCTTAAACCGAATAAGTCGGAGTTTCTCACGTTTCCCAGAGTGCGCGAACGAGGACGCAAGAGTCGGGATTGAGTATATCCATGCAACTGTAACTGCATACCCAGAGCAACGACTATACCCCATTGCACTTTACATACTTATACATAATATACTATATTGGTTCAATAATAAAACATCTCAAAGAAAACAATTTAAAAACGGCGAAAAACTTTACATACTTATACATAATATAATATATTGGTTCAATATGGGTATTCATCTAAACGGGTAAATTCCGCGGGACCCCCTAAACCTCGTAAGTAAACCGGTTTTCCATACAAGTTTATGAGGTATACGTGGTTACGCGGTATTCACACGTTTCGATGAATTGCCCTAATAAGCCCAGCATGGTTTCATGTGCAGAAGAACACGCAAACACGATCAGTTCCGAGTACTCAGGAACTTTCAGTGTAGAGTGCTAGTTAGGGATTGTAATGTATGTCTATCGGTATGCCTCGATATTGACCTCCTTAAAAGGCCAATGTTTTAAAGAACGCAGCAAACGGTTCGTAATCGATTAATTAAAAGCATGATATATACATACATGCAGTGGCGGATTTATCGTACAGGCAACATAGGCTGAAGCCTAGGGCGGCAGAATTAAGGGGCGGCAAAATTTAAGACAGCTAAATTAAAAGAAAAAAATTTATTTGGATTCAGCTGCACTTGAAATCGTGTTTGTGTCTGTAAAATATTATTAATGATTCATCTCTTTCAATACAATTCAAAATTAGAATTACGCTGCGAATTGAAGATATTATCCGCGAATTCGCAGCTGAAAAATCAAGACGTAAAGAACTGTGAAAAAGAAGTGTTTGAAAGAGGGTTTTTGTTGAATACCTTATCCATGCTGATGTCGAATTTGTTAATTCCGTTATGTATTTCATTATTAACGAACTATATTGTAATAAAGCACTGACAATAACAATCATATTTGATATATATATATATATTTTTTTTTTCGTGAAAAAAGGGCGGCAAGTTATGAATTGCCTAGGGGCGGCAAATATTTAAATCCGCCACTGCATACATGTGTATTTAAATCCGAGTCGTCTGTTCATTTTAATATGTAATTTCATTATTATTCTTTAAGATAAATTTTCCACTATTTTGTTTGTTTTTATTTGATAAATTACTCGTATTTAAAATCGCAAAATTTTCTTTACAATGAAGTGCATGTTGCTCCCATCTTCTTATATATATATAAAAATGCTGTGAAAAATGTATAGTAACTCATCAATTGAGAACGGCTGGGCCGCTTTGGCTGAAATTTTTTTTAGTTGTTTGTAATTGCTAGGAAAAGGTTTTTACGAAAGAAAATTTTAGGAAAACCTTCCGGAAAAGTTGGGAAATTGCAAAAATCGAATTGATTTTTCGTATAGAATTTTGTGGGCTATTGTTTCGGAATGGTTTTCGAATGGAGAAAAAGAAAATTTTTGGAGGAAAACTTGCATAATTCTGGGAGAACGCGAAAATTTTGAATTTTTTTCGACGAAATCTCGCATTTGATCGCATGATTTGATCTAAATGCTGTTTTTGACAGATTTTTTTGTGCTTATTACATATCCGTAAGCATTAAATTTCCATCAGCTCCAGATTTTGAGAAAAACGAAGTCAAAATGTCAAAAAATATTGTTTTTTTGCAATATTTGAGATGTTCTAGCAAAGAAACAAAGGGTGGTAGAACCTTTTACTTAAACTTAGATTAAAGCTAGAACCCTCGACTATTGTACCCTAAAAATTCCTGTGCTAGAACCTTCCACTTAAGCTTATATCAAGGCTTTGGCTTCCGACTACAATCCCTGAAAATATCATTCCTGCACCTTGATCCTACGGGCACCTATAGTCATTTATTGAAAAGCCAGCACTGCTTTTTACGAATTCATTTATTTTTTCAATAGAGGCATTTCAGGATTTGGATGAAAGTTGAAGAGATTGAAGGTCTAGGTGACATGAATATACGTGCAGCATATTTTGCCGATATGACGTAGGGTTGCCTATTTTCACGGAACTTAAATTTTAAGAAAACCTTATACATAATGTGACCAACTATTTCGTAGCTCAAAGAAGTACTGGTTAGGTTGGGTTAAGTTAACGCCGCGAGCCGATTACTAAATTTCGATCCCTGAGAGCTCAGTGGTTGTTTGGAAGTCCGAGCCAAAATGCTTCCATCTTAGCCTCGCGAAAGTTGGACAGTCTAAAAGAAAGTGTGCAGATGATTCCACTTCATCTTCATCTTGACAGCTAAAAAAGGATCAGTTGAAATTCCTAGTCTCACGGCACGAATACCAATCGCACAATGGCCTGTCAGAACCCCAACCGCTAGCCCTTGTGAGGTAACGTGCTTTAAAGTTCCATATACAAATATTTGCTGCAGCAGAGAAACGTCTTCTTTTCCTTTTTTTTGTCAATCCCACAGGCGCCGTGTTCAACATATATATGTATGTTAAGCGCCAGTGTATGTGTGGTTCCAAGTGCTCCACTAATTCTTATTTTACGAGTGTAGCCTTCTCTAGTGAGTTCCACCAGACAAGGGCTCCATAAAACAATATAGGCTTAAGTCTGGTTTCCTAGAGCTAATAAATTAATTTGGACGAGAGACGTCACCTTTTACCGATAGCTTCCCTACAGCAATATAAAGCAACCGACACCTTTCTTACCCTTTCCTCTCTGTTAGGCTTCCACCACAGCCGCCTTTGATCGCCCACCTAGTTACCTGGTTCAGGTAGCCTTGAGCCAGATCCTAAAGAAATCTAGAAATCGTCCCTTAACCAAAAGTTTCATATCATCTACACAGGCGAACAGCCGAAAGCCCACTTTTACCAGTTTCTCTAGAAGGTCGTTTACAACCGCAATCCAGAGCAGTTTGGAGAGAACACCACCTTGTGGAGTGCTTATAATGACTCTGCACTGAGTGTAGGCGCTCCCCCACTCCGCCGCGACAGTTCTGTCACGAAGTAAGCTGAACGTAACACTGACTACCCTCCAAGCCTTGGGGATGTACTCGGTCCTCACGCAGTTTGCATAAATAGGATCCAACCAATAGCACGACACCTTCAGAGCCCTTTGCAGCTGCGCAAATATGATGCCATTGGTCGCCGGCGACTTTAATGGTTTGAACGAATTTATCGCCCAGGCCAAGTGACAATCGTCCAGAAGGTCGGAGAAATACAGGACCTGGGGGGAGATTCTGAAACCGCGTAGCGGCAATTTTCGAATCGCTATCCGAAAATTGTCGCTAACCAGTTACAAAATCTCCGTCCTGAAATACAAAATATCGCAAAGAAGTACATTTGACTGTACTTCGAAGTACGAAGTACAAGAGCGAAAAAGAAGCACTGTACTTCCGAAAGAAGTACGGTTGGTCACATTAGTCATACATACCTTTCTATAAAGTGCTGTATCTTGGAAACCTTGGAAAAAGTATTTCTTCCGTCTTATTATGGGCTTTAATTGTACATTTTTTACATTAATGTGCAACGTATAAAAAACAAAAAAAATAAGTAAAAATTTTTCCTTTTGATTTTTTTATAGCATTTTTAATATTTTTTATTTTTACATAAGAATATTGTCTATAATGTCAACCTTAAGTACCCAAATGGGCGTAATGGGCTACTTATGCGTATGGACTCTAGATCGTCTAACGCTCGAGCAGTATGATAAATAGACATTGAAATTTTATGAAATAGTATATTTTTTAAAAGAGGATAGGTGTGTAAAAACAAAAAAATATGAATAAATGATATTAACTTTACCAAAGGTCTGAAATCATGAAAATCCCTTCAAGGAAATGGCAGAATTGAACTTTGTTGCAAGTTTAAATGGGAAATCTGCTTACGACGTGATTGGAGGAAATTTTAAGAGACTAGCAGCTAGAGCAAGTCTTCAACTCCTGATGTTACAACAAATTCGTACACCCGAAGCCCTCTACCAATGGGATGCTGTATGTTTCCAATAGGATGCCTGTAAAAAAAATAACTGCAACTAAACTTTCAGTGGACTTTTTTTCGACTATGACTACCTGCCAATTATTTTAGTCCTACTTTAAGCTAGTTTAAAATGTTAAATAACATCAAGTTAACATAACATAACATCAATAAGTAATTTTTTTTGTCAATGTTATTGTGGCTTATTAACATTTTATTTTTAATATTTTTATTGAGCTTTGCACCACGATTATTTATTAGGAAAAATTGAAAAGCAACAAAGTCTATTTTTTTACACTTTCACCACGTTTTTCTCAAAATCTGGAGCTGATGGAAACTTTATACTTACGGATTCGTAATCAGCACAAAAAAGTCTACCAAAGTTTTGCCGTATTTATATAAAGAGAAGCTCCTTCTTTTTATAAGAGGTGATCTCGCGAACGGCTGTACCGATTTGTTTTTAATTTTGGACACCTCAAATATCACATATCGAATTTTTCATACCGTATATCTCTGGAAGTATTTGTTGCGGAGTCCTGGAGCTTGGTATTGAAATCAACCCTATGCTCATGGAGAAAAGTGTGGGCTATTGGAAAAGGGGGCGTGGCGCCTTCCAAACATTAATATGTCCCCGTACAGTGTTTCTTTTTAATATTTGCAATCTTATTCATGATAAATTTTTTACCAAATGGCATATAAATTAGTATTTCAAAGTTTTTACAATATTAAGAAAAATTCGACAAACTTTCACCAAAATTTTAAACTTTTCACCAAATTTTTAGTATGCAGTTTTGTAGTTCACTCAATTTCAGTATAATAAAGTTAAGTGCAAGTTTTAAGTGGCTATAAGCTACCGTTAATTTTTGATAATTTTTTTTTTCTGATGATGTTGCGCATTTTCTCCGTATAACGAATGCGTGATAGTTTTTTTTTTTGTATGGAAAAAAATGCCGAAAAGCGTCAGTATGTAAAATACTTATTCTGGTGGGTGTATATAATTTTTTGGAACGTGTGTTTGTGTGTGAACTCCTCCTCAACGACCAAAACGACTTTAATGAATTCTTTTATGTGGGTTTGAGTAGGCCCCTGTATAGTTTAGATTTACAACTTAAAACGCCAGGTGGCGCTGTAATCGAGTCATTATTCAAAATCGTGTTTGTGATTCAATTTGACTCATATTCGAGGTATTTATGTATTGGTAACGATAGGGGCAATACTATAGCAAAAAAAAGATACGCAAGGTGGCGCTGGAGCCGAGTTATTGCTAAAAATCGTCAAGTGAAGTCATTCGGCGGCACCAGGAATCAAAGTCAAATTACCACCGTTAAATCAACCATTAGAACTATTGCGGTCTGTGCTTTACGGCAACTAAACAGAATAAAGACAATTCTTGATGAATACCTGCAATTGTAAGACATTAAGGTATTGGATTTCTGTGGGCCAATGATACTCCCCAGTTTGGAAATTGCCTCCAACTATACTATACAGATTCAAGGACGATTCACCATAGAACCGGATTATTGTTGTCGCAAGGGCGTCCTCCAGGCATAACGCTTTCGTCAAGTTATTTAAGACGGCAATGGAGGATATGCCTTATATCGACCACAACGTGAATTGGTGGCGAAAACGTTGGATCAAATGTTTCAATAAAAAAATTAGTTTTGGACGGGACGAAGTTCGCCGGGTCTGCTAGTATTAAGTAAAAATAACACACTTGGATGTATCACTTTGGGAGACATCGCTTTCTGCTCCCAAGAGAGTTATAATGGAATAAAAAAGAAGATCTCTCTTAGTGTTTCGAAAAAGGGTCAAAAGGAGTAGTCTTTTGTTGGTAACTTTGAAAGATCTCTTTGTTTTCTCCGAACTGAGTAATAATAGAGTAAAAAAACGAAAAATCTCGTTTATTATATGTATATATGTATATGTATATATATCTTTATAAAACGGTATTTTCATTTTTTCATTGATTTCCAGGAAGTCTGCTCAAACTCCATATCTGATATAAAAGTGGACGCATCTTTTCGAAAAATTGCAAAAAACGCAATTTGTTTTCATATTTGGAAAATCGAAGAGGATCGTTTGGAAGTTGAGCCTAAAACCCAATATGGCAATTTCATTGACGACTGTGCGTATATTATCTACGCAGCTGGACCAAAGGGCACTTACGTCAATCAGGATACAATTGTAAGTAAAAACATTTACACAAGCCTTCTAAAGCAATATATTTATTAAACATACATACATATAAATATGTGTATAACTTCCTTATTTTTACATAGACACGTGAAACCAAGGCTGGCACGTATCTAGATCGTTTCATACACTTCTGGCTGGGCGAGAAAGTATCCGAACAGAAGCGTTCTAATGTCGCGCATAAAATCCAAGAGCTGGACTCATACTTTAACAATGTAGCTACTGAATATCGCGAGGCGCAGGGTAACGAGAGTGCACGCTTTTTATCCTATTTCAAAAAGGGTTTCACGTAAGTTCCTTCCTGAACGATATTAAAGCTTAAACAGACGGCAGCGTTGATCCGGATTAACTCGGACTTAATCCGGATCAACTGCAGTTAATTCCCGAGTTGATCCGGATCAACGCTGCTATCTGTTTTTGCTTTTAGAAAGATATATTAATACTGAATATGATTTACCATTACAGTATTCTTTCAAGCAATTTGGTTGGTTCAAAACTTATGAATCGGCTCTATCAACTTCATGGTCGCAAATGGCTGCGTTGCATTGAAATGGACAGTATATCGTGGGACTATTTCGGCTCCGATTATATCATGCTGCTAAAAACAGAGTCAAATGCTTTTGTTTGGATTGGTCGCTCGAGCAGTTCAGCTGAACGACGCAGTGCTCTCGATTGGGTAACAAAGTTGGGAGTAAATGCCAACGATGTAACAGTTGTAGACGATGGGTATGAGCAATCAATGCCGGAAAAGTTAAAGAATCAATGGAATTCATTTCTACCACTAAGTCAACGTGTAGTAAGTCAAATATCGGCAACACCCGACAAACACCACAACAACAAACTGAAGATCTATAAATGTGGCTATCGTGGTACCCGGCTGCATTTGGATCAGCTGGATGTGGCTATACCGACAAAAGAAGACCTAAGTGATACGACTACAGCTTATGTTTTGGACGATTGCTTGGAAGGCGTTTGGCTATGGGTGGGCAATATGGCGCCACACCAGGATAAGATTAGCGCTATGGGTAATGGACGGGCTTTTGTTAAAAAGGTAGACTTTAATTGGCGAACTATTGAAGCATAAGTGATTTAATGTTTTTTTTTTTCAGAAAAAATACCCCTACTCAACGACTGTTATACGTGTGATTCAAGGTCATGAACCAGTAGAATTCATACGACTCTTTCCAAGTTGGCAGTCAGACGCTACAGAGTCTGCAACCCCAATAAAACCAGTCTCGAAAATATTTAAACGTTTTGATGCGCTCACACTCAGTCAACGTCCGAAAATGGCCGCGGATACGCAGCTTATTGATGACGGAACTGGCGAACGAAAGATCTATCATGTAACCAAAGATAGAGTGATCGAAAAACCGCAATCCAAGGCGGTTATATTTTTAACCAACCACTGTTATGTGGTCGAATACACAGTAATGGTAAGTATATTGCATTGTGGTATTTAACAAACGAAAAGTACCCCTTGTTTTTCTCAGCTGCCAACTACAAGTCTTGCCGATGCCCAAAATGTGGGCGTCAGCACCATCATCTATCAATGGAGTGGGTCAGAAGCCAATACGGATGACATATCTCACTGTGAGCGTTTCGCTTTAAATACCTTCGAGAAGCTCCAGCAAAAAGCTATGTTTGTTCAGATGACTGAATATGATGAAACACCACATTTTTTACAGATCTTCGATGGCAAGCTAATTATATTACAAAGTGAAAAGACCATGTCGCATCACAATAACAACATAAACTATATTAGCAGCGAGTTGGCACTAATAAACCGAGATTACTTTGTTTTGCGTATCTATGGCGACACTAGCTACAATTCCAAAGCTGTTGAAGTATACCCTTTGACCTCGATGAGCGCCAGAGATTGCTATGTAGTGAAAACGAGCCATGTTTGGGTGTGGTGTGGCCAAAGCTCGACGGGTGATGCACGTGAGATTGCAAAAAATGTTGGCAGTCTGCTTGGCGAATGCTCGTTGGTGGTTGAGGGTAAGGAGCCTAAAGAATTTTGGCGTTCGGTCACCTTATACATGTCGCAGCCTCTGATCAATGGTAGTAGTATTAGTAACGGATCACCGCAAAATGGTTCTTATGTAGGCAACAATAACAATAATGCGACAAAGTCCCGTCTGCAGCCGCAGCTATTTTTGACTTGGTTGCAGCGTGGCAAATTCAATGCCCAGGAAGTTATTGGGTACGAGCAAAAAGATCTCGCGCCGGAATCTATTTATGTGCTAGACACTGGCTTACTTTCGTATATTTGGATAGGGAAACAAGCCTCTACCTATGAAAAGGATAAATATATGACAATGGTTCAACAATATCTGGAGTCCGTGCCTATCGCTCGTCGACCCACCACCGCGGTAGCAGTAATTCGACAGGACGACGAGCCAAATACATTCAAAGGTATATTTGAGAACTGGGATTATAATTTATGGACTGTAAGTGAAGATTTTGTGTAAAACATTGGCTATAAATAATTGCCTTAAATCTTTTCAGAATTACGTAAGTTATGAACTTAACACAAATGGCACAATCACGAATGGAATTAACAGTAATGGCATAATACCATCAGTTATGAAAAATCACCAGAAAGACTTTGACCTCCATCATAAGTATCCGATTATGATATTGCAGCAGGAACTCGATTTATTGCCACCAGAAGTCAACCCTTTGAAGCGAGAGGTAATTATTAACAGGGAACACAGCAATTACCTTGTTATGATACAAATCATGACTTAACGCTGCAATTTGACTTATGGCGTTGCCGTTTCTACAAAAAATTTTGCCTTCTAATTGCCCTCTTAGTATTTGTGCGTAGAGGGCAAAGAGAAGGTAACCTTTTTCGGTAGAAACGAAAGCACTATTAAAATGTATGGACTTACATATGAGCCGTTTATTTTAAAAGTGGCATAAGTCACCTTTTCAAAAAAAATCTAGATAACTTTGGACATCATTCTACGCGAAGATTTGGGCGACTCTGCCTACGTCAAGCGTTCGAGGAACACAATTTTGACAATCAGTTGCTAATCAAAAGCAACATAAAAATTTTTACTGCACAATTTCTGCAGTATTTCATAATATTTTCAGTTGTGCAACAGCAACATTTCATCAAGAAGGCAACAAAGCTGCAATATTGCGGTAATTATTTCATAGCTCGAACAAATCCTTTGTTCCGCATGCTTTCCGGGCTGTTTCGGTAATTAGAGCATAAAAATAAGTTACTCTCTTACAAGTGTAAAAAATGTGTCAAAACATGCCAAAACAAGCATGAGGAACGCAAAAAACCACAATTCGTGCCCGGAGTCAACAAATTAGCTGTTTCACTTGTTTTGGTTTTTGCGATTTCAAATACTTACTTCACTGCGAACAGATGCAACATTTACGAGCATTTATTTATGTATATGGCTAATAAAATAAGCAAACACCTACAGTTTCTGAAACTTTAGTGGCATTTTCTATTTTTGTGTTCTATAAAATTTACATTTATGCTGTAAACTGAATAAAAAATATAAACACATAACCAGATAACCAGGCAAGTGTGAACTACCAGAGTGTTTTCTTAAAACTTGACTTCAGTAAAATACATCGGACAAAATTGATATGTCAGTAATTTTTCGTAACTTTGAAAGTGGCATAAGTCACTTTAGTAATAATAGCTACCAATTTCGATTGGCAATCACAGTGCAATTTTTGTTGTGCACAACGCGGAGTGAGAGAATTTTCGAACTCGAACAGCCAGCACGATTTGCTAAGTGAACCGAACAGCAAATACGCCAATCTTTCAGGGTTGCAATACGCTAATTTGTATTAGTATTAAATATTAAAAAATATGTTTATATTAGCATTATAAAATAAATAATAATAATAGATTGGCGCTTACACAAATGTTAGTGTTTGGCCGAGCTTCTCCTCCGATTTGTGGCGTGCGCCTTGATGTTGTCACACAAAGCGGAGGGACCTACAGTTTTACGTCGACTCCGAACGGCGATTGCATTTTTATGAGAAGCTGTTTTTCATGACAGAAATACACTCGGAGTTTGCCATTGCCTGCCGAGGGACGACCGCTGTTAAGAAAAAACCTTTTCTTCTATATTTTTTGCGATGTTGCTTTGACCAAGGTTTGAACCCAGGCGTTGCGGAGTGGAAGCGCGCACTGCTTACCACTTAAATATTACTATAAAAATGTTATATTAAAAAATTTTTGACGCGTTTTTAGTTGCACTTTTACTATAGTGCTGCCATTGTGTGTAAAATAGTATCAAATGAAAAAAGGCATTTCTTGAAAAGCAGCCCTGTGTTCGCCAATCAGCAAACAGAGCGTAACCACTTCTCGCCAACCACCTATTTTTTTTTTCTTTTGATTGCCAATTAATATTGGTGGTATAACGGCCTTACACAAAAATTAGTGTTTGGTCGAGCTTCTCCTCCAATTTGTGGCACAAAGGGTAGAGACGTACAGTTTTACGCCGACTCCAAACAGCGATTGTATTTTTATGAGAACTGTTTTTCGTGACAGAAATACACTCGGAGATTTATCATTGCCTGCCGAGTGCCGACCGCTATTAGAAAGAACTTTGTTTGTTGTTGGGTTGAACCGGGATTGAACGCGAAACTATTTGTACTGAAAAAATGTATACTGAATTTAACCTAAGATATCAAATACAAGTAAATCTTCCCGAAAGTGAGCATCAATATATTTAAACGTCCCAAGGCCCGAACCCTTAAATATATCAATTTAAAAACAAACATTTGAGATTACCTTTTTTAAGATAAATATTTGCCTTTTTTTACCTTTTCTACCTTTAATTGTAAGGGCAAAGGAAAAGCCCTCATTCCTGATAGGCTTGCCACATTTTAAAACGGATTCTCGATAGAAAAAAAGCAGTACATGACATAAAAAAGGAGTACAATTTTTTTTTAATTTTTTGTGCAGTTTATTGTTACAAATTACCATTAATTAGGTACAAACAAACAAAGATATCTTAGAAATTTTTTTCAAAGCAACCATAATTGTGAAAAATAAATAACTATATGGGTTGGCTTTCCAATAGGGACGGTTGTTAAAGAGATGGTCATCGATGAGGGAGTGGACGTGGCACCTTTTTCGACCTTTTTGGAGAGGGTATGAACCGTCATTGAAAAAAATGTTACTCCCGACCACCTAGGGCCCCTATGGGCCCCAGGGATCCCTTAGAAAAATTGCCAAAAGTCACAATTTTCACTTGCGTCCACAGTATTTTTGCGTCGAATTCGGTTCTCAGTGACCGCTCTTATAGGAAAGTTTCCCCAACTAAAAAACTAAAAACTACAAAAGAATTCCAGACTCTTCCTGAATGTATGGTCATTTTTTTAATTTAAGCCTTATAATTAATTTAATATGTTTCTGATTTTTATACCCGAGCGCCCTGCCCCTAAGGCCATGCTTACACCTTTTCACTATCACACTTAACTTTGCTTACTAAGTAGTGTTTGCCACAATATGAATGGCAAAGTACAGCGCGCAAAATAATAACTGTCGCACAGGTTTTTTGTAAAATAAAAGGGCTCTTTATAGATTTTATGTTTTTTTTTGTTAACTTTGTAAATATTTTACTTTAATTTTATTAATTGGTTTTCAAATTTTAATCCTGATTTGCATTTGCCAGCGTTGGGAGATAAGTACATGCGGCACGAACCTCTTTTTCAGGTGTATTTTTTCTTAGATTTTGTATAAAAAAAAGAAGAAAAAACCTGTATAGGGTTGGTCGAATGAATGCCCTCCTAGTCACCAGTTTCGAGTCTTTTCGATTGCTAAGTATGAGGCCTTTTTTTGGACAAAAGACGGAGTATAAAGGACCCAAATGGGGGAAATTAGCCTATGGTTACAGAAGATATGTAATAAAGTAACCGACGAAGACTTGCGCTTTTCTCCCAAAGCCAAATGAAGGTTAAATTTAAAAACTATAAAATAACTACTTTTTTTACTTGCGCTTTTCTCTCAAAGTGTTTACCGCCAGTAAACCCAAATGAAGGTTAAAATTTAAAAACCAATTAATAAAATTGAAGTAAAATCTGTGGATAATTAACAATAAACTACTGTTTCGCAAAATCTATAAAGGCCCCTTTTATTTTTCAAAAAAAAAAAACTGTGCAACAGATATTATTTTACACCCTGTATATGATAAAATATTAATAGCTGGAAAAAGGAGTACAAAAGAAGTACAAAGCTCAGAAAGGAGTACATTTCCAGATTTTTTTTTTTTTTTGAGTACAAGAGAGTACATTGCACTAAAAAGGAGTACGTTTACTCCCAAAAGCAGTACGTCTGGCAACCCTAATTCCTGATAACGTTTCAGATTTAAAATGACTTGTCGCCACTTGTATCAACTCACGTCGAGCGCACGTTTAGTACATTCAAGGCTTTTATTCGCGAAAATCGAATGAGAATTCTGCCAGAAAACTTGAAAATGCATTTTGTGGTTCAATGTTACTACAACAAGGGATTAAAGTTTTCTGAGTTAAAAACTCGAAAGAAGAAAATAGTCAAAGATTCAAAGTTCAAATTTTTCATATAATTAACCTACTTGTAAAATAAACATTTCTAAAATAAATGTATTTTTTGATTATTTTTCGTATTTTTTTAGTGCCTTATTTTGCCTTTTTTGCGATTTAGTGCCTTTTTCTGCCCATTTCGCTATTTTATTTTGCCTTTTCTAGCCTATTTCGTTATTTTATTTTGCCTTTTTTATAGGTTTTTAGGTCCTAAAAATCCGTTCCCTGGTTATAAATATGGCTCCGGATCTCATGCACTAAAAAATCGAAATCATGCGCATATAATATGTACTGAAAATTCAAAAATATGCGCTGTAAACACGTAAAATATGCAATTGAAAATATTTTCCTCATATATTTAGGGTACAAAAACAATAACTAGGGCAGGACACTCGTACAGGAAGTGTTCGACTATCTTTTTTGAGCCAGGGTTAACTTCGCAAGAACCTGTTGAAGGGCAATCCAATCCTTTCGGCATGTACACCAACGGGAAAGTGCTATGTGCACACTGCACTAAGTTTGTATGTACCTTCTTTGCTCATTCCTAAGAGTGCTTTGTTTTTAAGTGGGTCGTAGGACATCCAGAACTGCCGGGTAATCCTGTATTGTTCCACCTCTTCTTGGCCTTCTAGTGACCAATTTAAGAAATGTTTGCTTTTATCTCGCTGAGTGAGGCGCCCATGTCCACCGCGTAGGACACATTCAGTACGGAGCCGCACCTTGCTAGTTCGTCCGCTGCCTCGTTTCCGTAATTGTCCCTATGTCCCAGGACCCATATAAGGGTAATTTCGTAGGGGATAGAAGAGAGACTTACTGGTCTCTTGGCTATCCGAGAAGATTATCTGATAAATATATGAGACAAAAATTATATGTAGGTAACTTTTTTGTCAAGAGATTTCACACTAAATTCTGGTGGTTGTAAATCAAAAAAGCAAAAGAATGCAAAAACGACATGCATTTATTGTAAAAAATACTAAAATATGCGCAATAAATATGCGAAAACATGTATTCTTTGCAAAATATGCAAAACCATGCCTTTATTATAAAATATGCGCTAACTATAGAGTGCTATTTTAAAGGAAATCTCATGATTCGTAAAGATAACTTAACCATTTCGATTTGAAGATGCCCAATAAAAACATGAATTTGCATGAGATTCCGAGACCTAATAATAACCATCAAACATTTCATTGGAAGAAAATTTTATTCAACCAAGTCTACGTTTAAGATGATATCTCACTTCTTACTAATATTATAAATGTGAAAGTTTGTATGTTTGGATGTTTGGGAAATCATCACGCGGAAACGACTGAACGGATTTGCATGAAATTTTGTACGCAGATAGCTTATGGGCCAGATTGGTTAATAGGCTATTTTTTAATGAGTTACCACCTGCTGTAAAAGTTAAATTAAATTTATACGCGGAAAAGTCTGAACGGATTTGCATGAAATTTTGCAAGCAGCTAGCTTATGACCTACAGTGGACTATAGGCTAATTTTTTGGAAGAGTTGCCACCTGTTAAACAAGTTTTAATTAAATTAATACGCGGAAACGACTGAACAGATTTGCATGACATTTCGCACAGATAGCTTATGACGTATGTTGGAAAATAGGCTACTATTTTAAGAGTTATCACGTATTAGGAAAGATTAATTAAATTAATACGCGTAAATGACTGAACTCATTTGCATGAAAGTTTGCACACAGATAGCTTATGACCTAGACTGGAAAATAGGCTACTTTTTTGAGAATTGCCACCTGTTTGAAAATGAAATTTTGCTCAAAGATGGTTTATGACCTGGATTGAAAAATAGGCTACTTCCTTAACCGGTTTTCCGATCAGAACGAAATTTAGTACACTTACTACGGATTTCGGAAGGATGGTCTTAGACTGAAAGTAAATCCGGTAACTTAAGGCCCCTCCCATACAAATTGGAATTTTCATATTACATACATATCTCTGGAAATATTTGTGGGGGATAACTGAAACTTGGTATACGGATATGTATGTGAAATCAATGTTGGCATTAATCGATTGATGTTTTAATCAGTTAGTTAATTAGATTAAATTCAATCTGATTACAGCTAATTATGATTAATTTTAATCTGACTAAACAGTTAATCGCAACCGCGATTAAAAAATTAATTTTTAATCATTAACTCTTAATTTGATCAAGTAGGTTTGGTGATTAATTAAGTTATGCTGAAATTTCCCTGTGCACACAAAGCAAGTTAATCCGGTATGGCTAAGTCGGGTTTCCTCATCAATCTAAGCAATTTGGTGTGCATTTTCATTAAGATATATACCAACAAACGTTTTACAAACTAGGTTTGTAAAAGTTCCCAGTTTATGTATTACTAATAACAATAATTATTATTTTTTTATATTACGTGCTTTTTATAAGCGTAAAACACAAAATAATTACTATCACGTCAGAAAAACCTAACCCCATCCTTCATTTAGACATCTGAAAACTAAATTCGTATAACTTAAACATAGTGCCAAAGCAGACCAACCACACGGGGTTTCTATACATTTCGGCTGCAGCGCCATCCATTGGGTTCATTTTCTGCAAAACCATTAATAATAATAATACATTGGCGCTTACACATATGTTAGTGTTTGGCCGAGCTTCTCCTCCGATTTGTGGTGTGCGCCTTGATGTTGTCACACAAAGCGCCGCTGTCGGTGTGGTGTAGTGGTAAGCAGTGCGTGCTTCCACTCCGCAGCACCTGGGTTCAAGCCCTGATCAAAGCAACATCGCAAAAAATATAGAAAAAAGGTTTTTTCTTAACAGCGGTCGTCCCTCGGCAGGCAATGGCAAACCTCCGAGTGCAATTCTGCCATGAAAAACAGCTTCTGCAAAACCATTGCTTACCATAAAATGAATACGTGTTATGAATTTCAACCTTAACTCCTGCGGCACCAATCAGGTAAATTTTAATCAAAAGAATTCTCCATCACACAGGTACATAGCTCACATTTAATATTTGAACGAAATCGGCTAATAAATACGATTTTTATAAATAACTACTCCAGCACCACCTAGCGACTTTTCTAGTAGCATGTAATTGGACCATTTATGTATGTAAGATAACCTCCGACAATTTGAATTTATTCCGAACAACGAAAACGGCTATCATTTTATGCAAATAGGTATGTAGAAAGGACAGTTTATAGCGAAACTCGTTAAAGCAAAGCTCCATTCTTTGTGAAAAATTTAAAAAAAAATTTCAAAATTTTCACATAAATTTTACCTAACTGAAAATTAAAGACAAAGTTACAATAGTTCAATGGGATTTAGAAATCTAGGAGAAAATGGTTCCCAATCGAATGATACTTGCGCGTTTACGTCAATGTATATCGAGCCAGCCTTTCCAATAATTACCACTTTAAGCCATAACTACGGTATTGATAACATATGTAGCTGTGTAGAATTTCAGGACGTTAGCGTAAGCAGTTCCAGAGATAAACTATATGAGAAGTTCAGTTTGTATGGAAGGAAGGAGCCACGCCCCTTTCCCAATGCATTTGTAATATATGCATCAGTGCTAAGTTTCAGTTCCCCAGCGTAATTGGTTTTAGAGATATATTGTTTTTTTACGTTTTAGTCTGTATAAGAATTTTAGGAATAACCCGAGCTACATACCGAGTAAATTTTTGGTCAGAATATTTATTATCAAGGTATTGCCAAATATGAACCAAGTCGATGCAGCCGTTTAGTAGTTTAGTGAAATACATTGTAAAGAGAATTGTATGAAATTGTAAAACGTGACGTCTCAGATTTCTTAATTTTTTGGCAGCAACAACGAAAAGTTTTAATTTTTTAGCTAAAAACCTTCCACACAGAAATACAAAAAAAAATTAAGTTTGTGGTTATATCAAGGCGAAATTTTTAGAACGGTCCATTGCTAACTCTAAATATAAACAACGACGCACTGGAAAAAGTTAATACGTTCAAATACCTAGAAATAATGATCGACTATAAACTAAAACAAAAAAAAATTGATTCTATATTTTCAATTAGAGCTCTAGCAATATGTACATCGGTGAAAACTGCATTTAACTCCATACATTAGCTTTTGCGTGATGCGCTTACAAACATACAGACAAACATACCAAAATTTTGTATTTGGCTTCTGTCGATCTAATAAACCCCCTATTAATTTTTCTTTAACATCTATTATGTACAGATATCGGCCTGTTGCAATTTTATTATTCTCAAATACTCTCCTTTGATACCCATATGGCAACACTTAGTTTATATTATAAATTTAACTGAATTAAAGTTTTCAAATAAGTGGCAACCCGCTTCAAGAATATTTTCAAAAGTAAGCTTCCTAATCCTCTTTAGTTTAATATTCGTATTGCAATATTTCATTTATTTTACAAATTTTAATGAATACAATTTTTCAATCAGTTGGCAAATCCCCTAAAAATATTTTCAGCATTAAAATTTCCTAGCCTCTTTAGTTTGATGTCAATATTGCAATATTCAATTTATGCTATCAATTAAATTAAATTATAGTTTTCAAATAGGTGGCAACCTTCCACAAAAATATTTTCTGCTGTAAGCCTTTGTAAATTTCTTTCTTTTAACAGCCATATTGCAGTATTCACTTTACCGTATCAATTGACCTAAATTGAAATTTTAAACACAGGTGGCAACTCTCTCATTTTTTCTTCTATATTGGAAGCTAGATCTCTAGCGATACATCGGTGAAAACTGCATTCAATTCCATGTTTTCACCTGATGCGCGTACAAATATGTATACAGACAGACAGAGATTCAAAAGTTCTAAAAATTGTTTATTTGGCTTCTGTAGCTTTAATAAAAACCCACCATATTAATTTTTCTGTAATATCTGTAAGGTACAGACATCGACCTGTTACAATTTTATTATAGGTATAGATGTAGATATAGATTTCATTTATTTTATCAATTTGATACAATAAAATTTTTCAAACAGGTAGCAGCCCTCCCTAAAAATATTTTCGGCGATAAAATTTCCTAAACCCCTTCAGTTTGATACCCATATTGCAATATTCAATTTATCTTATAAATTAAATTAAATGTAAGTTTTCAAACAGCTGGCAACTCTTAAAAAAATATTTATGGCTGTAAGCCTTCTTCAGCCTCTTCCTTTTGACGCCCATATTGCAAAATAAATTTTTTCTTATCAATTTGCTTAAATTCCAATTTTCAAACAGGTGGCAACTCTCTAATTTGTTTCCTCCTATATTTTAAGTTAGACGTCTACCAATACATCGGTGAAAACTCCATTCAAATTCATGCATTCGTTTTCGAGTGATGCGCGAACAAACATACAGACAGACAGACAAAAGTTCTAAAAATGGTTGATTTGGCTTCTGGTGCTCTAATAACGACCCCCCCACATTAAATTTTCTTTAATATCTGTAATGCACAGAAATCGACCTGTTACAATTTTATTATATGTATAGATAATACAAAGTCTACTGAGAAAATCGTCAAAATCTATGCTGCATAAGCTTTATCTCTTATACCACTGATTGTTCAGATACCAGTGCTTGCGAAATATCTCATTTATTTAGGAAGCTAAATCCATTAAATTGTGTTTCCGGTGTACATACCGATCACATAGCAGTGAAAATCTCTTAGATTGGTGCTATATAAGGTATTCTCCTATACCTTTGATTGTTTAGATATTATTTTTTTATATGTATCTCCTCTACCTATGTATGCTGTGAATATATAAATTTTTTCAAATGCAGTAATCTGTTAAAGTAAAATTTTCATGAAAGGTATGAAGCCTTCGGCATAGCCGAAGACAGCGCTGCTCTTAATTGTTTATTTACACTTTCGAACTCATATGAAAGTTGCTACACAACTTAGGTATGCCGAAAAAACATCGATGCCTCGAAAATATCGATGTTTTGCTTCGATGCATCGAAAATTTTCCACTCGATGTATAAATAGTCGATGCGTGGGGGCGTCAAGACGATGTTTTCCGATACCGGTATGTTTTTTAACATAGACCAAAATGCAATTAGAGGTAGCAGGAACGATGATAAATGCACCCGCTTTAATTGTGAAGCAACCTCAGGTTCACCGTTAAAGTTTGGTCCGATAACCCGCGTTGCCTTTCTTCTAGGTCTCTTATTGTTATCGGGCACTGTAAGCCAGTCGTGTTCCTGAAAAGGAGGGCGCTTTCGGGGCCACAAGTACAAGTACATCTTAACTTTGCTTTGCCTTAAGAAATTAAAACTAATAACTTAATCGATATTTCTCAAATAATAAGAGTTAGAAGCATCAAAGGTCTCTGCTTGAAACTCAGTTATATTTTTATATTAAACCATTTTTAATAATGTATGCATCTTCAGCAAAATTAACATATTTATTTCTTGTTTTTTATTCTCAGGTGCACTTAACACATGATGACTTCGTCTCTCTCTTCAGTATGTCTTTTTGGGAATTTGATGAGCTGCCTGTGTGGAAGAAACAAGAGTTGAAAAAGAAATATAAACTGTTTTAACTGTTTTTTTATGAAATTCTCTATTTTAATTGTAACTGCTTACAAACTGTATTTTTGTAGTATTGAACTATTATACTTATATATACACATATGTACAACAGAAATTGTACGTTTTATGTGGCTTAAAATAAAAAATAAAAACTGTATTCGCAATATTCGTATATATTTTGGGTAGTATCATCACTTGCGAAGCGAATGATTTTGGCGAAGCGAACGGTTTGGCGAAGTGAATTAAAAGGCAGAGAAGGTATTAAAAGTGTGCGCGATGCAAAGAACTTGCACAAGCTGGTAAAAGCGAACACTTTGAATGTATATTTAAGTTGCGTCCGCCAATCCATTCGCTTCGCCAAACCGTTCGCTTGAGGCATTTGCTACAGTAATGAGAAGTGGTATTTTATCAAGGCCAGGTTACTAAATTTGAGTTGGAAATATTAGAACCCGCCGTGTCACCTCCAAGAAGGTTACACGTTCACGCGTCGTATACCTGGAACCATTTTAAGATAAACTTAGAGGGATTGATATCTTTCGTATGCCTAGCGCGTAGACGAGATTTTATAATTTTATAGTTTTAAACGGGCTAAATGCCTTAACTCGATTAAAAAATAACGAGCTATAACGAAATGGGCACAGAAATAAAATCTAACATCATTAAATTATTATTCATATTTGTATAAAAGCGCGGGGTGAAACCCGTGGGTATAAGCTAGTAATGATATATAATTAGACTTCGGATGTTTATGCAGAAAACGAAGCCTAAAAATATGTACGCACACTTAGAAAAAATGTTACCAAGATTTTTTAAAAAGATTACCAAAAAGTTACCAAAAGTATTAAATAATAAATAATATAAAAAAAACTTTTTAATATACAACGCTTTTATAAATGGACTAAAAAGTAGAAAATAATACTTCTCAGTCCCATAGAATTTGTTTTGATAACTTTTGATTTTGAAATTTTAGCAAAAGTCATTATAAACAATCTATGAAATTGAAAATGAAAAGCGTGGGGCGCATGTAATACACTTGAATTGATATGAAAAGTAATATATGTATGTATGTATGTGGGTATATGAATAACGACCGCTTAAAATCGATTTCAAAGTTCTACTTTCGCTGTAGAAATTTTAGGTCTACGTTATGTAGTTTGACTATTGTCAATTAAATCGAATGTTCTGTATTGCATGCGCTCCACGTTTTTCATTTTCAATTTCATAGATTGTTTATAATGACTTTTGCTAAAATTTCAAAATCAAAAGTTATCAAAACAAATTCTATGGGACTGAGAAATATTATTTTCTACTTTTTAGTCCATTTATAAAAAGTTTTTTTATATAATTTATTTTTTTTTTTTTTTTTTGTATGGAAAAGGAGTTCCTTTGCATTTACCTGTCGCATTTACCAAGAACTTCTGCTGCTGATTTTGGAAATGGCTTTTCGCTTTCCTTATTTGTCCATCGTTCCAACCACACTTTATACTCTCCTTCCAAATTGATACCGTCTTTTTCTAAGGAAGCTGATGAAAGCGTTCTAAGAAGCTGATGAGACTCTGAATTTGATCACATTATTAATATTAACTTTAAACAAACAATTTTATAAAATAAGAGATGCAAAATAAGATCTTAGATCCATAAAAGTCTATTCCTTTTCAAGTACATATGTACACTCAGTAGTCGGCCGCTGTGGTGTAGTGGTAAGCAGTGCGCGCTTCCACTCCGCAGCACCTGGGTTCAATCCCTGGTCAAAGCAATATCGTAAAAAATTTAGAACAAAAAAGTTTTTTCTTAACAGCGGTCGTCCCTCGGCAGGCAATGTCAAACCTCCGAGTGTATTTCTACCATGAAAAAACAGCTTTTTATAAAAATCCATTCGCAATCCGGAGTCGGCGTAAAACTGTAGGTCCCTCTGATTTGTGTGACAATATCAAGGCGCACGCTACAAGTCGGAGGAGAAGCTAGGCCAAACACTAACATACATATGTGTAAGCGCCAATCTATTATATATGTACACTCATACAGTCATGTAAAAATTAATAGGGACACGATATTTTGACCAGTTTCGGCTTTTTTCCATTGCTCGTTTACTGTTTATTATTTTTTTATTAAAAAAACAGCTCAACTTTGTAGAAATATTAGAAAAATTCAGGAAACAATTTTTACAACAAACTTTTTATTAAGATTTTCTAGAAAAATTCTAGGTATGCAGTTTTATGGCGCATTAAATTCTAGCTTAAGAAAGTACAAGTTTCAAGTAGCTCAAAATTCGTGTTGATTTTTGATAAATTTTTTAGCGAATATTGTTATTATTTTATTCCATACAAAAAATGTTCGAACACACTTTGTATGAAGAAAATGCTTGACATCGTCAATAATCTTAATGAAAAGTTTGCCCTAATTTTGTTGAATTTCTCTGATTTTTATACAATGTTTAAAATTTTGACTTATATTGTTTTTGTTAGATAATAAGCTGTTTTTATTATTATTATTAATATTAGACAATAGACAAACAATGGAAAAATAGCCGTAAATAGTAAAAATGTGGTGTCTTTATTGTTACTGTAGGTAACTGTGCAGTAAAGAAAATTAAAAAAATACTTACCATTATTGACACAGATTTCCAGGATCTATTTATTTTTTGCACTTCTTCACAAATGTCGAAATACCGAAACTTTATTTGCACTTAATCGTAATGAACCGCGACTCGAATTTACACAATAGAAATATTGTACTTCGTATACTCAAGAATTTTCTACCAAAAATGAGCTACGCCAACGATGCAGACAAGTGTGCACGCCGCACATTCACGAGGTGGCGCCTTCAGCAGTACCGCTATTTTCCTTGGCGAATTTGATAGAATCAGCTATTTGCGTGACATCAGCAGAAATTCTTTGTTCTCGTACAGTAGTTATGATAATTGTAATAGTAAAATTTGTTTGCTCTCAAAACAAGCAGAAGGACCAGCAAAAAATTGGCGTAAAATACGCTGTAGTGAAATGTACTAGTTGCAAACTACCTCACAACTATTATGAACCGCATGCCCAACTAGTCAGCCAACTATCTTTTTTCCATGCAATCAACTGGTATTTTTAACATGGGGATGTCCTACGAGATGGCAATTGTCAGATTTCGATCAGAAATATACCAGTCTCGTACTAGTTTAAAATAGAGTGAAAAATATTAGTCCAATTATGGACCAAAACCACTACTTTCGATGTCAAAAAAATACAACGAATTCAAGAATATACAATAAAAAACTTTTGATTTAGTACATTTTAATACATTACACATTTTTATTTAGCAGCCTTAGATTTGCCAATAATTAGTGTTAAATTTTTTTAGTATAAACAAAAAGGAAAAATAAATACATAAATATTTGAAACTTTCGAACATAAACTTAAATGCATTTTCCATTACATGGTACTAAAAGTAAAAGCTTTCAGGTACATTAAATACTATATTTTTATCTTTTTTAATAATATTAAATATGGAAAAGAAAACATTTCAGTTGAAAATAAAACGAATACTTTTGTTAATTTTTGAGTGAACTAAAATAAAAATATAAGTTTTCATTAAAATAAATTAAATTCATTAACTATTTCAGTCATTTCTTTTTAAAAATTTTTAAAAGTAATAAAAAATGTTTAAAATTTGAGATTTGGATAAGAATAAAATAAATCAATAATTCAAGCAGTGATTAATATTCTTAATTTTTGTCTATACTTTGGCTTGTTGATTGATAATTGAAGTTAATCAAATAATTATATTAATCGTGTAATTAAAAAGTCAAAAATAATTGAAAACGGTCAAAAATAGCAAAATAATGATGTAATTAAATTTAACGAAATAATTCAATTTTTTGGTTTCAATAACTCATTATTAATCATTAAAATGGTGCTAATATCGGTATTTAAACATTAAACGGTTATAACAACAAACATGCTTTAATTAATAATCATTATGAATATTAATCATTATTTAACAGGCATGGTATAATTGCGAGTACGTACTCGCTTTAACGGTTTACAATATACCCAAATAAAAGTTATAATATTTTGTGTACTCTATTGTATTAAACTGTCGAAGTCAAATAAAACAGGGCATGAATAAATCTTTTTGTACTTACTACAAGTCTGATCACTTTTGAACTAGTTCGGTTTCAGTCAGGAAATTCTAGTTGTAAACTAGTATTTTTCCTGACAAGTTTGGGGTTTCACTGCAGGGTAGTTACTGCTGATTTCTACTAGCTTGGCGTGCCTTTGTTCATCTTTATAAAATACGCTCTTATAATATAAATTTATAAAAACGGTAATGAACGGCTATGGAAATGTTTTTAACTTAATTTTTACGTCATTAATATTTTTATGCGCATACAAATGTCTGGTTACACAGTTGAAAGTGAAATTTCCTAAAAAAGTGCGCCACGGAAAAGTAGTACCTAGTTCGGAGTAACATTCGACAGCCTGCTCTCCTTCTCTGCGCACGCAACCGCTATTGTCCATAAAGTACAGAGCCGCAACAAAGTCCTCAAGTCGCTAGCCGGCAGTACTTGGGGCAAAGACAAAGGAACGTTGCTGGCAACATACCAGGCAATAGGCCGGCCGGTTTTAAACTACGCAGCACCAGTGTGGTCGCCGGGGACTAGTAGGACGCAGTGGACGAAGCTACATACGGTACAAAATACAGCACTTAGGACAGCGACTGGATGCCTCCCAATTAGGGAGCACAACACGATGCTCTGCAAGCAGTTTCTTGCTGGGAGCCACAGATGTGGCCACCCAAATAGACAGCTGCTTGCAGAGGAGCCCTCGCCGAGGCACGTCAGGAGGCATCTATATGAACTGACGGACGAAGTCTAGAGGTTCATTAAGCAACCTCTGGACCCGTCAGCTCACAGGCCCTGAACGGCATTCACAGGGACGCAGTCTCGAGCTATGTAGACTCAAGACCTGTGAATGCCGTTCTAGGCACACAAACACCGGACATTGACGCGACGGAGCTCCATCTGCCTCGGGAGACCAGGACAACAATAGCTCAACTTCGCTCTGGCTACAGCAGCAAGCTAAATTCCTACCTGAGTAGGTTAAATGCGGATGTGCCGAACGAATGTCCGGCATGCGGAGAGACCCCTCACGACTCGAAACATCTCTTCGCATGCCCGGAAAACCCCACAACCCTAACGGCGTCGTCCCTATGGACCGACCCCATAGAGGCTGCACGCTTCTTGGGGCTGCCGTTAGTGGAAATTGTCGACAACGACTGAGATGGGGTTGTTGTCGCCGCTACAACAACAACAACAATAAAAATTAGTATCAGAAAGTTCGATTTGACATACATATATACATTCATAGTATCTACATACCCATTGTTTTAATTTTTCACGTTGACGAAGAGTTTTACACGATTTCTTATTCTATAAATAATCTTGTGCAAGCCTTTAAAAAACTGTGCGATTGAAGATTAAAATAAAAAAAACTTAATAAAAATTTTTTTAAAATTTCTGATTTGAGATAATATATTTTATCCGAAATTTTGCTTTTTCGAGCTCCCCCCCCCCTCTATCCGCCATTGAACACATAACAATAACTATCCAGTAAAATAAGTTATCTCCAATTTTCGTAAGTTTTGGCAAAACACTCTATTTCTCTGATCCATACCAATATTTCAATCATTAAATAAAAGTGAACCTTTTCTGCAGAAAAATACATTAATTTTCTTTTATTAAAATCAAAACTATTAAAATCACAAACATGTGTGGTTTTATCGGAAGTTCACAAATGTAACGTGGCAACCCAGCTCGTTTGCCCATTTTTCGGTCGGAAATTGTAAAATTTTTGTCCACCACCAGCTGACGATTTTTGTACAAGTGGGTCAATGTGCCTTGAACACCATTTGTATAAATGCAGAAAAATTATTTTATTTATTTTTTAATATTAAAAATTTCTATATTTCAAGCGTTTATAAAAATATATTTACATATATCCACGGATGATTTTTAATTTTTTTCATCCGTAAGCAAATCTTCAGTACCATAAAAAAAACACATCTAAGTACAAGCAATGCGATGTCCACGTTAGTGCAAGTCCACTGTACATATCCATATGTTAGAGCGTATGTATTCGTTACTAATCCATTTGATACAAGCACTTGTACCTCACAAGAATCATCACAACAAATCTTGCAGCGTACATTAGACTGCATCACTCCACATTAAAGTGGTCCAAAAATGTATGTAAAAAAAATAAGGTCGCATTTTTAATGCTGCCAGCCCCTAGCATTGTGCTATGCCAAAAAACATTATATTTACCCCTATTTTTTTATTTTGAAATAAAAAAAAATAGGGTGTGCTCAAAGCGCTCAAAGTTTTCAATGTATT
Source organism: Rhagoletis pomonella (assembly GCF_013731165.1). NCBI lineage: Eukaryota > Metazoa > Arthropoda > Insecta > Diptera > Tephritidae > Rhagoletis > Rhagoletis pomonella. The sequence continues at coordinate 690,391 of NW_023458560.1, read as the reverse complement.
TTATATGGGGAAAAAACAACTTTTCGTAGAAATAGTGTAGAATTCGTGAAAATCAATATTTTTCGATCGGAAAACTTTGCTTATCTTATTTATTCCGACTTTATTATTTTGGACCACTCTACTCCACATACAAAAGAGATCGGTACTGTTTTTCCACTGGAACTATAAAATCGATTATATTTTAAGACCTCCACCAAAATATTTCGGAAAAATATTAAGATTTAAGCGAGCTGGACCGATTTGAAAATACCTCCAAAAATGGAGTTTTTCATGAATAAAAATAGTTTCTTACAGATTTTTTTTTTGAAAAAATCCCTTCAAATGACAAAACAGTTTAAGCTTAAAAAATTTTCATGAAAATGTTAAAAAAAAAATTTAAACGGAATCGTAATGATGAGGTTTTTGATGCTGTTTTTTAACTTTTTTCAAAGATTGGTATAAGAAAAACTTGAATAAGTGAACCTAAGCTCTTCCGATTTAGACTTAAGAGCTTTCATTGGAAAGGTATTTTCTCACCCTTTTTATTTCTTTGATAATAAACTAATTAAAAGGATGAAAGAGAAAGGTAGGATGAACGAACGTCATTCAAAGATGAATTAAGTTGTGTTAAGATTTTTTTTTGACAGAAATAAAAACAGTGTGATAATACTTTTCTATCGAGATCCCATAAGTCTAAATAAGAACAGTTGTGGCCCAGTTATTCAAGGTTTTTTTAAATCAATCTTTGAAAAAAGTAAAAAAAACAGCATCGAAAAGCTCATTCTTACGATTCCGTTGAAAAGATTTTTAAATATTTTTATGCAGATATTTTAAGCTTAATCTGTTTTGTCATCTGAGGGGACTTTTTTCAAAAAAAAATCTTTAAGAAACTATTTTTATTCATGAAAAACTCCATTTTTGGAGGTATTTTCCAATCGGTCCAGCTCGCTTAAATCTTAATTTTTTTCCGAAATATTTTGGTGGACGTCTTAAAATATAATAAGTTTTGTAATCCCGGCGGAAAAACCACAACTTTTTTTGGTGATGCAGCCTAATGTACATATATACATATGTATACACGCAACATATTTTTGTATCGATTCGAGCAACTTGATACAATCAAGCACTTGTACCTCACACCATAATGTAATAAACAAAGTGAAATCAATATATGACATATTTATTTTTTATACGCTTATATGACAACGGTTTTGTCATTGCGTTAACCCATTTGAAACTAACGACATTATAAATTAATTTCAAAATAAAAAAATTTGATTTCAAATCATGAATAGAAAGTTTGCGCTCTGCACTTCAAATCGAATGAAATAATTTATGCAAGTATTAATGCCAAGAGAAGGCGCCTCGATCCAGATGCAGTACCATCAAAGATGTTACCTGCCATTTCACCAGATGAGAGGTATGTATACATATATGTAAATACTATATGTATTAAAGTTTTCTTAAAATTTCTTAGGATACCGGGAAAACTTGTATTTGCAAAAGTTATTTCATCCGGTAGAAAGTTGTTTTCGTTGTCTTGCACGTTTGTGGCCAAGAGTTTTTACTGTGGAACTGGGCGAAATTCCTTTCACACCTGCGCGAATGCCATTGCAGAAATAACAGTTTATATACAAGTAAAGAGGTCCAGACTGAGTGAGTTTTGTTGGTTTAAAATAAGTTTCTGAGGTCAATCAAGCAGATTTTTAAGTGATACTTAGTCACATATCTATGTACACACATACATACATATATTTATGTGCACATGCAATGTGTAGATGCAAATTTTTATATGAATGAATCGTTACCTTAATATAAAAAGGCCCTATCTAATATTCTCGCTGAAATTCAAAAAAAACCTAACTAACTAAAAAACCAAAATTCACTTTTTGATTGATTATGATGCATTTCATTCAATTACAAGTCCTCATATCATTTGATGCAATAAAACATTTTAGTTACTGCCTTTTGCATTTCAGCGACGATGCAAGGGCATTTCAGATTTATTTTCTATTAACTGCGATATGTATGTATGTAGCCGCTGTCAACAAAATTTTTACGGAAGGACAAATCAAAAAGCTAATTGAAAACAAAGCGACACATTGGAAGTGGTCAGATATCTCTTCCTCTGTCATTTTGCATGCTTCAGGTCCAAGGGCGTACAGACATTTGCTTAAAAATGGTTACCCTCTTCCATCGGTGGCAACATTGAACAGATGGGTACGAAAGTTAAAACTCAAAGAAGGATTAATGAGCAACATTATACAGTTAATGGAACGGAGTCATTTAACTAGTGAAAAAAAGACTTTGCGTGCTTTCAATGGACGAAATGAAGATAGCCTCCTGTTACGAGTATGATCCTTTAGAAAAAGTTGTGCGAAAACCTTCCAATTATGTTCAATGCGTGTTAGTTAGAGGATTAAGAGCTTCTTGGAAGCAGCCAATATTTTACGCGTTTGATTGTAAAATAACAAAGGACATTCTAAATGACATCATTTCAAAATTATATAAAGCAAAATTTACAGTTGTTGCAGTTGTTTCGAACATGGGGCCTTCCAACCAAGCTATGTGGAAAGATATTGGTGTGTCGATATGTAAGAGTAAATTTTTACTTCTGACTCAATTTTTTAATTATGCACAGTTCTTTTTATACCCGAGCGCACTTGTGCACAAGGGTATATTAATTTTGTTCACATAACGGTTGTGTGTAACAGCCAAAACGAATCGAGAAAGATATACATAAATGTATACATAAATGCTCAGAATGAATAGAGAAATCGATTAAGCCATGTCTGTCTGTCCGTCCGTCTGTCCGTCTGTCCGTCCGTCCGTATACATGATAACTCGAGCAAAAATTGAGATATCTCAACGAAATTTGGTATGTAGGTTTCCGTTAATCCAAGGTAGGTTGGTATTGAAAATGGGCGAAATCTGAATGTAACCACGCCCACTTCCCATATAACTGTAATTTCCAGAAATACGAAACCTGCGATATTTTAGTAACTACTGAAGATAATTCACTTAAAATTGATATTTACAATAATTTTCAGACGAAAAATAAGAATATTATAAATTTTTAGAAAATGGGCGTAGCCACGCCCACTTATGGTTACATGTGTATATCTTGGTAACAGCTGCACCAATTTCTTCCAAACTTGGCACAGTTGTTGACCCTGGTACAGCATACCAAATGGACGAAAATTTTCAAAATCGGAAAATAACCACGCCCACATCCCATATCACGGTAACTTTCGGAAATACGAATACTGCGATATTTTAGTAACTACTGAAGATTATTCACTCAAAATTGATATTTACAACACTTTTTAGACGAAAAATATAAGAATATTATAAATTTTTGGAAAATGGGCGTAGCCACGCCCACTTATGGTTACATGTGTATATCTTGGTAACAGCTGCACCAATTTCTTCCAAACTTGGCAAAGTTGTTGGCCTTGATACAGCATACTAAATGGCCGAAAATTAAAAAAATCGGACAATAACCACGCCCACATCCCATATAACGGTAATTTAGAGAAATACAAAATCTTCGATAAATCAATAAATATTAAAGCTAATTTATTCAAAATTGATGCTTGCAACAATTTTTTACCAAGAAATACGTTTATGGTAAAATTTTGAAAAATGGGCGTGGCACCGCCCACTTTTGATCACACATATGTATATCGGTAATTGTTCTACCAATTTGTACCAAACTCGGTGTCTTTATTGTGCTTCTCACATAAAAGCAAAACGTTGAAAATTATTGAAATCGGACTAAAATTACGGCCGCTATTCATATAACGGTAAATTTCAGAAATGCTTGAAACTGCAATATTTCGAAATTTAAGGACGCTAATTTACTCAAAATTTATACCGGCTTACCATCTAGCGGTAGCTTTCGGAAAGGTGAAAAACTATTTAATACTTGCGCCGGGTATTTAATGTTCGGCTCCACCCGAACTTAGACTTTCTTACTTGTTTTGTTTACAGGACTTCTAGCCAAAACTTGGTTCGTTCACCCTGAGTGTCCCGCATTTACTTAAGCTAATAAGAAACCAGAAGAGGGAAAGATTATAACTGTACAAGCTATTAAACAAGTTTTGAATTTAACATCAACTTCGGATGTTACCATAATATTTAAGCTAAGCGAAGAGCATCTTACAGTAAAAGGCCCAAGTAGACAAAAAGTTAAGCTTGCATCCGAGCTTTTTTCAAACACGTGCGCAAAGACAATGAAAATGTGTTATATGAATGCAGAAAAAATAACCAACGCAGTTGAGTGTGCAGATTTCATTGATCTGGTAAATAAATGGTTCGACATTTTCAATTCTACACTTGAAACAAATCTTACGCCGTACCACATGCCTTACGGAAAAGCTCTTCCCAAACAAGATAAAATTACTGATAAAATGACAAAAATTATGGCAGAACCTTTAATACCCAATAAAAAAAGCATAGCTCCATTTCAAAAAGGAATAATTATTTCCAATATCTCCCTGAAGCTCATGTATAATTATTTAAGAGCAAAATTTGGAATGCAATATATTTTAACACAACGTTTAAATCAAGATATTTTAGAACACTTTTTCGGCACTATGAGGAGCATTGGAGAGCAATATGATCATCCAAGTCCCCTTCATTTCAAATATCGCCTCAGAAAGTATTTGTTTGGTATTAATTTAACTTATATAATTAAGCATTCTTGTTATAGTTTCTCTTTTTTGTAGCAAGAAACACCGAAACCTTAAGTTCGGCACTAAATGTGCAGGAAAGCAACACAGAATGGCTAACATTGGACCCGGAACCAGAATATTTTTTGGAGAATGAAGAAGAAATTCAGGAAGAGCACGTTCTCAGCAATGAAATTGACAAAATTCCCTCTTCAAATCTACATTCAAATTTGAATTTTTTTCACTAGGACGGACTGGAATACCTGGGTGGTTTTTTAATTCATAAACTAAACCTACAAGACAAAATTTCAAAGGACAGTACCTTGACGTGTGTTGATCAGAAAGGAGATGGAAGGCTTAAAAACCTAGGCATCTAAGTTTTTTGGAAAATGTTTTCAGCTGTGTGAATAAGGACAAAACTTGTAGTGATAAAAATTTGCTAGAAATATTACTTTACAAAAGTGCGCATGTTGCATTGGAAGAAGAAATAAAAAGGTTATTTTTTAGATGTAGAATATATTTTCGAATGTAATATTTGAATAAAAAATTAAAAGCGAGACAGCTGCATCAAAAATTATACAATGACAAAATGAAGACCAAGACATTAATCTAAATACATATATACAGTCACTCAAACAAGTGTTCACTTATTGATTTTTTTTAAATGCCCGAATTGTTTGTCAAAGATAATATTTGTTTATTTTTCTATAAAAATTTGTTATTTGCATGCTCTATCCAAAACCATAAAAATGAAAGTTTACAACTTTGGAAAAACTTAAGGAAAATTCTAAATTTTGTATAAAGCTTTAAACTTTTATTTATCTGGTTTTGGTTAAAGCATGGACGATATTTTTGTTGAAAAATTATCAAATTTTATCTTTGACAAACAATTTGGACATTTAAAAAAATCAATAAGTGAACACTTTTTTGAGTCACTGTATATATTTCGCCAAACATTATTAATATTTAAAGAAAAAATCAAAATGTGAACACTTGTTCCAGTCACAGCGTACGTCAAATATTGATTTCACTTTGTTTATTACATTATGCCTGGGTTATAATGGAAGTAACGGAACGGAGTGAACTGTCACTTAATTATCTATTGTATGGGAAATGAATGCAAATGGTTATAATACACGTAAACGTAACATAAAACGGAACAATCTAAAATCAATAGATCCTTACGAATTCGCCGCGATTTGTTACGATTCGCCCCGTCCATTATAACCAAGGCATATGCCTCACACGAACCAAGCAAATTATGTTTCCCCGTTTGGGAAACAGTAAAAAATATATATTAATTCGCGTCTTCGCGGATAAATTAAAACTCGAGTTGTTCAAGTTACAAACTTTGAGAAAAGAACCGTCTTTATTTTCAATCTTAGCCTATTTATACATTTATTATGTTTACTTAATAATTAATTTCACCATAAGGCGTTGGCATTGCATCACGCTATGATGAAATGCCAATGTCTTGGACAAAGAAGTTATTTGACGCCTTTGAATGGAATTTTCCATTCAGAGCGGAAAAAATATATCAAATTTCAATTCTGAATAAAGAAGTTAAATGAGTCGCAATTATGCAGCTGCATAATTGCTGAGTATGCAAAATTGTATTATGAATCTGTAAGATACAAATTATGCTTTTTCCAATAAGCAATATTGTTTATATTAATCATTGTGCCGCTATGTGTGATCTGCCGTTAACTCCCCCCTCTCTAAGATGAATCGTCCCCGATTCTTCATTATTTTCTGTTAATTTTTCTATTTGATTTAATATAACTTTATATGTATTTTCTTGAATTTCTATATTTTCATTTTGATTGGCAGTTTTATGCGGTTTTTTGAATTTAATGTAAATGTAAATTACCAAAATTATGCATAAAATTATGACAATATATAAAATATATAAATGAGTTTTGACATTTTTATCTTCTTTGCCTATTATATTTATATTTTCCAATTTGAGTTGTTTATTGGTTGTTTCTATATATTCCAAAATTTCAAAGTTATTTACATAATCATTTTTTAAATAATTCCAAATCTTTGCTTCAATATTTTCATAGGTTCTATTACCGTATTATTTTCAAATGTTATTAAATATGTTCCTGATAAAGTTTGATTTTCTACAATATTTTCTCCTGAAACCAATATTGCTCCTGGTTTTATAATTTCAATTGGAAAGTTTCATTCTTTTATTTTTGTACATTTTCCTTGTTTTTTTATTTAAAATTTCTGATAAACATGTACTTTGCTTGTTTAGTTTACAATATGTATTTAAAATTTCTGTTTTACAATCTTTTACATTAAGGAACTTATTGTTACAATTGGTTATATTTTTATCAATAATAAGCTTACCATCTGATTGTGCAATTGCTCTTACTTCGTAATATTTACATGCTAACATAATTTTTGGATATTTTATATATAGTACCATTATATCATTTTTTTGGGCTATTTTAAATTTTGAAATATCCATTAGATCTGTGATGGTCATTGTGCCGTGCTGGTAATATGTTATATTTTTTAATTCGTCAAAGTGCAAAATAGTAGGGCTCAAAATTCCTACTTTACCAAAAGTTATTGTATTTATCATGTTTTGTAGTTCATGTATAATATATTGATTTCTTTTCCTTCTTAATGTTTTAGTTATTGTGTCTCCTTTAATATTCTGTACTGTATCAGTTAATTCCGTAATAATTTTAAAAATTTCAGAATTTGTTGTAAACTGTTTATTATTATTTGAAACTAGCTCGTCTAATTTGTCATTAATTCTTATAAAATCGTCATGGTCCGGGGTACCTGCTATCCACTTCCAAAGTGTTCCTAGTTCATTAATACCTCTTTTTTGTCTGATAGGTTTTTGTTTTAATTGTCCTAATAATGTTTCAATTACTAAAATTTCTGACTCAGTTTCTGAATTTCTGATTTCTAGCTCATTATTATTTTTATTATTTTCGTCATAATGAACATTGTTATAAAAATTTTGTTTTTCCTGTTCTATAATGTTTTCAAAATATGTTAAATTAGTGACGTGAAGAATATCTCCATAGTTTTCGTAAATAGAGACATCTCCATTTTCAATTAATATGTAATCTTGTCGAGTGTAGTCTATAATGTCAGCTGTTATTAAGCCGATTAAGGTTGTAATAACGAGTATTATCATGTTGAAAACCTATAAGCAATTAAGATTTTATATTATCTTTATGTATGATTCTATCTCTATTATTAATTATTATCTTATTTTCTAGATTTTCCTTTACTTGTTGTCTCATATATCTAGGTTTAAGTTTGTTTCTTTCCCCTATAATCTTTTCATAAACAATTTCTCCTGTTTGGAATTGTTTTCCTATTCTATTCCTATTATGAGTCGCAATCATTTTTCCCTGTGCTTGTTTGAGAATATCAGGTAAATTTTCGTGATTTATTTTATTGTGGAAGACATCTTTCGGCTTTAATTTTGTTACTGAATGTACTGTCAATTTATACTGTTGACTTGCTCTAAAAATTGCTTCTAAATCGCTAACTATATTATATTCTTCTTTTATGCATTTAGCAATTTCTATTATTGTAGAATGAACTCTTTCTATCTGTCCATTGGTTGTACTGTGACGTGGATCACAAAAATAGATTTCCACATTTAATCTTTGCATTAACGATTTGAATTGGGGTGTTGTGAAACTTGGTTCATTATCTAATGTTATACATTTCACATCTGGGAAAGCTTGAAGCAATTCCAAAACTTTTTCCTGAATATTTGATTTATCTTCAATATTTTTTAGTATTAAAAATTTTGAGTACGCGTCTATACACGTAATGAATTTCAATTTTTGAGCGTAAAAAATGTCTATATGCAACTGTTCTCCCTCTTTATCCGGAGTCGGTGCTTTTCCTATCGGAATCTGTTTAGGATGACGGTCATATTTATTTCTGTTACAAGTTATACAATTTCGTACGTATTCTTTCATTCGTTTTCGCATTTCAGGCCAGTAGTATAATTTTTCTATTTGCTTAATATTTTCTACATGGTTTCGATGCGCTCTATTATGAGTTTGTTCAATTATATCTGCTTGATCTTCACTATTGGGAAGGTCCATAGGAAATAACCTCGTATATACAAATTTATTCTGAAATGTTTCTTTAAGAGGTCTTTGTATCTCGTGCAAATCTTCTACTGTGCAGTGTATCGCTGTTACTAAGTTAGGTCTTATATATTCTTTTAAAATTGTGAGAAGGTTCTCAACTGTGTCGTATTCAATTAAGTGTCTTTTACTTCCAAAAGTTTCAATTAGTTCATGGATAGTAAATTTATTTTTACATAATATAATTTGTTGTTTGAATTGATTTATCGGTTTTTGCGTTTCCTCTATACAAAAATTATCGCTACTTTGAGCAGAATGTTGTGATTCGTCATCTGGTGAATCTCCTGATTCATTTGATAAATTGTTTAATTCAAGGCGTGATAGTGCATCAGCTACAATGTTTGTTTTGCCAGGTTGATACACAAATTTTGGAGAAAATTCTTCGATAAACGCATGCCACCTTTTCATTTTAGAATTTGGGTTGCGGGTAGACAATGCAAAAGTTAGTGGTTGATGATCTGTATGAATTTCAAGATTTGTTACACCATACAGATAGTTACGAAGATTTTTTAATGCCCATACGATGGCGTATAGCTCTTTTTGGTTTGTGGCATAATTTCTTTCTGTTTTATTAAGAGTTCTAGAAATAAACGTAATTGGTTTATTTTCCTGGGAAAGTACTGCACCTATTGCAACGTTTGATGCGTCGGTAGTCAACACAAATTTTTTTGAATAATCGGGTTGCGTCAATTCCATTTCTGACGCTAAATTTCTTTTTAGTTTGTTAAAAACGGATATGCCTGCTTCATCAATTTCGATTAATACTTTTTTTTAACATATTTTTTGAAACCCTGCCGTTTTCTGCCGACAAGTATTTTGTCAAAGGCTTTGCAATCGCTGCGTAATCCTTAACGAATTTGCGATAATAACCTGTGATGCCCAAAAATCCTCTTAATCCCCGTAAACTTTTTGGTAACGGATAATTAAGCATTAATTTTATTTTATTCGGATCTGTTTTGATCGTATTTTGGGCTATGATGTAACCCAAAAATTCTATTTTGGTTTTGAAAAATATTGATTTTTCAAGAGAGATTTTCATATTAGCTTTTCTCAGTATTTCAATTATTAATTCCAAGTCTTCTATGTGTTGTTCTAAACTTTCTGAAAAAATAATTATATCATCCATATAAACATGACATATTTTCCCAATTTGATCGCGTAATATATCGTCCATTGCTCTTTGAAAAAATTCTGGGAGCATTTTTAAGACCGAAAGGCATACGCAAGAACTCATATATTCCATTATTGACAGAAAAAGCTGTCTTTTCTATGTCGTGTTTCGACATTAAGATCTGGTGAAAGCCGGACTCTAAGTCAATACTTGAGAAGTACTTTGCTTTCCCTAAATTTGACAAAATTATATTCGTATCCGGTATAGGATAACGATCGGGAATGGTTTTCTCGTTTATTTTTTTATAATCGATGACCAGTCTAGATTTTGGTGAGCCATCGTCATTTGTACCCTTTTTTGATACCACCCAAATTGGTGAATTATAAGGACTTCTACTTGGCCTTATAATTTTTTCATTCAACATTCTGTTGATTTCTTTATTTATGAAAGAATTTACAGAGAGAGGATATGGATACTGCTTGCTCCATATAGGCTCCTTGCCCTCTGTCCTTATCTCTGCTCTTACATCAGTTCTGAATGGAAAACTTGTATCCACTTCAGGATGTGTTTCACTTATTTTATACCTTATGTATTCTTTCAAATTTGACAATTCATCATTTTCATTTTCACATTTATGATTCGTTATTTCTGAGCCTCTTTCACTCAGTATTGAACAATTATCGATATTGCCGTTAAATTCATCGGCTGGTGCTAAAGGATCTTCATGTCCTAAAGCAAAATATTTTTCTAACAATATATTGCCAGTAAAATCTTCAGCTGGCTTTATGGAATCTTTTTGTTCCTCAGTGTCAATTTTTTTATCGACCAATTTTATGGAAGCTTTATGTTCCTTAATATTTTCATTGGAAAGTTTATGTTCCTTAATATTTTTATCGGAAACTTTATGTTCCTTAATACCAATTTTTGTATCGGCTTGTTTTTTGGAAGCTTTATGTTCCTTTATATTTTTATCGGAAACTTTATGTTCCTTAATATTTTTATCGGAAACTTTATGTTCCTTAATACCAATTTTTTTATCGGCTTGTTTTTTGGAAGCTTTATGTTCCTTTATATTTATATCGGAAACTTTATGTTCCTTAATACCAATTTTTTATCGGCTTGTTTTTTGGAAGCTTTATGTCCCTTTATATTTTTATCGGAAACTTTATGTTCCTTAATACCAATTTTTTTATCGGGTTGTTTTTTGGAAGCTTTATGTTCCTTAGTGCCAATTTTTGTATCGGCAGGTACCTTAGAAACTTTCTGTTCCAAAGGATTTATGTTTTTTCGCATGAATAATAATATTCATGCTATTTTCGACACTTTCAGTATCACTTTTTATTTTATAAAAAATTTTCTCATTGGGCACGTCGATACGCGCCTCAATTTTTCCCAATAAATTATACCCCAAAAGTAGATCGGATTCCAAGTTTTCTATTTCATAAAAAACCTGTTTAACTCCAAATAGGGTTATTAAATGGTAATATTTAATGATTGAATAACCATTCACGGTGTTTACCTTTTTGTAAATGGCTAATTCATTCCTATTTTCATATACCCCCCCCCCCCTTTTTTTCTTGTTATTCGTAAATAATAAATAATTTTGTTTATTCAAAAAAAAAATTATTCGAATGACGGATAAATTATGTTATTCGTTATTCGAATAATTATTATCTTCATTAGTTATTCGAATAACGAATAAAATAATAATAAAACAAGTAATTTATGTATATAGATGTGTACATATATTTATGTATAAAATGATAACCGTTTTCGTTGTTGTGATTTAACTCAAACCCCTAGATAGATTTAAATCAAATTTTCGGAGGTTATTCCATGCGCATAAAGTCCTATTAAAGGCTACTAGAAAACTCCTTTGTGGCGATGGAGCCTAGTTATTTATAAAAGCCGTATTTATGAACTGATTTCGTTCAAATTCAAAATGTGTTCTTCCTGCATGATGAAAAATACTTATGCGAAAAATGGACCCGCTAAGTGGCGCTACAGTTGAGTTATTTAGAAAATCCCGTCTTATTGTACAATCAGGTTGCAATTCATAATGGTGCTGCAGTCGAAATCTCTAGAAACCCCATATGTCTGGACTCCTTTGTTTTTTATGTTTATATTATACGAATTTACGATGTCCCACGTCGTGCGACCTTGCATCTACCTCCGCTTTATGAAATTGCTCGGGCGACCATTGCTGTAGCAGTAAGACTCAAGGAAACTAGCTCTTGGATATTTTAAAAGTGGCGAATCAGCAAGGAAAGTTTCGACCACATATTTGGTTTTCAACGCTATTCTTGCATTGGCCAACGCAAAAAATCTTATCAGGGGCCGCGAAACCAGAGGGAATGGGCTAGTATTCTTGATAAAATAGTAAACAAAATTCAGCTAACTTACAATCCTTGACAATAGAAATAAAAGTAAAAGGTGGCTCAATGTGTTAAAAATGAGTTTTTATTCATTATTTAAAATAACGAATAAATTATTCGCAGGCAATTTATTCACGAATAATTTATTCGTGAATAAGTTATCTGCGAATAATTATATTACGGATAAAATTTTATTCGAATAATTATCTAAATAACAATTTATTCGAATAATGCCCAACTCTGCCCCTGCCTAATATAACATGAGGTAGACCCTGTATCGACAAGAGCTTTTAAATGTTTGCCTAATTTGGCATCGTAGAGGTTGATATAGGGGAGGACATCCCCTCTATGGTTGCTTTCTCTCGGTCGCTTTGCAGCGTGTGCATTTTGGGTTTGTACCCCAAAATTTTGTAGAGATTGATTGGCTAAAGCACTTGTGCTAGCCATATTAAAATTTTGCTTTACAAAGCCACCATTCTGTTGCGGCTTATTATTAAAATTTCTTCTGAACCTCGATATGGATGGATCCACATCCATGGGCTCTGCTTTAGGGACGTTGTACCTTGATGGGAACCGCAAATTATTATTTGTGAATTTTGGTAACCTTGCTCTTATTTTTTCATTTGCAAAATTTTGAGCAAATAGTGCTCTTTGATTGTTTGATTCGAGCTCTTGTGCTTTTGCCAAAGCATCAGGCAAATCTTGCGGGTTAAGCGAAAAAATTATATCCCTTAAGGGTGCATTGAGTCCTGTTACAAAAATTCGTAAGGCGTGATCCCTATTCTTCTTATTAAGCTCTTTGGTTATATCTGACGCATTGCCATGTGTCATTATTGTTTTATTTATTAATAAAGTCAATTTTTTGTTGACTAGGTTGTAATATTCTACAACAGACATTACGCCATGTCGAAGGACGCTTAATTCTTGCTCAATAATATGTATTGGGCGTTTGTCCGAGTACGCGAAGTCAAGGCGAGCAACTATTGCATCAAAATTTAACACTGTGCCGTGGTTTGTAAGGACATCATTCGCATCTTGAGTAATTTTATTTCTCAATATTGTAAGAGCCGCGAAGTATTTTCTACTGCCTCTCACGTACAGGCTCATCGCGTTATGAGCTGCTTTCCTCCAGCTAACATACGCATTAATTTTTCCGAAAATTCAGGTAGTGATTTTATCACGTCAAGGGACTCGTGGCACACTATATTTCCATTAATTGTCTCTGCTTCATAATCTGTAGCCCTACGCGTATTCACTTCTAGTTGTGAACGTAAATGTTCGATTTCCTGCCTTAGACCTATATTACTGTTAGCGATTAAACGCGTAATAAGGTCAACGGTTAAGTCACCGTTCGCCATATTTCTGTTTTGTATTTAAATTGTTTTCCGGATATATAAAAAATTCAATTATTCTCGTTATGTTTTCTAACGTTTTCTGTATGGGCAGTTATTAATTTTGTGAGCTCCGTGGCAGTATTCGCAATAATAAAGTCGTTCGTATTTGGGTTTGCTGGGACTATTGCCCATTAAAATATTTTTATAAACTGAAATTTTAATAATTTATTGGCTGTACAAGCCGTATTTTATATTTATTATTCGAATCATTGCCACTGATTCCTCTTCAATAGTTTCTTTATTGTCATAGTCCGCTGCAATCGCTTTTTTTATTTTTCCCAATAAATTTAAAAACTTTTTCCATGCACTTCACTTTCCTTTTGTCAGTTAATATATCTTTCCAAAAAATATTTTCATCTGTTGGTGCAGGTTCTTCAGTAAACTCGTGAGCGTTTATTGCAAATTCTAAGTTGTCTACAATTCTATTAATGTCATCATAGTCCAAGCCTACTGGTAAAGCGTCTGTCATCTTTATTTAATTGTTGTTCTGTTTTTTTTTCTAATTTCAAGCACTTTTAAATTTTATAGCCACTTGCACAATATTCACAATTATATATATTAATAATAAAATATAATTAACTTACTTAAATTATTCGCTAAGATAGGTAAGTTCCCTCTTAAAATATCTGCAATTGTCCTGGTTGACGTTCTGGCTAATGGCTGCAATTGTCCTCGTTGACATTGTGGCTAATGGCTGCAATTGTCCTCGTTGCTTGATGATTGAAGTTATTTATCATTTATTCTTTTAATTGTGATCCCTTCTAGGAAGGGAGGCTCTTCTATTCGGAGGGTCTGGAATTCAGAATCGCAGAATTGAGCTAAGTTATAGATTGGTTTTATTTATGTTATTGGCTGTACAGGCCTTTATTTATCGCGGCTAATCCTTTAAAGGATATTTAGTATGCGCGATTTTTATTTTGTGATTTCGAAACACTCGCGGTTAATCTTTAAGGATACTTTGTATTTTCTCCTTTTACTTCGATTAAAATGCGCGATTAAAAAATTATGTGAATTCGAAACACTCGCGGTTAATCTTTAAGGATACTTTGTATTTTCTCCTTTTACTTCGATTAAAATGCGCGAGCCCCACGTTGGGCGCCAATTATGTTTAACCGTTTGGGAAACAGTAAAAAAATATATATTAATCCGCGTCTTCGCGGATAAATTAAAACTCGAGTTGTTTAAGTTACAAACTTTGAGAAAAGAACCGTCTTTATTTTCAATCTTAGCCTATTTATACATTTATTATGTTTACTTAATAATTAATTTCACCATAAGGCGTTGGCATTACATCACGCTATGATTTAATATTGCTCAATAAACATATAACACCTTGCGGCAGGCAATTTTGCACACAAGAATAGGGGTATTCACGATCTGGTGCATACTGTCTAGCATGGTGCATAGATAGCATAAATAGCATGATTGGCCAATTTTGTTGTTGTTTGAACACATGAAACAACAACAATCAGGCTATTTATGTTATCTATGCACCATGCTAGACAGTATGCACCGGATCGTGAATATCCCTAATATATTCGCCAAACCAAGGGCCAAATATAGTAAAATTGCGTTCTTAATTTTTCTCTCTGACTCCAGGATGTTTTAAAAGAACTTTGAAATTTGAAAGATATACTCATATCATATAATTTAAAAAATTTCAGTGTAATATATGTACTTAAAAACCCAAAATGGGTATCAAATGAAGGAGAAGATTCTGTAGAGTTAAAACACATTACATTTTTTGGTGCGTAAGGGACGGGAAGGTATTGAAAATATCCTTTTATAATTTTCTCGAATATCCTTGAAATTTTACAATTCTTATTTATGAAAAAATTATGTGTTAAGGACTAACTTTATTAGCTTAAAAAATAAAATAGATTAAAGGGGCATTTTCAATTCCTATTCTCCTTGTGAACCCAAAAAATTATTTCATTTGGTACCCATACCTTTGTTTTACATTGCACTGAATTTTTTTAAATAAATTTTGGAATTAACCACATCTCTGAAATTATAACGAGCCCTATCCGCCAAAATAACGTAAGTGACATTTTTTTCAAAATTTTGGTTTTAATGCAGAAATGCATCTAGATGCCCTAGGAATCAAATTTTAAAAAAATTTTGCTTACGTTATTTATTGGGATCCCGGGATTGAACCAACGACATCCCAAAAATCCCGGGATCGTAAAAATCGAAAAAATTAACATCCCTAATGTCAACTCAAGTTTGCTTTCAACCCATTTAAGCGGACCAATTTTCTTTCATTCCAGTGGTTAATAAAATACAATTTTTATAGTTAATTTTCATGAAAGTTACATGTATCGTCTAGAAGATGTTTTCATGCAGAATTTTAAATGAATTATTATTATTCTCCATATAAAATGTATGAGTATGGCTTTATTAAATGTAAACTTGTGCGAAAAGCTAAACATTTCGTAAACATTTCGTGGCGCCGTGGCAATTCGCAGAAATTTAATAACACTGGATCACAAATTTTAATTTGGTTTTTGTTCTCCACACGCCAATATCCAATTTCTATGTAGAATTGCTCGGTGATTCCGAAATTCGGGTTAATTTTTGTTTTCTATGGATACGTTAAAGCAAAAATTGGTTCCTTTTAATCACGTACATATATCTTACGAACTAATTTAAAAATCTTAGTTAAAAATACGAGCAGTAAAGCGTGTTACTCGCGTGTACGTGGCGTATGAGTAACTTCCTTTCCTGCTCATTTTTCATACAAAAATCTTTGCGCATTTTCATTTGATCACTCATTATTTCGTACTTATCCATCGATTTTCTTCATCAGTAATTTGAATTTTATTTAAAATTTTTTTTTTTGTTAAAGTTTGATTTTTTTCATTTCTTCATTAAAAAATATAAAAAGCTGGAATGATTAATTAATTTGTCAGAAACTATAAGCCTTAACGGAAAGTGATGTATATACCAGGGTTGTTGCGAATATTCGCATTCGCATTCGCAACCGCGGAGCTTCCGCATTAATTTTAACATTTGCATTCGCTTTCGCATTCGCAATAATCAATGCGGATCTTTTGCGAATGCGAATATTGAAGGGACCGAAAGTAACAGTTGTTTTCTTTACGAGTTATACTTTGCCAAATATTTTTTATTCCCAACTAAAGTCCTTTCCGGACTATAAATAACCCGCTTATCCAAATTAAACAAGTTTGCTATCAAATGAAAGAGGACTTAAATAGCTTTAAAACTGAAATGTCTAAACAAGCAAAGTCACCTATTGAAAAATATTACAATAAAAAATGATAATTAATTACCATAGAACAAACCTTGGGTAAGGTATATGTATTTCTTTAGTATTAAATTATATAAAAAATATATTAATAGAGGTGGTAACCTTCGTTCGTTATTTATGTTTAAAAGCTATTTCAGTCCTCGTTCACATGATAATAATATTTGTTTAATTTTGTTAAGCTGTTTGTTTATTATCCAGAAAAAACTTTCGGAATAAAAAATATTACGCCAAGTTTAACTGGTAAAAAAATAACTGTTATTTTCGGTCCCTGAAATATTAGGCAAGTGCAATGATAAAACGTATATCTGGCCAGTCACAGAAGAAAGGATCAAAAATGAATTACAAAAACTAAAATCGAAAAAACGCTGTTGACGTTACTGGTTCTCCACATTCAGAAACAACCAAAAGAATGAGAATGAAGAATTCTTTGCCATGATACTAGATTGTGAAGATGAAAGTCAGGAGGATACATCCGACATTTGCAGACCGATGCAATTCCCAAAAAAGAATTATTGCACCGCAATAAAAAAAATTTACATAACTGAAAGTCCGCGCGACTGGTGCAGCGTCAATCGAATTTACAATTTTGTCAAGTTTGAAATTTTTCAAGTTCTTCGCAGCTTTTTAAAAACTTTTTATTGAATACAATGCTCAAATTTTTAAATTCAAGTACTAAAAAAACATTATTAAAAATTACTAACCTTTCCATTTTTTATTTAACTAAATCACCTAATTTACTCACCAAAATTATTTCTTAACAAGTAAAAAAGTCTAAGTTCGGGCGGATCCGAACATTAAATACCCGGCGCAAGTATCCAATATAGTTCTTTCACCTTTCCTAAAACTACCGATACATGGTAAGCAGTGGGGGTTTTACGTCTATTTCAAACATCTTCGATAGAAAGTTCAGTTAGACATAATGAGATAAACTTATATAGATATATGTGGGCAGCATCACACCCATTTTCCAAAATTCCATAATAATGTTACTTCTTTTCAAGGGATTGTTGTTAGTATCAATTTTGGGTAAAATTAGCGTTATAAAAAGGTGGTCATAATTTTAGTCAGATTTCAATGACTTTCAACGTTTTGCCTTTATGGGGCAACCACAATGATTGATCGAACGGTTACCGAGATACACATATGTGGTCTTCAGTGGGCGGGGTCACGCCCATTTTCCAACATTTAATTATAAGCGTACTTATTGCTAAAGAATTATTGCAAACATCAATTTTGAATAAATTAGCTTCAGTATTTACTGATTTATCGAAGCTTTCGTATTTCTCTAAATTACCGTTATGGGGGATGTGGGCGTGGTTATTATCCGATTTTTTTAATTTTCAGCCGTTTGGTATGTTTTGCGAAGGCCAACAACTGTGCCTAGTTTGGGAGAAATTGGTGGAGCGGTTCCCAAGATATACACATGTAATCATAAGTGGACGTGCCTACGCCCATTTTCCAAAAATTTATAATATTTTTATTTTTCGTTTAAAAATGATTGTACGTATCAATTTTGAGTGAGTAAGCTTCAGTAGTTACTAAAATATCGCAGTTTTCGTATTTCTGAAAACTACCGTTATATAGGAGGTAGGCGTGGTTACCGTCCGATTTTGCCCATCCACCATCCATCCTACGCTCAAAAGATGTACACATACCAAGTTTCGTTAAGATATCTCAATTTGTACTCGAGTTATCGTGTGCACATACGGTTACTCTTTTCATTCTGATCATTTAAGTAAACATTTGTCTATATCTATCTGGCTTCGTTTTGCCTGTTACAAACAGCCGTTATGTGAACAAAGTTATAATACCCTCGCATGCAAGTGCGATCGGGTATAAAAATACTTGACATCCGCATTCGCATCCGCATCCGCGGATGTTAGCGTTTAAACATCCGCATCCGCATTCGCATCCGCGGATGTCTAAAATTCCACATTCGCAACATCCCTGGTATATACCATTTATGGAGAACTTCATTGGCTTTCATTTGCCGTATTTTATATTAAGATTTTTAAATTGGTTCGTAAGGTATACGTGATTAAAAGGAACCAATTTTTGCTTTAAGCTGAATAACGGTAAATTGCAAATATCTCGAAAACGTATCCATAGAAAAAAATCAACTCCATTTTCGGAATCACCGAGCAATTCTACATACGAACTGGGTAGTGGCATCCATAGAACCATTTTTGCTGTAAACCAGTGTAATTTGTCAGAATGGCGGATGGCGAGGGGAAGACAGCAGATCAATCGTACATATGTATGCACATATGTACATTTATAAATGCATACACATAGAATGTACTGTGGCGCGTTTGCTAGAGGTGATGCAACTTTTTTGACGTCTCGCCGTTTGTCCTGGTTCAAATCCCGGATGGACCAGGAAATACATTTTTTTTGTTTTTTCTTGTCATATCCACTTTCCATTTTAAATTTTACTATTAGCCTTGTTTAAAATAATATAAATCGATATGTAGGAACATACGCATGTATAATTTCATATAACCGCTCAAATTTGCCAAAAGTTACTGAAAACTTTATTGTAAATGTTTTCATTAAAATATTAGTTATTGGAATTAAAATTTTATGCGAATACAATTTTTATTCCCATTTTTAGAAAGCGCATGCCACAAATATTATTTCATAAGTAGGTAATTTTAATCACTCATACGTATTATGTATGTACATACCCACCCAATTTGCCACAGGGCGAAGACGAGTTCGAATCGACGTTGCTCTGGCGAAGTCGTTTGCGTGAACTCGAAACGACGTCGAAACGAAGTCGTTTTTTCCATACAAAATACAACGTCTTTCCGACGTCGTTTTTTTCTCATCAAATCCAAGTCGTTGCGACGTCGGTCTGGTAAAGTCGTTTGGGTGAACTCGAAACGAATTCGTTTCTTCAAACCCACAATTTTTTTGAGGAACCTTCGGCCTGGGTTGGACAAGTTCCACGCCCACATTTTTATATATCTAAGCATAAATAAAAGTCATTCATTTGGATCGTAAACCGCTTTTACTATGACAATTTTTTATTATGACAGAATATGGAATCCACCATGTACACTTGTGCTCAGAAACTTAAACCGCCTACATATTTTTCAAAGTATTCATAATATTTTTCATATACAATTTTTAAATTTTATTTAAAAAAATTAAATTTGTGGGTATGAAGTTTTTTCAAATTTAGTATAAAACTGTACTTTTACTTTAAATTTGGTATACATTTTGAGCATCGTTTTGCAGTTTGCTGGTATATCGTAGTTGCAGGTTGCAGAGGAGTCGTTTTTGCGACCCGCCAGTAAGTCATTTTTGCCGCCCGCCTGCGAACTGTGATTTTCATCCGACGGCAAGTTGACCGGCGAGTCGTTTGCGACCGTCGCCGGCGAATAAATTGTTCACCAGAACGAGTCGGAAACGACGTCGTTACGAAGTCATTTGGCAAATTGGGCAGCCAGCAAAGAAACGTAAATTTTGCCGACAGTGCAGTTTAGTTAAATTTTCCGTATCCGAAAACGCGTAGAAAAAACTCTTATAGTTATCATCAATTTTCGTATCCGGAAAACGTTCGAAAAAATTATGTCATTTGAAAGCAATAATTGTAATTTATTTGCTCAACCTAAACATTTGAAAGCACGCGTGCGTAGGTGGCAGTGGCTGAGCGTGCAGAGGAGTGTGCCGCTATTTGTTAGCTTCCAGAAGGTGCCGAATTCCGTCAGGCGCTTCCTAATTTAATTTTATTTCTTTTGAACCATGAAAAAGTATCTGTGAAGTGCAGAAGGAAAGCCTATTGAACGAAAAATTCAATCAGACAATCCGTATCCGTTTCACATACTGTTGTCTGTACATACGTTTCTGCCGCACACTTTAGTGGGAAAACGGATCGTCAAAGTATCCGAAAATGGAATCAGTAAACAGACAAAAATCCGCACTTCATCCACTTTTTGTCCTTTTTCGGATCAGTTTTCGGTTTTTTGCTGGCTGGGTATGTACATATTTACATATGTGTGTAAATTTTATGCAAAACTTAGTCCAGTAAAATTAGATAAATTTGGCAGGAAATTTGAAAAAAATTTGCAACAGCGATTTTTTCATGATTCATGGCGCTGTAACCGCCTAAGCGATTTTGGGCGAGTTCAAAACAGCACGCCACTCATTTCTCTTCTGTGTTAACTGACGCCAATTGGAAATGTCAAGTGAAGGCAAGTCCTTCTCCACCTGGTCTTTCCAACGCAGAGGAGGCCTTCCTCTTCCCCTGTTGAATATTTTCAGAGCAGGAGCGTTTCTGTCCATTCGAACGACATGGCCAAGCCAGCGGAGCCGCTGAATTTTAATTCGCTGCACTATGTCTATATCGTTGTAAAGCTCATACAGCTCATTTTTCATGCAGCTTACTTCTATTTGACACGTACATCATGGATCCACAGTCTTGCCCCTAAAATTCATTTGGCAACATTCCGTCATCTTGGATTTAAGTTTTTTTGGGTTTTTTTCCGATTTGCGAGCTTATTTTGCATTTCTCGTAAAAAATGGTTAAATACAAATATGTAGAGAATTTCATTTCCCACATTGGTTATACAGAAGGTTTTTTAAAAATAGCATATTTTATGGTAAAAATTAGCACAAACTGCGAAAAAAATTTTACATTGTCACGGCTTTTGCCATTTTTTAACAATTTCTGTTGAAAATATATAGCATATTGAAATTCGAAAGTTGTAGAGAATTTTATTCTTCACAACTTTTATACTAAAATTTTTTTTTGTACGATGCTTAGATCACGGCCGAGAACGTGCCAAACATAGCGATTAGCCCAGTCAAATTAGATAAATTTGGTAGTAAAATAAAATTAAAATTAGGATCCACAGCCTCGTCCCTAAAGTTCATTTGGCAACATTCCGCTAAATTGGATTTAATTTTTTTTTTTTAGTTTTTTGCGATTTGCAAGATTATTTTGCATTTTTCGTAAAAAATGGTTGAATACAAATATGTATAGAATTTTATTTCCCAAATTTTTTATATAAAAGGTTTTTTAAAAATATCATTTTTTATTGTAAAAAATTAGCAATAAGTGCAAAAAAAAATTACATTGTCACGGTTGTCGCCATTTTTTGACAATTTCTGTTGAAAATATATAGCATATTGAAATTCGGAAGTTGTAGAGAATTTAATTTTCCACAACTTTTTTCACCATATTTTTTTGTACGGCGCTTAGATCACGGCCGGGAACGCCATAAACGTAGCCATGTACGGGATGCGCCGTAAAACTCATTTCCACACCACCGCTGAGGTAGAGTTTTTCGCCGCGTTTTTTTTTATCGTGGTTTCCCCAGTAGGCCTAATCCACGGGGAATGTTTTTTTTTAATGAAAGCAGGTGAAGGTGTGGAAATGAGTTTCGGCCGTGATCTAAGCGTCGTACAAAACAAATGTAGGTACAAAAGTTGTGGAGGATGAAATTATCTACAACCTTGGAATTTGAATATGCTATGTATTTTCAACACAAATTGTCAAAAAATGGCGAAATAAAATTCTCTACATATGTGTATTTAACCATTTTTTAGGAAAATTGCAAAATAAGCTTGCAAACCGCAAAAAACCTGGGGTGCCGCGAGCGTATGCCTGGAGTGCCGCTAGAAGCTGGAGTATACTAGTGGTACGGACAAATTCTTTAGACTTTCCATAAACAACGCAAGCGGTTTGATCAAACTTCAACATGGCGGCCAGAAAATCAAAAAATTTTGATTTTTATTAAAATTACCTTCAGCGGCTTGTCAAACCCCATACACAACACAAATAGCTTGTAGCAAGGGGATATTTCGCTCTTAAGCGTAGTTCCCCAGTACGTTTTGTCAACGTAAAATTTAATCAGAAAAATTGTTGAAAACGTACCATTTTCACAACCACTTTCGGTACTCTGAGCAGGAAAGAAAGTTACTCATACGCCACGTACGCCTGAGTAACACGCTTTTCTGCTCATATTTCATAGAAAAAATCTTTGCGCATTTTCATTTGCCCACTCATTGTTTCTTATTTATCCATCGATTTTCTTCAGTAGTAACTTGATTTTTGTTTGTAACAGAACTGGCTTTAGCACAGAAATTTGGCACATAACCTGTTATTTTTTAAATTTTTCTCTGTTAAAGTTAAATTTTTTCATTTTTTCATTAAAAAATAAAAAAAGGTGGAATTAATTTGTCAGAAACTATAAGTCCTATCGGAAGGTTCTATATATACGGTTTATGGAGAATTGTATTAGCTTTCATGTGCCGCATTGTATTATTACTATATATTTTTAATTTATTACAACGAAAGTGATGTAAATATTAATAATTTTCCTTCAAAACTAACCAAAATATAAAAAATCGCCTGATAGATAGACAGCTTTTGGCGAAATACCCCATCTGTTACCAATAGCTTCGCTACTGCAATATAAGACCACTGATGCCTTCCCTGCCCTTACCTCGATGTTTGGCCTCCACGACAACTTCCTGTCAAGGATCAAGCCCAAGTACTTGACCCTTTCAGATAGCTGTAAGCGCAGACCTCCAACTGAGGGAAGAACTTTCTAGTGAATACGACCAGTTCTGTCTTACTGGGATTAACGGCATGGCCACTTTTTGCCGCCCAATTAGTAACTTAGTTTTAACTAGTACCATTGGCCCTTCATGCACAGTTGGTTGTTGGAAATGTCAGCAAAAAGCAGCTCGGAAAAATAAACGGTTGGCATACAGTTTAAGAGCTGGAGAAAAAAGATCAGACAAAAGTTTTTCTGATCGAACATCGAACGTCTTTAGACCATTTCGAAATGGAAAGATTAAATCGTTTTTTGATCCCGCGATGCTGTTAACGAAAAATGTTCATTCATAATGAATAAAACTCCTTCCGAAATAAACAGTCTACCGGAAAATTGCAGCTATACTAAAACAGTTAAGCGAATAGGCAGCTAAACGGAATGTACCGTAGTAGAATAATTTTAATTTAATTCTATCGTTGCCTTAATCCACCTAATATTAATAATAAAACAAGATTTGTAGTACGAAAACTAATGACAAATATATAGTAAATAGTTGAATCACGATAAAGCTAAAAGTATGATTCATAAGGACGCCTTAATTTAAACAGAAAGAAAATAGTTTGTCTCCTTTAATTTATGCTGAACTGAATATTTATACTACTGCTTTATATTTTCATTTGTTTACTCCGAACGACGTCGGGTGCTCTGCTAGTTTCATATAAAATCATTTCGCGTTTTCATTTCGTCATTCACAACTTTTTTTATTTATCCATCGATTTTCTTCGTTAGTAGCTGTGTTTCTTTTTAAAGAATAAGTTTAACATAAATGAAAAAACTTCATCTTAGAGTTTGAATTTATTTTATTTCTTTCATAAAACAATTAATATATCTAGGAAAATTACCAAATCTAGAAAACGGTATACAGATCCGTAGTCTAGAGCCCGAAAAAAAATCTACGATTTCGACTGTTTAGCTGTGATATTTTTGGCTCCCTACTGTGTAATAAATGTTAAGGCGGGTTCACCGGTCGTGTTCGGACAGCTTTTTATTTGCTTTCAAAACATCTTTGCCGTAGAGGGTGCTGAAGTACGGTCCACCGTTCAGTTCGGCATATTTTATTTTGCTTCGAAGCTGATAGCAAAATAAAGACGCAGCAGATATTGTGGACAGATCCAAGTTGTCAGCAAGAAGAAAGATATAATTTATTGAAGTGACTTATATACACAGATTAGGCAGGAAAAATGAGATGATTCCAAAATGCTTTAGATAAATGTTTAGTACATATTATGGTGTTGCCACATAATTCAACACTCCTTCTCAACACCTAATATTTACTTTAAACTTTATACATTATTAAATTGTTATTCGATAATAGCTTCATAAATCAATTCAAAAAACTTAGCTTCAAACAATATTAAAAAAAAATCATGACATACATAGTTAAAATATTCCAAACTCTTTAACAAACTTATTGTGTTTATTTTTGTGTAAATTTTTAGTTAAGATGTCTGACATCATAGCATCTGTAGGTGTATACTTGACGTCAATTTCCCCACGCACAAATTGCTGGCGAATGTAATGGAATTTCAAGTCGATGTGTTTGCTGCGGGCGTGGTACGTAGGATTTCTAACCAAACACTGGGCGCTTAGGTTATCGTTGTGCAGTAGTATCGGCCCTTCATGAGAAAAACCCAGTTCCCCTAGTAGCTTTTTAACATACGAGGCCTCCTTGGCTGCCACCGAGAGCGCAATGTATTCAGCTTCGGTGCTACTGAGTGCAACCACGCTCTGCTTTTTGGATTCCCACGAAAACACACAATTGGCTGCTACGAAAACGAATCCAGAAAACGATTTTCTGTCACTGACGTCTCCTCCCCAGTCGGCGTCCACATAGCATTCGACAGGCTTGCACGTTTTAACGTAATGAAGTTTGTAGTCCATCGTGTTCTTCAGGTAGCGCATAATATGCTTCACAGCTGATTCGTGTTCCACATGGGGATCGTTGTTGCGTTGAGACAATTTAACAACGGAATGCAAAATATCTGCCCGCGTCGTCATCGCCAGGTAGATGAGTGTCCCAATCGCCGATTGATAATCAGTTTTGTCAACTTTTCTGCAAGTAGAGTTAGTACAATTTACCTGAAAACCTGGCTCTAATGGAGTGGCTGCGCCCTTGCAGTTTTCCATGCCGTATTCTCTGAGCAAGTTCATAATATACTGCTTCTGACCGACTTCTATGGCACCAGTTTCACCGTCACGGGAAAACTCCATCCCAAGAAAGTGTTCAAGTGGACCGCCATCAACGACTTTGAACTTGCTCGATATTCGACGCTTGATGTCTAACAATAGACTCTGGTTGGAACAGCCGATTACAAGGTCATCTACGTACACTGCAATCAGCGTTTTGACACCATCACCATGCTTCGTATACATGCATGACTCACTAATACAGGGCGAAAAACCAAAGCTGCGGAGGACGCTGTCAAGCTTAGCGTTCCATTCCCGACCACTTTGCTTCAGCCCGTAGAGTGACTTTTTTAATTTTAAAACTTTTCCAGGATACTTTTTGTCAACAAAATATTTGGGCTGCTGCATATATACGTCATCGTGTAAGTCACTGTTAAGGTATGCGGATGAAACATCGAGTTGGTGCAAATGCAGTCCATGTTCTACCGCCAACGCAAGCAGTAAGCGTATATTTGCATACCTTATTACTGGTGAGAATGTTTCCATGTAATTAATACCATAACGTTGGCTGCATCCCTTTGCTACGAGGCGTGATTTAAAACGCTGTATATTTCCGTCTTTATCACGCTTCACAGTAAACACCCATTTACTGCCGATCGCCTCTTGCCCCTTTGGTAAATCTGCAAGCTCCCAAGTACGGTTTTTTTATTAGTGCGTCGTACTCCTTCTGCATCGCTATTCTCCACTCTTCTGCATTTGACCCACTTAAGGCTTCTTCTACTCTTACAGGCACCGCGACCGGTTTTTCGACCATTGCATTCACTTCGTTATAAACTTTCCTTGGGCGACCTACTGCACCTGTTCTCAAAATTCTAGGTCGACCGGGACCCACTTTCTTTTCTTCTAAGCCTGCTTCACTACTGCCTGATTGAACTGCGGACTCCTGTTGAGTTTGACCCTCATCCGAATTCGCGCTTTCTTCTGTCTTGCTACGTAGGCTGTTGATTACATCAGCGTGCAGATTTTGGATTTGACCCTCGTCCAAATCTACACTTTCACCGACAGACTCGTTGCTCTCTGGAGTCAGCTCTTCATTACCATTGAGTATCATAATATCAGGCTGATCAACATCACTACACATTTCCTTTTCAAAAAATATAACATCACGGCTGATGATTACTCGCTTCATTTCAGAACTATATAGTCGATTACCCTTCGTTTCGTCACTGTAACCAATCATAATACACTCGTGGCCTTTAGGACGGAATTTTTTTGATTGCGTTTTATCAAGCACTATCGCTTTTGCTCCGAAAGTTTTAAAATGTGCCACTGTAGGCTTTATGCCATACCACTCTTCATACGGTGTAGTGTTTACCAATGCCTTCGTTGCTGACCTGTTGCGAATATAAGCGGCTGTTTTTACAGCCTCAGCCCAAAATCGTTCATTAAGGTTGGCATGCACTAGCATACTTCGCGCCATTTCCACTAACGTCCTGTTTGCCCTCTCGGCGACACCATTTTGTTGGGGAGTGTAGGGAGCAGTTAATTGCCGTTTAATGCCATTTTCTCTTAAAAAGTTTTGGAACGCATTATTCACATACTCCCGTCCATTGTCGCTTCTAATGCATTTAATTCTTCTCCCAGTTTGTTTTTCGCACATAGTTCTAAAATCTTTGAACGCCTCCAGAACACAATCTTTTGTCTTCAAAAAATATACCGACATATATCTTGATTTGTCGTCGATAAAGGTCGCGAAATACCTTGCACCGCCTACCGAAGTGGTGTTAATCGGGCCACATAAGTCACTGTGTATGACCTCTAAAAGTTCCTTCGATCGATTTTCGCCAGCTTGTTTAAATGGTTTGACAGTAATTTTACTTTTTGCGCATGTACTACATTCGATATCAGCTTTTCGATCGAATTTTAAACCTCGCACAATACTCTGCGTAGCCATGTCCTTTAAGCAATTAAAATGGAGATGCCCAAATCGATTGTGCCATTTTATGGCTTCTTGGTCAGACGTGATTGCACTGAAACACTTGTTTTCAGGACTTTCGAAAATGAACAAACCATTTCTGTTATGGGCCTTAAGTAGTACACGCTTTTGCTTATTTTTTATTTTTTTTATTGCCACCGAGTTATCGCCAAACATTACTGAGTAACCGGACTCAATCGCTTTACTGACAGAAATGAAGTTATTTTTCAGCTCTTTGATATGCAATACATTTCTTAGTTTTATGCCCGTTCTTTCTAAATAAACATCGCCACGCCCAACGGCCTCAATAGATTTATTACCGTGTAGCATTATTTGTTCTTTACATTTGACGTATGCTTTAAACATACTTCTCTCACAACACAAGTGTAAAGTCGCGCCGCTATCAATGCACCAAGATTGACGACTTAAGCTCGTACCTGCATTTTTATTTTCCAGTGTCATCAGATACGTTTCAGTTCTCTTCTCTTTTTTCTTTGACTTACAGTTAGCTGCAAAGTGCCCACGTAAACCGCAATTGTAGCATTTTTTGCTGCTGGTATTGTTGGAATTCCAATGGTGACTTTGTCTGCCCTTCTCACCTTTGTTATTCGTACGCGCCTGAAGAAGTTGTTCTGCTGGATTTGTGTCTAATCGGTTACTTTCTTGTTGTCGAGCACCCTCCTCAAGTAATTTTATTTTTAATGTTTCTAGGGCAGGTAATACATCGCGCGCTTCGATTGCAATAACGAAATTTTCATAGCTTTGAGGAAGGCTTGAGAACAATATTATAACCAGTATTTGTTCGTCAATTGAAACGTCAATTTGCGCCAAACTTTCGACGAACTCAGTAAAGCGGTTGATATGATCACTCATCTTGTCGCTGTCCGACTTACGGAGCTGGAGTAATCCTTTAAAGAGCATTATTTTTCTTGCCGGCCCTTTAGGTTGGTGAACTTCCCTTAGTTTTTTCCACGCCTGGATTGAAGTTTTACATGACTTTAGATGATTAACTTGACTAGGTTTCAAGCAAAGCAAAATTGACGCCAAAGCCTTTTCATCTTTCGTTTCGTATTCTAATGCCTGAACCGATGAGCCATCCTCCGGCTTTACGCACTTGCCACTGACTATGTGCCATAAATCACAATGAATTAGACTGTATGGATTGTATGCTCCATGACGAATAATTGGAGTCATCCAGCTTCTCAATCTGCATAATCGAATTCATGGTCATTGCTTAATACTCAATATTTACCAAATTCGTTGGAGCCTCACACTGGGCCCATAACCCTGATAGCAAAATAAAGACGCAGCAGATATTGTGGACAGATCCAAGTTGTCAGCAAGAAGAAAGATATAATTTATTGAAGTGACTTATATACACAGATTAGGCAGGAAAAATGAGATGATTCCAAAATGCTTTAGATAAATGTTTAGTACATATTATGGTGTTGCCACATAATTCAACAGAAGCAAACAGCTGATGATATTGTTGCCTACATACAATTTTCGAGGGCACATAATACATGCAATTCGCTGCAAATGCATAAAAATGAGAACGCGGCAACCCGAATCATCAAGTCGTTCGGACAGAACAAGGCGAATATATGTAAGGCAAGATTGAGAGAAATAGAGATTACGCCAATCGCGGTACCGCTAATCCGCTCTTTGTGATTTTGACAGAATCAGCTGTATGCGTGACGTCATCTTGGTGCAATTGTTGATTGTGAGCATACGAAAAAACCAAATAACAATTTTATTAATTGTGCGTTAATATTTCTGCGTGGTTTTAAACAATTATTGAGACATTACAAAGCAAAAGGAAGTGTGCAGTGGCAAAGTGTAATAGTGAAAACAAAAGGAAAGCGTGCGATATATGTTTTTTCTTTTCGTTTCCTACGGACGCAAACCTGGCGAAAAAGTGGAAGCAGCTCTGCCGGCGAGGAGATGCATTAAACACCAAATCGAGCTTTGTGCTATGTGGCTTCTACATGGAACTATGTCGTAGGGATGGGTAAATTCGATATTCGAAGCTTCGATATTCGAATTTTAATCGAATTTTAGCTCCAAAATGGCGAATTTTTGAAATCGAACCTTGTGTTGCTAAAATTCGGATAAAATCGAATATTTCTAAAAAAAAATCGAATTTCATATTTATTTCCAAAAAAATCAACTCTTCAACTTTCTTCTTTCTGACTAAATTTGCCATCTCTGTGTGTGGCACTCCATTTGTGTTAGGGATGCAAGTAAAAAATACATGTTTTTCGATCTGATTCATTGAGACAAAAAATCTGTGCCAAGAAGGAACTGTTATTCTTAAATTCAAAAAAAAATTGTAAAAAGTACTTTTTTGTTGATTCTTTATTTTAAATTTGTATAGGCTTTTACGTTGGTAGCACGAAGCTTTTGCCTGAGAAGACCCCTAGTAAAATTTTCCGGAGAATAATTTTCTAGAGTATACCAGTCCTCTAACGACCTTCCAAATTTGCTTTTTGCGGGATTTATTGAAGTAAGGATCAAAATTACCCTTTTAGGCGGGAGCTAATAGGTTAAAATGTTCTACGAAAATATTTCCCATGAAATTTTATTATATATGTCTTAACCTTTAATTTCGCTCAGACATCTATTTTAACTATTTTTTTGAAAACTACTTAGGCCGAGACATGAAAATTTAGTAGGCCATGAAATAAAAATACGAGCTAACTTTCGCAAATCCACCGAGTGTTTTACTACTGGATGGGTATACTTATGTTAACGAAGTCCGGGCTGCTTTGGGCTGTCCTAGAGTGTAATTTGAGTTTAACTTTTTAAACAGGTGACCACTCTCTTCAAGCACCTCAAAAATATTGTAATTGTTGCATAGTATTTTAGCATAACACTTCTTTAACTAAATTAGACTTTTCAAACAGGTGGCACCCCCCTTAAAAATAAAGTTTATTCAAAATCATTTCGATTGATACCCATATTGGGGTAATTTATTTCTTCTTCTTCTTTTTTGGCGCTGTAACCGCCTAAGCGATTTTGGCCGAGTTCAGCAAAGCACGCCAGTTGTTTCTCCTCTGTGCCAACTGACGCCAATTGGAAACGCCAAGTGAAGCCAAGTCCTTCTCCACCTGATCTTTCCATCGCAGTGGGGGTCTCCCTTTTCCTCTGCTACCACCAGCGGGTTCCGAGTTGAATACTTTCAGAGCTGGAGCGTCGGTGTCCATTCGAACGACATGACCAAGCCAGCGGAGCCGCTGTATTTTAATTCGCTGCACTATGTCCATATCGTTGTAAAGCTCATACAGCTCATCGTTCCATCGTCTGCGGTACTCGCCGTCGCCAACGCGTAAATGACCGTAAATCTTCCGCAAAATCTTTCTCTCAAACACCCCAAGAGCCGCCTCATCGGATGTTGTCATTGTCCATGCTTCTGCGCCATATACCAGCACCATGAGTGACTTATAGAGCGTGGTTTTCGTACGTCGAGAGAGGACTTTACTCCTGAATTGCCTACTCAGTCCAAAGTAGCACTTGTTGGCAAGAGTGATTCTACGTTGGATTTCAATGCTGACATTATTATCGGTGTTAATGCTGGTTCCCAAGTAAACGAAATTCTCTACTTTCTCGAAATTGTAACTGTCAACAGTGACGTGGGTGCCAAGGCGCGAATGTGCTGACTGTTTGTTTGATGACAGGAGATACTTCGTCTTGTCCTCGTTTACCACCAGACCCATGCGCTTTGCTTCCCTATCCAACTTGGAAAAGGCAGAACAGACTTCGCGGTTTTTGTTACCGATGATGTCGATGTCATCGGCATAAGCCAGCAATTGCACGCTCTTGTAGTAAATTGTTCCTGAGCGGTTCAGTTCTGCAGCTCTTATTATCTTCTCCAACATCAGATTAAAGAAGTCACATGAAAGGGAGTCGCCCTGTCTGAAACCCCGTTTTGTGGCGAACGGCTCGGAGAGGTCTTTTCCAATTCTGACGGAGCCGGTGGTATTGCTCAACGTCATTTTACACAGCCGTATAGGCAACTCCTTTTAGTGCTGTCAAAAGCGGCTTTAAAGTCGACAAATAGGTGGTGAGTGTCGATCCTTTTCTCGCGGGTCTTTTCCAAGATTTGGCGTATTGTGAATACCTGGTCTATGGTGGATTTGCCAGGTCTAAAGCCACACTGATAAGGCCCAATCAGTTCATTGACGGTGGGCTTCAGTCTTTCGCACAATACGCTCGATAAGACCTTGTAACCTATGCTTAGAAGGCTGATCCCGCGGTAGTTGGCGCGAATGGCGGGGTCACCTTTCTTGTGGATTGGGCAGAGCACACTTAAATTCCAGTCGTCGGGCATGCGTTCATCTGACCATATTCTGCACAAGAGTTGATGCATGCACCTTATCAACTCCTCGCCGCCGTACTTGAATAGCTCAGCTGGCAGGCTGTCAGCTCCAGCGGCTTTGTTGTTTTTCAGCCGCGTTATTGCTATACGTACCTCGTCATAGTCAGGCGGTGGAACGTCGACTCCGTCATCATCGACTGCGGGCTCGGGTTCTTCTTCTCCACGACTTTCCGTGCTGCTACCATTTAGTAGGGCGGAAAAGTGTTCCCTCCATAATTTAAGTACGCTCTGGACATCAGTTACTAGGTCGCCATTATTGTTCTTACAGGAGTGCGCCCCGGTCTTTAAACCTTCCGTAAGTCGCCTAACTCTCTGGTAAAATTTTCGGGCATTCCTCCTGTCGGCCAGCATTTCAAGCTCTTCGCACTCACGTATTTCTGCCTCTCTCTTCTTGTTGCGACAAATACGTCTCGCTTCCCTCTTCAGATCCCCATAGCGGTCCCACATAGCGCGCGTTGCGCCCGATCGCAGCGCGGCCCTGTAGGCGGCATCTTTTTTCTCTGCAGCTTCTGACACTCCTCATCGTACCAGTTGTTCTTTCGGACTCGCTGAAATCCGACTACTTCTTCGGCGGCGGTACTTAATGAGCGGGAAATGTGGTTCCACTGCTCGCATATGTCGGTTTGTTGAAGAGTGCTCTCTGAGAGCAGGTGTGAGAGTCGAGTAGCGAAAGCGCTGGCTGTCTGTTGTGATTGCAGCTTTTCGACGTTAAGCTTTCCTTGCATATTTGGGCGCACATTTTTTGCTGCACATAGGCGGGTGCGTATCTTGGCTGCAACAAGATAGTGGTCCGAGTCGATGTTTGGGCCTCAGAGTGTGCGTACGTCTAAAACACTGGAAGCGTGCCTTCCGTCTATCACAACATGATCGATTTGGTTTCTCGTTTTTCGATCCGGAGACAGCCAGGTAGCTTGATGGATCTTTTTATGCTTGAACCTAGTACTGCATACTACCATGTTTCGGGCCCCGGCGAAGTCGATCAGCCTCAATCCGTTGTCGGACGTTTCGTCGTGGAGGCTGAATTTTCCGACGGTGGTTCCAAAGATCCCTTCTTTGCCCACCCTGGCATTGAAGTCGCCAAGCACGATTTTGATATCATGACGGGGGCAGCGCTCGTACGTGCGCTCCAAGCGCTCATAGAAGAGATCCATGGATGCCTCATCCTTCTCTTCCGTCGGGGCATGGGCGCAGATGAGCGAGATGTTGAAGAATCTCGCTTTGATGCGGATTGTGGCTAGACGCTCGTCCACCGGGGTGAACGACAGTACTCGGCGACGGAGTCTCTCTCCCACCACAAATCCAACTCCGAATTTGCGCTCCTTTACATGGCAGCTGTAGTAGACGTCGCAAGGCCCCAGACATTCTTTGCCTTGCCCCGTCCAACGCATTTCTTGGATGGCGGTGATGTCAGCTTTTGTCCTTACGAGGACATCAACCAGCCGGGCAGAGGCACCTTCCCCATTAAGGGTCCGGACATTCCAGGTGCATGCCCTCAAATCGTAGTCCTTTAAACATTTGCCGTGGTCGTCATCATAAGGGGGGTCTCATCCGAGGCTTTGCCTTGCTTCTTCACTGGAAGTGGTTTTTACGTGGCGGGTCCCAAGCCCAGCGCACAACCCATTGCTGGGACGGGGGTGGTTTCGCAACCAAATACACGTTTATATAGCGAGCCGCTTGCTCCAAGCAGACACCCGCTTGCAGCCGCACCTACTGGTGAACAGACGCTGCAGACTTCAGTGAGCCCTTAAACCGAATAAGTCAGAGTGGCCCCACCGAAGCTCCCTCTCTTTCTGCCGTGACCCAAGGCTCCACTCGGATTGGTTACCGCATCTCGCACATGGGTTGCTCACGTTGCCCAGAGTCCGCGAACGAGGACGCAAGAGTCGGGATTGAGTATAGCCATGCAACTGTAACTGCATACCCAGCGCAATGACTATACCCCATTGCACTCCACTTAACTTATTAAATAATTTGATTTTGATTTTCTTACATACATTCATATGGCACAAAGCTGAAACCATATTACACATCTACAGGGCAACCCCTTTCATTTGACACCTACGTCCTTTTTGAAAATCGAACGAACGATACTGATTTTATAACATGGTGTTAAATATTTAACGCAAACATCTCCGAACTCGATTAAGAAGTTTCACTTCAAAAAATTTTTGGAAAATTCGAAAAATTCGAATTAAATCGAATTTACACCACTAAATTTCGAATTGACTAATCGAATGGTCTGGCAATGTTCGAAATTCGGAAAAAATCGAATTTCAACCCCCCATTACCCATCCCTACTATGTTGGCCCTTCCTTGGTGAATTGTTGGTTGGTTGGTTGTAGCGCTACCTGAGCTATCGCTCAGGAATCAATTAGCGCGTAAAAGCGCCACTTTGGTGCACTTCTCGTGGACAATGATATTTTATTATACCGTAGCCTACCTGTCAGAATATTCCAGCGGTTTAGTCAAACCATTTAGAACCGCTTATGAATTTGTATAAGTCGCACTAGATAAATCCGTTAACTGCTCCACTATGTGTTTCCCGAAAGATTTATGTCTTTAGTAAGCCAGGCCTGGGCATTCGCACAGGTAATGAAATACTGTTTATTCGCTGCCATCCAAGCCGCAGCTGCGGCATATTCTGTTATATGGAATTCTATATATATTCTACAAGCATGTTTTCCTAGCGGCCAGTGACCGGTGATAGTCGCTATAATTCTAAAAATACTTCTACCCTTGACCTACTTAGCAGTTCTGCTGCTCTTTTCCTGCTAAAGTCAGGCCAAAGCTCTCGTGCTATCTTGCAAGTCTGAATCTTTTACCACCTCCTCCTTGCCAGTTTCAGAAGGTGCAAGTGGATTTCTGTTTGTATTTGTTTGAGGGGATAACCCAGTATCACCGCTACAGATTCATCCAAACAAGCTCCCGCCTTGGCCAGTTCGTCTGCTCTCTCGTTGCCTTCTATGTTCCTATGGCCGGGAACCCAGACAAGAGAGATGGACATTGACTGAGACGCTGAGCGTAACTCCATCTTGCATTCCTTGACTAGCTTGGACTTGGTTACAGTGGATGATATAGCCAGGAGTGCTGCCTGGCTATCTGAGTAAATAACCGCTCTTTCTTTCCTGGTAGCGATATTCCTTAGTATTCTACAGGCTTCACAAATGCCGAGAACTTCAGCCTGAAATATGCTAGCATAGTTTTCCAGCCGGAGTGACCTATTGACACCAAGCTCTTCGGAATATACCCCTGTCCCTACACCGCAGTCCATCTTGGAACCATCAGTGTAGATACAGATGGGTTCCCTATCGGCAGCTTGGCCCCTTTTCCATTCCCTTCTGGATGGAAACCGCACTTGTACATTCGAGCCAAAATCGAGGGTTGATACCATATAGTCCGTGGTTTTATTTCCTATCGAAGTAAGGCCTAAGATTTAGCTATGCCCAAAGGCTCTCGATCCCCACAGCCCCGACTCTCTGAGTCTTAATGCTGAGTACATCGCGGCTTCCTTTAGGCATAGATCAATGGGCATCATATTGGGGATTACATTCAGTGCTTCTGAAGGGCAGGATTTCAGTGTCCCAGTTGTCCCCGAGCATGCCGCTCTTTGTAAGCTATTTAGTTTGCTGACATTGTATTGTTTGTCTAAGGCTGGCCACCATACAATGGCGCCGTAGGTTAGGATCGGCCTTATGATAGCGGTGTACATCCACACCACAAGTTTCGGTTTTAAACCCCAGTTTCTATTGAAGATCCGTTTACAAGTATAATAAGCGATGTAGGCCCTCTCTTTACGTTTCTCAAAGTTAAGTTTCCAGTTTAGTTTGGTATCTAGACTTACTCCCAGATATTTTGCGTTGGACGATAGGGGGATTGTCTTCCCGCCTATGGATGGAAGTCTAAATTGGGGTATCTTATACTTATTAGTAAATAGTAACAACCCAGTTTTGCCTGGATTTACGTTAAGGCCACTGCCTTTAGCCCATGTATGTAGTCTACCCAACGCCTAGAATTTCACTTACAGTAGAGAGAAAAGGTCCTGTGACTGCTATCACTACATCGTCAGCATACGCCACTACTTTAACTCCACCTCTGTTGAGTTCTAGCAGTATGCTGTTTAGTGCTACAACCCACAACAGTGCGGAGAGTACACCACCACTATCTCCGCTTTTCGCCTGAAGAATTCTGCTTTCTAGCATGGAGCGTACCCAGGCAACCACACCGCCGTCAACACCAACCCCCATGAGTGATTGGATGATGGTGTCAACTTCAATGTTGTTCAAGGCGCCCTCGATATCCAGGAAATCGGCTAAAGTGTATTGCTTGAAGCGCAGTGATTTTTCTATGAGCCCCACCACTTCATGCACAGCTGACTCTGTTGATTTTCCTTTGATGTAAGCATGTTGTGCTGTTGATAGGGATTCTTCCCCCAAGAACGATCTTATATATATATATATATATATCTATTAGCCTTTCCAGTGCTTTAAGAACAAAGGAAGTTAGGCTTAGAGGTCTAAAGTCTTTCGCTGTTTCGTGGTTCTTCCTACCGGGCTTAGGGATGAACACTACTTTGACACGTCTCCAGCTCTGGGGGATATAGTTCATACTAATACAAGCTCTATAGAGGGTTTCAAGTAGCGGTGCTATGTGCTCCTTTACATTCTGTAACATGGCCGGTATTATACCATCTGGGCCTGGAGATTTAAAGGGAGAGAAACTATTTATTGCATAGATGATCTTTTCTCTGCTTATTATTGTTTCAAGTTCTCTATTTGGTATGTATGTGGGTTCTTTTCCATCTGATGCTGCTGCATTCTTTTCACAGCCTGGAAAATGCAATTGAACTAGTGTTTCTAAGGACTCATCCGTGGAGTTTGTCCATACACCATTTATATTTTTAATAAATGATGGTTTAGTTTACTCCTTTGAGAGGATCTTACTTAGCCTAGCTGAGTCTCTTACATTTTCTATCGAGGAACAGTAGGTTTGCCAGGACTTGGCCTTTGCTATCCTTAGTTCCTTTTTACATGATTTTAACGCACTTTTGTAGGGCACCCAATTCTTGGACCTAAAGCACTCGTTAAAAAGTTTTCTAACGCTATTTCTAAGAGTTCTGGTGAATTGTAGTAGGTATATTTCCATGGTGAATGTAGACAGTTGCTGGTTTAGTTTGCTGGCAATGGCATACATACAAAAGCAGTTTCTACAGTAAATGGATACATGAACTTCACTACCTACTTATTTTTGTTAGTACCTGATTCTTTTTAGTGCTGGTATGAGGTAATGCACCAGTGGATGAGGTCGCCAGGCGCTAATTCAAGCGGCATCTTACCGCGCTGTTACGTACCTAATAAAAAACAGTGCCCAAATTATTATACATTTAAAAGTTCAGCTTAAATTATGTTTTACTTACATAGAATATTTGTTTCCTAGGAAGCCACACTCATGCATCCTCTCGGAAATGGTACAAAAGTCATCAAATAAAAGCTGTGGAGTCAACAGCTGTGGAGTTTATGGTGATTGGCTACCGTCCAAAAATATAAATATGCACTCTGCATGGCTTTTTACAATGGCGGGTCCAAAAATTCACTTTGCTGCACACCTTCCTTTTGGTCTACATGAAATTGCAAACACTGTTAATACATCCATTTTTTCATGTGCTAAAAATCGTACTTACCTAAAGGGCTACATGCCCAAAATTATTGCTGCGTGTTCCTAATTAATCAATCTTTGTATATTTATTGATTCCTGCAAAATTGGGCCATGTAATATTAAAATTTAACACATTTTTACGCATTGTTTACATATTTTTATATGCTTTTTGGCATTTCTCTCTAGCAATTGCACCAAGATGACGTCACGCAAAAATTACGCTCAAAAAACCTCTCTCATTGGCGCAATCTTGTATTCTATCATTCTTGTACATAAGGTGGTATCGGTTCGACAAATACAACAATTACTTACTTATTTATCTTGTTTTTGCTTTTAGCGGGCCATTGTCAAATTTTAACTATTCTTCCCCGAAGGAAAAAGGGCGACAGAAAATACAAACACTCTCACGTTTTCACTCACTCACTAGCGAAATACAAAATTTTGACAATCAAACGCTACTCACAGCTGATGAAGCAACACCACCTTATATAAATTCGCCTTGGGACAGAAAATCAAAATCAATTTGATTCGAACAAAGAATGTTCAGCACATTTTTGTCGCGGTCTCAGTGAGACAGAGTGGGAAAGGAACGCGTACAATTACTAACAAAAAGTGTCCGGACAAGAACGGTCAATCCGCCTTAAACGTGTTTCGATAAATGGGACAATTACTCTTATTTTGTATGATTTTTTTAATCAATTAGGCGGGGAAGCCCAATTAAATCAAGGTCATCCATCCATCATTTGTTTATATTTTTCTTTTTTACATAAGCGTATCACAGATGACGATGTGACCAACCAAAATCAAAGCAATGATTTACTGATTAGGATGACCCAATTAGAGGCGCAGAACCGATCCCTAATACAAATGTTTTCGAAGGAAAGTGTTGTGCTGGACACTATTATGAAGACTTTAAAACCGAAGAAATTAGAGTTCGGAATATTTCCTTTTAAGTCTTTAGCAGACTTAGAAGCTGCGGAAACTTTGCTCTCAACTAAATGCGAAGACGATATTGTAAGAATTATATTACAAATTATATTTGCTTTTAATTTTCTAATATTTAGTTAAATTTTATTGCAGGTAACCAATTTGAGAGAAAAATTTGGAAAACGGCCGGTGTCAAAATTCAGAAATGAAATTTTTTGAGACGACCGCTTATTGAAAGTTAATTGGTAAGATTATAGAATATTTTTATGTAAGTACGTGTATTTGTTTCCTTAAAAAATTACTTTTTTACAGACGTATTAAAAGATGGCAAGCTGGCATATACTCATATTCAAAAATATGTTTTATATGTTGTTCAATATTACTGTTAGAGAACGTACAAATTTGTTTTTGTTATTTTTTGGCCTTATAACAAATATATTCAACAATTTATATTGAGCTCGAGGCTGTTTTTTAAATGAAAATTTACTGTGGAAAAGCAACAATAATTTGAAAAAATGGTAGAAGCAAGGTACATTGAACAGGTAGTATCAGTAGAGCAGCTGATTTGATTTATTTTCAAATTGTTTGGTCTCGAAAATGTCAAATATTTTTAATTTTTTCTCACAAAAATTCTGAATTGTTAAAATCCATTTGCATGTGAAACCTTTTTCCATACAAAACAAGCGATTGAATAGCAGCTTTTGGAAGGTTCGCCCAACTCGGCAGCACGACCGCTGATTACTGGGCCTTGCAAAGGATGGATCAATGCTTCGAGAAGCAAACAAATTTACTAGGAAAGAAAGTTGCATCAATTTTTATTTTTTCCAATTTCAATTTTTTATTTTTTATAATTTTTTGTATTTCACATGGCACGCTTTGATTTAGAAGAAAAAATTCAGAACAGTGTTTAACACTTTCGATACCAGAAGCAACAACAAAATACACGCAAATGTTGTTTTTGCTCTACTGATACTACCTGTTTAATGTGCCTTGGGTAGAAGTGATAGCTATTTCGGAAATCACCACATTTCCTCATCAGACTTCTTTCAGTAGGATTCGAACCGACGATCCCACTGACTCAGCCAGTTGGCTATGCACCGTGCTAAGTACGCCTTGTAAATTATCGTTTGCTTTTTTCCACTATTTTCATTTTTGTTATGCCAACACAATCAAGCGCAGCTATTCCGCTGCAATTCACTTGATCATGTGGTTGTTGGTATTGTTGGTTTTTGCTAATAATTCTATTTTTAGAATGTTTAACTTTTTAGGTGTGCTCGTCCTTAAGTTATTTGTTTTTGTTATTTTTTTGGCCTTATAACAAATATATTCAACAATTTATATTGAGCTCGAGGCCAACAATACCAACGACCACATGATCAAGTGAATTGCAGTGGAATTGCTGCGCTTGATTGTGTTGTCATAACAAAAATGAAAATAGTGGAAAAAAGCAAACGATAACACTATGCGACAGTCAAAATCGGGATGGGATGAAACCAACGGGAAATGTTATATCGGTCAAAAACAAGTTATACGTGTCCCGGCGTTCCGCTGGGTCACGTCTAGGAATCGAGGTATATATATAACTATCATATAGGGGAAATTGTCACCTTAAATTTTCATTTAAAAAAAGGCCTCGAACTCAATATAAATGGTTGAATATAGAACGTACAAATTTTATATGCTCTTGGTCAAAAAAATTATACAGTTTAAATGCAAATGTTATGTTACATTCAATTGAAAAAAAAACATTAAATTAATGAATTAAACAAAAAAAAAAGCGTTGTAAATGTATCTCTTCCGAATAGATCATTTTGTTGCTTATTAAATTAATCTCTTATTGCTCGATTAAGATATTTTTATGAGTACTCTTCAAGTGCTTATAATGGAGGCTTGAGGGATGATTCTTCAAAATTCCCCCATTGCTCGCTTAGGAGGAACATGGGATGTTTAGCAAAACTACCTCATTACTGATTTGGGAGGCTTTAGGGCTGATTTTCCAAAGTTCTCCCATTGATCGCTTAGGAGGAAAATTAGATTTTTAACAAAAACTCCCTCATTACTCATTTGGGAGGTTTGCGGGTAGATTCTCCAAAACTCCCTCATTGCTCGGTTGGGAGGAATGTGAGATTATTAACAAAAACTCCTTCATTGTTCGATTGGGAGGTGAAAGAGAGTTTGTTTCATTACTCGCCCTCATAGGACAAGCAATGTAAAAAGTGAGTATACAAAATAGCATGCTTATACACAGTAGTATAGGGAGAAAGGGAAGTAATGCCGTACTCTCAAGGAAATACTCCCGGATTACTCAAACGATGATCCCTACTTATACTGGGTATTCACAGATACAAATACATGAAAAACATGCGCATGCGCAAAACGTTCATTTGGCTCAAAACTATTTCCCTTTGATTGCTGAATCCAAACACATTGCGCAGATAGTCCTGCCAGCATTTTCTATTGCGGAAGTTACTAATTCGACACGACATTTCTGTGAAAATCATCGCCTATGATATCGCTATTTTTTCGAACTCTTATCCGATCTCGGGAAGAACTGTTCCACCAAGACGTCATGTCTTTACGATACGAAAGCGATAGAGCAACTAGGAACCACAGTATACAGTAAAAATTCCAAGTAAATCAGGCTTGCAGCGTAAGCGATTATAACCGGATGCAGTTCCTACATAAGTCATATCGCGTTCCGAACACAACTTTGAGTGAATAATGGTGGGTTGACTTTGGAAAATGGTCCCATAAGTTAGGGGGTGAAACAAGTATTACTTAGCTTAAAGGTAGACCTCTCTAA
This sequence comes from Rhagoletis pomonella, assembly GCF_013731165.1. Taxonomy (NCBI): domain Eukaryota; kingdom Metazoa; phylum Arthropoda; class Insecta; order Diptera; family Tephritidae; genus Rhagoletis; species Rhagoletis pomonella. The sequence goes on along the minus strand of NW_023458560.1, from coordinate 649,015 downwards.
TTTTCAAATATACCATTTTTATCGTGTAGGCCTCCAAATTGTTTATGAAATATGTACACAAAGTTATATATCGACGCTCGAACAAATGCACGAAATTTGTATTCTCATTTTAAAAGGATAATGCATGAGTTAATGCAAATAAAAAAGGTTTATGTTGTAGTAATCAACAATATTTTTGTTTTATTATTTTTTTTTACGAATTTCGCTGTTAAAATTTACATTTCAAATATATCAACAAACATTTGTGGGTACTTTTGCAGCAGTCATTGCCTATGGGTTAATGGCAAAAGAATCTTATACATGCACAATATTTCATGTATTAATTTTCAAATAAGCATATTGTCAATGCCTGGTTTACTGTATTTTGTGCTAGGAACTATTCCGATAGGAATGACAGTAACTTGTGCGATAAAGACTGAAGTGTTAAAGAATACTCTTCTGTTGGTTTAATTTTTGATAAAACTTAATAGGAAATTTGGGGTACCCTTTGAGCTTGCAACCACAGCCGCAGAGTTACATAGATTGCTAGCTCAAACGCACTTATATTCTATTAAATTCCAACAAAACATTTTAAAAAGCAGTTCCAAATATGTATGGTAAAAAGGCATTAACATAATAAATCGAATAACGCATCTGTTTAAAATTTAGAAGTGATTTTATTATTTGTTATTCGAATATGATTGCTTGCACGTTAACTGAAAAATAAAAAAATTAAGAAAACAAAAATATAATTTTACTTGATTGAACTTTCAAGATTTGCCTTCAGTGTTGCCGTTTTGATCCGTATACTTCGAAAGTGATACGTGATTGCACAAATTTTCGGAAGATTATTTTTTCGCTCATTTCGTGAGATACTTAAATTTTTCGCATAATACAAGAGAGGTATGTCTGATATCAAATGTACATTCTTAATTCCTACTTACATAAGGCGGCCACGTCTTTGTTAAAGTAATGGAGATTCGGCAATGAAGGGCAATACCTTACCAGCAACTTACACTTCACCCGGCTGTCCTTACCACGTCACTGACGAATCCTCCTTACTTTAACAAAGACGTAGCCGCCTTATGTAAGTAGGAATTTAGAATGTACATTTGGTATCAGACATCCTTCTGAGCCGCTTTACAAAGTAAGTTACGTGTAATGCAGAGCAGTCGTTCGGAGTAGTTCGGTGCTTGGAAATAACTTCGGCTGCACGTTATTTTGCAACTGACAACCTAATGTGCCGTCGGAGGTGTTCATTTTGCGCTTTACTAGTAGATGACATTGGCCATGATGACAATTTTGGTACTAAAAACTAGGAGCTTACCTATTTTCCCAGTGGGGTAGAAATTTTACATAGGTCTATGTTATTTAGTTTGACTATTGTCAGTTTGCTTTGTATTGCATGCGCTCCACGTTTTTCGTTTTCAATCTCACAAATTGTTTATAATGACTTTTTAAATAACAAAATCAAAAGTTATCAAAACAATTTCAATGGACTGAGAAATATTATTTTCTACTTTTTAGTCCATTTATAAAAGCGTGACATATTAAAAAGTTTTTTAATTTATTTCTTATTTTACTATTAGCTAATTTAATTTTTTTGAGTTAAATTTTATTCAAAAAGTAAACAAAAACTAACTGAAAGCAATGCTAAAAAATATAGAATTTATAAAAAAATAACTAAAAAAGAAATAAATGAAAGTTCTACTGGCCGCGGGACTCGAACCCACGCACTTGCGCTTCGTTAATCCGCATTACTGCCGTCTTTCAGAGCAAAATTATTATGCGCATTTGTGTGCTAGTTAATCTGCATAAGCTTGCCCTTCTGAAACGCGTTTTACTCAGTTTGCGTCTGCGCATCAACAGATGATATCGTCACTTCTGAACTTTCCTGTGCTTTAGGCATTTCAGGAACTGCACCTGGGTATAAACGCATACTCTTAAAACTATTTTCTTTCGCGTTGAAATGATTTTCACAGACACGGAAGTAATCTTCTAATTGGATACCGCAGCTGTTCTCCCAACGAAGTATTCTTACTTCGCAACTAAGCACCTTAAAGTAGAGATGGGCACGGGCCTAAATTTTCAGTCCCGGCCCGGCACGAGTGCAAAATCAACTTTCAAAAACACGTACAAGCCCGCACGTTAAGAATTTTAGTGGGGCCCGGCCCGGCCCGGCCCAGCACGACGGGACACGCCCCAGCCCGGAAATAAAAAGCCAACTTTTATTGTATGTATACATATGTACATAATTTTAATTTTGTGTTTATGTCCATATGTATATTTACTTAAGCGAATCAATATTTTACATCAAAGATTTTTATAATATATTTTCTGGGAAGTAGAAAAAGTGGAAGGTATTTAATGTACAGATATGTATGTAAAAAAAACTACTAAGTATCATATATTTTCTATCGGTTTCCAAACATTTCTTTTTTTGCTTTTCTCTTATCAAAAGAGTTTTAAATATGCACAATTTTTTTTGTATAAAAACAAAAGCTCATCTAAATTTTTAGTATTAGCAACGGGCTTTTTCGTGCCTTTTCGTGCTTTTATGAAATTTTACTGAACGCCCAGGCCCGCACGAGTTCGTGCTGACAGCAAATATTCCGGCCCGTACCCGCGGGCTTACGCAGGGGCCCGTCGGGCCCCTGCCAAAAGCCCGGCCCGTGCCCATCTCTACCTTAAAGTATCGCATCACTTTAACGTCTTGGCTCTTGCGATACACAGAGTAACGCTCGCAGTTTCTGCTCCTTTTCATTTTTGTATATAAATCTATAAATGGATGTGGTCGAAAAACAAAAAAAAAATCACACAATTCAAAACTATCTCACAGCACGCAATTGAATTTTTATTGAAAAATACAAAATGCCAACTTGAAAGGTTACAATAATTTTAACAGGCTAACCTAATATTCGCGGCTTTCGTTTTGGTACGCATGGTGTCGAATTTGTTTTTGTGCGTCACCCGAAATTGGCTTGCGTGCGTTTGCATTTGATTTCATTGAGCGAAACGTCAAATGAAAATGTGACGCAGAACAAAAATGGGAAATTGAGTTAGCTTCAAACGCATGCATAGCGCAATAAACAGGTGAAGTAATAAAGCAGCATTCTCTTTTCATTTTCTGACATTCGGCTGCCTTATATTTCACAATGTTGCCTTTATTCGTTGAACGTTTTATGTGTTGGTTCTTTGGAAGTATTTACATATATTTTGGGGCAATTTGGCAATTTATTATTTGCTTGCAACATTGTTTTTTTTCTAAAATTTCCCTTTGAATTTTTGTGAAAAATTTGTTTTTTTCTAAAACTTTCCGTTTGAATTTTTGTGGAAAAATACTATATAATTTATTTGTGATTAAAAAATTAATAATGCCTAAGCCAAGCTGTGTAATTTGCAGAAAAAAGTGGACTTACGAAGGCGTCCGTTTGTTCCATTCACCAGTGGAACAGGTTAGACTGAATAAGTTGGATATTTCAAATATTTAATGGCGAAGTAATTTCTTGCACCACCAACTTCTCCGAAAAATTATTATACCACAGCCATGAAATAGACCTTCCAATAAATGTGAAAAAGCTATTTTTTAAATGCAGAATGCATTTCCGTATCAATTATTTTAATAAGCGCTTGAAAGGCTAAAGGTATAATCGATTAATCTTTATAAACCTCGCATATATACCTATTTAAATTTATTTATTTAAACCTTATAACCATTAATATCACGTGTTGCCTTTTTGTATTCACGTTGCTGATTTCATGTATCTAATTTCATCTCTACATAAAATTATCAAAATGTATCTATCCATCTGTCGGTGTATCTTTGGAATGATTCTTTGTGCAAAATCTTTTTTACTAATTTCACCATTTTAAAAAGTGTTTTTGCCTCAAGACATTGAGTTGTACGTCACCGTCACTTTTAATTGGTTACTGCATTGTCTACTTTTATTAAGATTTTTGTATGCATTTGTCGCTGAGTCATTGAAGTATTATTTATGAAAAATCTTGTTTACTAATTTCCCCATTTTAACATGTTTTTCTGCCTAAAAATATCAGTTTGTGCGGCATTAACTTGATGTTTTGAAACCGTAGTTGGACCTTTCATCTCAATCTGGGTGGTCTTCAGTGTCTACGTTCTTGATTGCTTCTCTTTGTGTGAACTATTCCGTGGATTTAGTACATAAAGTACTCTTATTAGCGTCAAAATCTTTATTTAAGTTTCTAATTATTATTTATTACATTGGCTGTAAATGCTTAAAGTTCTTTGTTATTGTTAGTGTTTGTCTTTCAACACTAAATACAAGCGTAATCCACAAAATTGTTTAGCTTCTACATAATTAAAATGGCTCTTTTATTTTTCAAATAGGGATATTTCAAAAGTAATTTTTAATATTATGTATGTATATGTATTAAATAAAAAACTTCAAATTATTACCCCTTATGTACTCAAAAGGGTAATTCTTTTTAATATTTCTGGCCTTTACCCTTTAAAAAAATCTAAGGAGCGAACACTTCCAATAAGGTCGTTCTCGCATGAGAAATTTTTAACAAAAAATTGGCGGCGTGCCTGAATATTAGGTTAGCCTGTTAGAAGGTAATTTCACTTCAAATTTTTTTTGGCATAAACCATGTCTGTGAAAAACACGCAATGTGGCCACTGCCGCGATTTAGAACTTAGGGATTTTCGCTTGTGTTTTTTAACAGAACATGTAAAGATTTATATATTTCATAACTGATCATTTCATTTTTAGTATACATATACGCAATTAAAACATACATTCTTGTCACTGCTAATCAATATTTCTTATTTAAAAATGTTATAGATGCATCGCACACCACGGATTTAATCGGCCACGCGATTAAGTTGGTGTAGTGTGCGCACCTCCATACATCTTGATGTACATGGGCCTGTTCGATGCACGTAATAAAAGCGGCATTACTGCCGTACTGATGAAAAATGGCAACATTGCTGAAACTGCCTAACTGATAATATATTGCTAAAAATCCACACAGAACGTGATACTTTAATAATTCGAGCAACACTGCGGTTGTGATTGCAACTCGAACAAGCCCCATATTTAAGCGAGCCCTAATATTTATATAGGCGGCCGATAAAGTCTGTGGTACGCGGTGGCTCTTATACATCTATTGCGTGTGTTGCAATATCCACGGAAGCAGCAGTTAATTTTTTCATAATTTTTTATGAAGAAAATTATTTAAAAATATTAGAAAATTTTATACTTATGTATATGTTTGGCTTTCCTTTGTTTTATTTTTCCAAAATTAAAAGTTGGATTTGTTTTTTGAAAAAGTTGGTACAACAAAAAATACGAAACATGTTTTCTGTCAGATAGCTAACGTGGCGGATAAGAAGAAGTGAATCTACCTTCTAAAAATTACACTGTGGAACAAATTAAGGTTAGCAAAAGTTAGGTCGATTCTGAGAGTGAGGCGTGAAAATAGAGGCTAAATTAGAAGACCCGTATCGCGGCGTTTGTTTATGTTAGTTCGAATTTTTTTTTAATCGACCTTCGAACTTTGCAGTCAAATGCCGATTTTCAGCATATTGTTTATATGGTTTTTTGGCTATACCTCGTCGACTAATTGATATTTTTTCAATCTGTTAAAGCCAAATTATTGCTAGAGACCTGTGCAACAATTGAAATTTAAAAAAAAAAATTGATTTAGAAAATTTTTGTAGTGCTATGAAGCAAAATGTTGGAAATTTTTTTTCATGCTTTTTGAACATATTTTCCACAAAACTAAGTCTTTTTTGCTTTCTGTTTGATCTATAATATGCTTCTCAGTTTCTTCAATAAATTTCATTTGAAAAGAAAACAATCATAATACAAAACTTGCGTTTCCAGCTTAATATTAATTTACTTCTCATTTCTTATGTACCAATTTTTTCAGTGTTGGTTTTGAAGAAACATTGAAAAAGAAATTATAAAAATATGGAAAAAAATATAATTTTGAAATGTTAGTTATGAAAAGTTTTAAGTAAAAAAGTTAAATATATTAAATTAATGATTTGGCCAGTTGCCGTTTAGCAGGCGGCTGTGGATCAACATCACTGCTCTCTCTAATATCTTGGTCATCGTCATCATCATCTATTTTCACCCCTCACTCTCAGAATCGACTTAACTTTTGCTAACCTGAATTTGTTCCACAGTGTTATTGTATCATGGTTAAAAGTCTTTCATCAGTGGACAATATAGTAGTAGAGAAATGGCAGTCTCTTTTGAACTGCGACTGAAATGTCAATTCTTAGCCCTATACTATTCAAAATTTTTTTTTTTTCTTAGTTTTCAATTGTGAGCTGGAGAAAACCTCCGAATTGTCAAGTGAAGCGACAACGGTGGGCAAATTTCTGCGATGTTTCATAAGGAGACTCCTTACGTGTGCGCGTGACTTTATTTTTTTCCCCATCGCAGCCGAGTATTTCTAAGCGGACGCGTTTGTTCCAAGATGCAGGATTTATCATACCGAATATAAAAAGAAAATCTCCGACTCATTTACATGGATAGACCAAGTGAGAGCGAAGAGCTGGAGTTGCTGGCCGACAGGAAGAACGCCCGAAAATTGTACCAGAGGGTTAGTCGACTTACGGAAGGTTTCAAGACCCGGGCGAACTCCTGTAAGAACAACAATGGCGACCTAGTGACCGATGTCCAGAATATATTTAAATTGTGGAGGGAATACTTTTACAACCTACTGAATGGTAGCAGCGCTGAAAGTAGTGAAGAAGACGAACCCGAGTCCCCAGTCGATGATGATGGAGTAGCTGTCCCACCGCCTGACTATGACGAGGTACGAATAGCGATTACCCGGCTGGAAAACAACAAAGCTGCTGAAGCTGACGGCCTGCCAATAGAGGTGCAAAACTATCGATAGTCAGACCATCGACAGTTTTCGATATTATTTTCAAAACTATCGATATATCGTCGATAGTATCGTAATTATATGGTTTTGGCTCAATTTTCGTATGAATATTTCCTTAAGAATATATTTCGAAACTAATTTTTTTTTTAATTAATCCCAACGGATTTTTACCCTCCATTCCCGCCCAACTGACACGAGGGGCGCAGTCCGCATGACGTACGGAACCTTTTTTTTTTGTTTAGTTTTTTGGTGCCGAGTAGTGGAAACAGGAGTTTATTAAGTGTCGAGATCTAAAACTATTCAGCTACAGAATCAAATTCATCAGCTGATTGGATATGCTAAATATAGTATTTCAATTATTGAGAGTGGAAATAATAGTTTTCTTTATAGTAAAAATCGAGTCCGATACATCAAACGTGCTGGAATGACAGTTAAAATCTTGACATAAACCACGGAATGATTCGTTTAGTTCAAAATTAGTTTTGCATGGCTTTAAAAATAGAGGTCGAAAGTGTCTTGACACTCGAGAAGGGACATTAAAATTTAAATCAGCCAGGAGGGCCGGGCTATTAATCAAGCCTGTCATTAATTTTACGATAAATATTATACCCAGCATTTCTCTACGACTTGCGAGTGTAGGCAAATTTATGAGCTTTAGACGACTTGTGTAAGGGGGGAGATTGTAATCTGAATCCCAGTTAAAATTACGCAATGCAAAAAGCAAGAATTGTTTTTGAATTGATTCAATCCTTTCTGAATGAACTTGGTAGCGGGGATTCCAAACAATAGATCCGTATTCTAGTATAGGTCTAACTAAACTGGTAAAAAGAGCTTTTGTAACATAAGGATCTTTGAACTCTTTTGACCATCGCCTTACAAATGCAAAAACGCCTTTGGCTTTATTGACTGTAACATTAATATGATGGTTGAAATTGAGTTTGGAATCCATTGTGATACCAAGATCGACAAAATTGGATACCTGCTCCAAATTATAATTTGATATTGAATAAACAGCTGGTTGAACAGCCCTCCGAGAAACACATAACTTTACATTTTTGAAGGTTTAGTGGCATATAGTTTGTATTACACCAACTAACCACGTTGTTCAGATCCGCTTGTAACAAAGACCTTTCTTCGATAGAGGACAATGTTTTAAAAAGTTTCACATCATCGGCATACATTAAAATTTTTGAATGTTTTATTATAGAAGAAATATCATTAATGAATATCAGGTACAGAATCGGACCAAGGTGGCTTCCCTGAGGAACCCCTGAAGAAACTTTAATGATGTTGGAAGAACAATTATTAACAATAACTCTTTGTGTTCTATCAGAGAGGTAAGATGAGATCCATTGAAGAAGACTGGGCTGAAAGCCGATTAGGTCGAGTTTACGGATGAGTAACGAGTTACATACTTTGTCAAAAGCTTTACTGAAAACGATGTATATTACGTCGGTATGAGCATTTTCTCTAAAACCGTTTGAGACATGAGTTGTAAACTCCAATAAATTAGTCATAGTAGATTTTCCTTTAGAAAACCCGTGTTGAGATTGTGTAATTGAAGAAGATATAGAATATGTCAGCTGGTTAACAATAATTGATTCGAATAATTTGGGGATAGCGGAGAGTTTCGCTATGCCTCGATAGTTTTCTATAGAGGACCTGCTGCCGTTTTTGTGAAGTGGTATTATGAAAGACTCCTTCCAGGCTGACGGAAAAACGCCATGTTTAAGTGACACATTGAATATAGTTGTTAAAGGCTCGCAGATGTTCTCAGCGCAGTTTTTAAGAAAACAGGTCCGAATATGATCAGGTCCAGGCCTAAATGACGCTTTTAAGGTTTTTAAATAGTGTAAAACTTCATCGGAAGATATTACTGGAATATAAACAGAGTTGATTGGACAAAGCTCGTACGGATAGTCTCCACTTATAGGGAAGTCTACAGAATAATTGGACCTAAAGAACCGAGCAAACATGTTGGCAATGAGTTGGCTGTCACTATATACAGTGTTGCGACAATGCATAGCGGACGGAAAACCATGTGCCTTACGCTTTGAATTTACGAAACCATAGAATGATTTAGGATTGTTAATTAAATTCTTCTTAATTTTACATAAATATGAATTATAACATTTCTTATTTAATGCAAAGTAGCTATGCCGCAAAACTGAGTACCTTAGGTAATCACTGTGTAAGCCCGTTCTTTTATACAGTTTAAAAGAGTGCGACTTTTTATTTTTAAATTTTTTAAGCTCTTTATTGAACCATAATTGTATTGGTTCTTCATGAACAATATTACGTATTGGCACATACTTTCGAAACAAATTGAAAACAGTATCATTAAAGTGCTCAACGCTACGCTCCACGTCATCTCTATATATTGGCCAAGATAACTTTGAAAGTTCTTTGTTAATTTTCCTGAAATTTGCTTTCGCAAAAACATATCTAGTACTTGAACTTGACTTATTATTATGTATTTCATTTATGATTTCGTAGCTTAACTCAAAAGCAGGATGGTATGCATCTTCCGGCAAAACTAGGGGATCACACCGATTAATAGAGGCCTTCGGAACATCATCATTTGGATATTCTTGTAAACTACTGTACACTTTTTTTAATTGCTTAACCGTTAAGTTAGAAGTAAAGTTATTGAAAATTTGAAATGAATTGAAATAGAAACAAATTGGGCGTACTGAAATTTTATATTTGTGGTTTTAGATATCCTCCGTCATATATAAGGCACTCATCAAGTAAATTTCATTTTTAGAAGAAGAAACCATTTTTTATCTGAGAAGTAATGGTTTTTATTTACCTTTTCTTAAACAGTAAATTGTGGTGCGTAGATAATGTTGAAAGTTTTGGTATAAATTAATTTGTATCAGTTTTTTAGCGGTATTTTAAAAGATGCAAGGTTTTCCGTCATTTTCGAAATTTGACATTACTCTTTTAAAAAAGTAGCAACCAAATTTTTAGTTCAACTTGGATGTTTAAGAGAAATGAAAAGAAAATAAGAAATAAAACTAAAATAAATACTGAATCACATGTCTGTCGGAGTATCGATAGGACCAAAAAACAATCGATAGTAGTTAAAAATAAAAAACATCGATACTATCGATAGTGCCATCGATAGTTTTGCACCTCTACCTGCCACCCGAGCTATTCAAGTACGGCGGCGAGGAGTTGATGAGGTGCATGCATCAGCTCGTATGCAGAATATGGTGAGATGAACGCATGCCCGACGACTGGAATTTAAGTGTGCTCTGCCCAATCCACAAGAAAGGCGACCCCGCCACGCCAGCCTTCTAAGCATAGGTTATAAGGTCTTATCGAGTTTATTGTACGAAAGACTGAGGCCCACCGTCAACGAGCTGATTGGACCTTATCAGTGTGGCTTTAGGCCTGGAAAATCCACACAATTCACAATACGCCAAATCTTGGAAAAGACCCGCGAGAATAGGATCGACACACACCATCTATTTGTCGATTTCAAAGCCGCTTTCGACAGCACGAAGAGAAGTTGCTTTTATGCCGCGATGTCTGAATTGGGTATCCCCGCGAAACTGATACGGCTATGTAAAATGACGGTGAGCAATACCACCAGCTCCATCAGAATAGGGAAGGACCTCTCCGGGCCGTTTGATACCAAACGAGGTTTCAGACAAGGGGACTCCCCTTCGTGTGATTTCTTTAATCTTATGTTGGAGAAGATAAGAGCCGCAGAACTGAACCGCTCAGGCACAATACTTTACAAGAGCGTACAATTGCTGGCGTATGCCGACGACATCGATATTATCGGTAAAAACAAAGGCTACGTCTGTTCTGCCTTCTCGGGATTGGATAGAGAAGCAAAGCGAATGGGTCTGGTGGTGAACGAGGACCAAACGAAGTATCTCCTGTCGCCACACAAACAGTCAGAGCATACGCGCCTTGGCACCCATGTCACTGTTGACAGTTACAAGTTTGAAAAAGTAGACGACTTCGTTTATTTGGGAACCAGCATTAACACCAATAATAATGTCAGCCTTGAAATCCAACGGAGAATCACTCTTGCCAACAACCAACTGGGAAAATAGGTAAGCACCTTTCGAGGTACGCCATGTTTTCTTTCAGTTTTTTAGTACCAAAATTGTCATCATGGCCAATGTCACCACTTCCCTGCCGAATCTCCATTACTTTAACAAAAGCGTGGCCGCCTTATATAAGTAGGAATTAAGAATGTACATTTGGTGTCAGACCTACCTCTGAGCCGCTTTACAAAGTAAGTTACGCATAATGCAGAGCAGTCGCTCGGAGTAGTTCGACGCTTGGAAATAACTTCAGCTGCACGTTACTTTGCAACTGACAACTTAATATGTCGTCGGAGGTATTCATTTTGCGCTTTACTAGTAGATGGCATTGGCCATGATGATAATTTTGGTACTAAAAACTGAAAGAAAACATGGCTTATCCCGTAAGGTGCTTACCTATTTTCCCAGTGGGAAGTGCTACTTTTGGGCTGAGTAGGCAATTGAGAAGTAAAGTCCGCTCTCGTCGTACAAAGATCACACTCTATAAGTCACTCATCATGCCTGTGCTGGTGTATGGCGCGGGGCATGGACAATGAAAGCATCTGATAAGGCGGCTCTTGGAGTTTTCGAGAGAAAGATTCTGCGAAAGATTTACGGACCTTTACACGTTGGTGATGGCGAATATCGCAGACGATTTAACGATGATCTGTATGAGCTTTACAACGATATAGACATAGTGTAGCGAATTAAAATTCAGCGGCTCCGCTGGCTTGGCCATGTCGTTCGAATGGACAGAAATCTTCAACGCGGGCCGCCATGCTGGTAACAGAGGAACAGGAAGGCCTCCTCTGCGTTGGAAAGACCAGGTGCAGAAGGACTTGGCTTCACTTGGCATTTCCAATTGGCGTCAGTTAGCACAGAAGAGAAATGACTGGCGTGCTGTTTTGGACTCGGCCAAAATCGCTTAGGCGGTTACAGCGCCAATAAAGAAGAAGAAGAAGAAAACAAGTTATTGGTAGATATTTTCTAGATTTGGTATGTTTTTTTCAAGCTTCTACGTCTTGCTTAAGTGCAATGGGGTATAGTCATTGCGCTGGGTATGCAGTTACAGTTGC
>NW_023458560.1:605973-627032 GCF_013731165.1 Rhagoletis pomonella | reverse complement strand
TTCTGCACAATGAACGACGACGCACCCACCAGGATTATGGGTAACTGTAGTAGCTCGCCAGACATCACAATAGTCAGCGCTGGTCTGATAAACAGCATAACATGGCGACCTATGCTGACTCTAGCATCAGACCACCTACCCATAGTCATCTCGATAGATAGACCAACCGACTTTGCCTCCGCCAAACACCGGACCTATATCAACTTTTCTAAAGCTGATTGGAAAGGTTACGCGGAGTTTACCGAAAACACCTTCACAGCGCTCCCCACACCAACCGACGTCCATCTCGGTGAACGTAAGTTCCGCAGGGCTGTCACTGCTGCTGCAGCTCGCTTCATACCGGCAGGATGTATATCGGACCCACGTCCAAACTTCCCTGCCGAAGCGGCTGTTCTAGCCGATGAGCGTGATAGCCTTCGTCAGGCCGATCTCGGAGATCCCCGCATCAGGGATCTCAACGCGGAGATTCCGCAACTAGTAAACGTACATAAGCGGAAGAAGTGGGAGGAGCATCTGAAGACCTGTAATTTCACCTCTGGTGTGAGCAAGCTTTGGTCAACCGTGAGGTCATTGTCTAATCCGACGAAGCACGACGACAGAGTCGAAGTTTCCTTCGGCGACCATGCCTCGTCGGACCCGGAGCGATGCGCGAGCTATTTTAGCCGGCAGTTCATACTGCATCCTCCGGTGGACAAAGCCAAGCGTCGAGTGCCCAGAAGGCTGCATAAACTGCCAACAACTTGTGTCCTCCTTGCTTTCACTTGCGGTGAAGTTCAGGTGGCCATCGGGAAGGCGAAAGCCTCCAAAGCCATGGGTCCTGACGGAATATGCATGCTGATGCTGAAAAATTTGGGTCCTGCGGGGGTAGCGTACCTAACGGAGGTCCTCAACTTGTCTATGGCCACTCTCATCATCCCAGACATCTGGAAGGTGGGGAGAGTGGTCCCACTGCTCAAACCGGGGAAACCTGCCAACAAAGGACATTCCTATCGCCCGATAACACTCCTTTCCCCGTACTTCACAAACCACCTGACCCCAGCGAAGCATCAGCATGGTTTCCGTAAAGTGCACAGTACAACAACAGCACTTAACGCCATAAACACTCAGATAACTCGTGGCCTTAACCGAAACCGTCCCTATGAGAGAACGATTCTGGTAGCGTTGGACTTGTCAAAGGCGTTTGACACCGTCTGCCACTCCACGCTACTAGAAGATATAGAGGACTCCTCTCTCCCACAGAGGCTCAAACAGTGGTCGGCAAATTATCTGAGTGGTCGACATTCGTCGGTAATGTTTAGAGACAAAACGAGTAAGCAGCGAAAAATAAAACAGGGGGTTCCTCAGGGTCGTGTCCTTTCCCCGCTACTGTTTAACTTTTACATTTCAAAGCTCCCTCAACCACCAGAGGGAGTCTCGATTGTCTCTTATGCCGACGATTGCTCGATCATGGGGACTGGGAATGGAATTGATGACCTGTGTTCGAAAGTAAACGGGTATCTCTCCGAACTTTCTCGCTTCTTCACTGCAAAGTGTCTAGCCCTCTCCCCTACGAAATCCTCCGCGACCATGTTCACAACCTGGACGAAGGAGGTCAGGCTACCGCTGGGGATTCACGTCGATGCCACACCAATTCCGACGGTGAATAACCCCAAAATACTCGGAGTAACAGCCTGCTCTCCTTCTCTGCGCACTCAACCGCTATTGTCAATAAAGTACAGAGCCGCAACAAGGTCCTCAAGTCGCTAGCCGGCAGTACTTGGGGCAAAGACAAAGAAACGTTGCTGGCAACATACAAGGCAATAGGCCGGCCGGTTTTGAACTACGCAGCGCCAGTGTGGTCGCCAGGGACTAGTAGCACGCAGTGGACGAAGCTACAGACTGTACAGAACACCGCACTCAGGACAGCCACAGGATGCCTCCTGATGTCGCCTGAACACCACCTGCACGGCGAGGCGCAAATGCTCCCTAAATGCTAATGCTCCTCATTAAGCAACCTCTGGACCCGACAGCTTACCGACAGGCCCTGAACGGCATTCACAGGGACTCAGTCTCGAGTTATGTAGACTCTAGACCTGTGAATGCCGTTCTAGGCATACCACCCCCGGACATAGATGAGACGGAGCTTCATCTGCCTCGGGAGACACGCACAACACTTGCACAACTTCGCTCCGGCTACTGCAGCAGGTTGAACTCCTACCTGAGTAGGTTGAATGAGGATGTGCCGAATGAGTGTCCGGCATGCGGAGAGACCCCACATGACTCGAAACATCTCTTCGCATGCCCGGAAAACCCGACAACCCTAACGGCCTTGTCCCTGTGGACAAACCCCACAGAAGCTGCACGCTTCCTAGGGTTGCCGTTAGTGGAACTTGACGACAACGACTGAGATATCAACCGTCCTGGGCGGGGTTGTTGTAGCCGCTACAACAACAACAACAAGCCAATGCGAATACGTTTTCGATGTTCGCATTATGAGAGTACAATATATACTGACGAAATGTATGGATCGCGTTTTGAAAATGCTACACGTTTAATATTTATTGACGGTCTTGCGATCCGCGATCCATATTTCCAAATTTTTAGAAATTTTTCGATATGGATCGCGATCCATCAATATTGCATGCTACACCGTCAATAAATATCGCGATACTTGGATCACGTCACTAAATACTGACCATGTAGCATGGCCCTATAGGGAAAATTATTATCGATTACGGGTAAAAGGCGTCTACACTGTTCAACTTTCACAGGCGATTAGTTGAATCAAAAGATTACTTCATTTAAAAGTTGAACAATGTTAACACTATTTAAATACAATGACTGTGTACGAAATAATAATAGGTGCAATCCCGTATTCCTCGGACTAAAATTAGTAAAACTGTCAAAAAATTAAAATTCGCTCAGAGCGAGAGAGTAACATTGGAAAGTATGGGATCGCTTTCTAGTAAAAAAATGGTAACTTGGTCAACTTCAACATAACCTCCAAATTTTGGTTATAAATTTTTGCTCATTTTATACGTAAACACACTCGGCTCACACATATAAATAACTAAAAATGCTTTCAAATTGATTAGGATCTACTTAAACAAGTAATTAAATACTTTTTAACATGCATTAGCAGAGTGCACTTTTCTTTTGTTTACAATTTGGTTGCCAAACACACTACAGCTGATGGTTTGACACATGTACCAGAACTTCCGAGCAAAAAATCTTCGGACTAAAACTGGTAACTTCTGACAGCAAGAGGACCTTATTTACTCTCTTTTTTGTCCTCTCAATAGTCATAGAACCGAGTACGTGATCGATTTTCAGTAATATCTGACTGATTCTGACTATTTCTGACAAGTCCGGACTCGTACGTAATCCCAACTAATAGGTGCAATTCCGTATTTCTCGGACTAGAACTAGTAAAACTGTCAAAAACTAAAAATTGGCTCAGAGCAAGAGAATAACATTGAAAAGTAAGGGATCGCTTTCTAGTAAGAAATGGTAACCTCTGTCAACTTCAACATAACCTCCAAATTTTTGTTGTAAATTTTTGCTTATTTTGTATGCAAACACACTCAGCCCACACATGTAAATAACCAAAAATACTTTCAAATTCATTAGAATCCACTTATTCACGTAATGAAATACTTTTCAACATGAATTAGTAGAGTGCACTTTTTTATACCCGAACGCACTTGTGCACAAGGGTATATTAATTTTGTTCACATAACGGTTGTTTGTTACAGCCAAAACGAATCGAGATAGATATAGACAAATGTATACATAAATGCTCAGATTGAATAGAGAAATCGATTAAGCCATGTCTGTCTGTCCGTCCGTCTGTGCGTCTGTCCGTCTGTCCGTCCGTCCGTGTACACGATAACAAGCAAAAATTGAGATATCTCAACGAAATTTGGTATGTAGGTTTCCGTTAATCCAAGGTAGGTTGGTATTGAAAATGGGCGAAATCGGACTGTGACCAAGCCCACTTCCCATATAACGGTAATTATCGGAAATACGAAAACTGCGATATTTTAGTAAATACTGAAGATTATTCACTCAAAATTGATATTTACAACAATTTTTAGACGAAAAATAAGAATATTACAAATTTTTGGAAAATGGGCGTAGCCACGCCCACTTATGGTTACACGTGTATATCTTGGTAACCGCTGCACCAATTTCTTCCAAACTTGGCACAATTGTTGGCCTTGATACAGCATACTATCTGGCCGAAAATTTAAAAAATCGGACATTAACCACGCCCACTTTCCATATAACGGTAATTTAGATACAAAATCTTCGGTAATCGGATTAAAATTACGGCCGCTTTTCATATAACGGTAAATTTCAGAAATGCTTGAAACTGCAATACATATTTCCAAATTTAAGGACGCTAATTTACTCAAAAATGATACACCCCGGCTTACCATCTAGCGGTAGCTTTCGGAAAGGTGAAAAAACATATATTTAATACTTGCGCCGGGTATTTAATGTTCGGCTCCACCCGAACTTAGACTTTCTTACTTGTTTTGTTTACAATTTGGTTGCCAAACACACTACAGCTGATCGTTTGACACATTTACCAGAATTTACCTGCAAAAAATTCTCGCACTGAAACTGGTAACTTCTGACAGAGAGAGAACCGTATTTACTCTCTTTTTGTCCTCTCAATAGTCAGAGAACCGAGTACGGGATCGATTTCCAGTAAAATATGACTGATTCTGACTATTTCTGACTAGTCCGGACTCGTACGGGATCGCAACTAATATTAGTTGCGTTCCAGATTTCACGATTTCCAGGACTTTTACAGGAAGCCGTTCCGTGACCACCTTCCATAAGGTTTATTAATGGGGAAAGCAGCTGTTCCTGCAAATCGTGAATTTCGTGAAACATCTGGAACGCAACTATTCTGAACGAAATTTTTTGAAATTTTCATCTCTGTTATAAAACTTGAAAAGGAGGACATTTTTGCTCAAAAGGAGGACAGAGAAGGACAAAATTTTTGAGGAGGATGGGTCATGTTTAAGGAGGACAATCCTCCTCAAAGGAGGATGGATGGTCAGCTTAATTATATGCATCCCACTCGATATCATTGAATTCCTCATTGGAACATGTAGTCCCTCTATTTTAACTTATTAACAGTTCATATGGCTTCATACCATGTTATTTTAAGATTAGCAGAGCTCCCGACGTCGTTCGGGGTAAACAAATCAAAATATAAAACAGTAATACAAATATTCAGTTCGGCATAAATTAGAGGAGAAAAACTATTTTCTTTCTGTTTAAATTAAGGAATCCTTATGAGTCATACTTTTGGCTTTATCGTACTTCAACTAATATATAATGATCACCACTTTCTGTACTACAAATCTTGTTCCATTATTAATATTAGGTGGATTAAGGAACGATGGAATTTTTAAATTAACATTAGCCTGGCATATTCCGTTTAGTTTCCTATTCGCTTGGCTGTTTTAGTATACCTGCACTTTTCCGGTAGAATGCTTTTTTCAGAAGTAGTTTTATTAATTGTTAACAGCATCGCGAGATCAATAAAATAATTTAATCTTTCCATTTCGAAATGGTCTAAAGACCATTGCGAGTGTCGACGACTGTTAGTCGATTATCCGGGGTATTTTCAAAGTCGTTTTCTCGTTCAATAAGTGCGTGTTAATAGTTTATAGTCGCTCGTCCTCCTACAAACAAACAATTGTAGAAAAATGAGCGATAAAAAACTATTCACAGTTGCTTATTGAACGAGAAATCGACATTCACAATACCATGGAAAAGTGATAATCGAATAAGAGTCGTTTAACTACTACTAGTCGACACTCGCAATAGGGGTGACAGTTTTAAATATCCGAGTGGTCTAATAGATGAATACATATTTATCCCTCTTTTTCAAACTCATTTATATATACTTTATTCTAAACACCTCCTATATACATATATGTCTAGATACCAAATTTCAGTTTCATGTGACTTATGGTTCCCAATTTATGGCTGGTTGAAAATCCCATGCCAATGCGATGTGACACGCCCCCATTTACAAACCCATTTATATATACCTTACTATAAACACCTACCATAGATATGTCTGCATACCAAATTTAAAGTTCATGGGACTTATGGTTTGTTGTTGTTGTTGTAGCGGCTACAACAACCCCGCCCAGGACGGTTGGTATCTCAGTCGTTGTCGTCAAGTTCCACTAACGGCAGCCCTAGGAAGCGTGTAGCTTCTGCGGGGCTGGTCCACAGGGACAAGGCTGTTCGGGTTTTCCGGGCATGCGAAGAGATGTTTCGAGTCATGTGGGGTCTCTCCGCATGCCGGACACTCATTTGGCACATTCTCATTCAATCTACTCAGGTAGGAGTTTAACTTGCTGCAGTAGCCGGAGCGAAGTTGTGCTAGTGTCGTTCGAGACTCCCGAGGCAGATGAAGCTCCGCCTCGTCTGTGTCCGGGTATTCACAGGTCTAGAGTCTACATAACTCCCTGTGAATGCCGTTCAGGGCCAGTCGGTAAGCTGTCGGGTGCAGATGTTGCTTGATGAACCTCTGGACTTCGTCCGTCAGTTCATATAGATGCCTCCTGACGTGCCTAGGCGAGGGCTCCTCTGCAAGCAGCTGTCTGTTTGGGTGGCCACTTCTGTGGCTCCCGATCAGGACCTGCTTGCAGAGAATTATATTGTGCTCCTTTACGGGGAGCATTTGCGCCTCGCCATGAAGATGGTGTTCGGGCGACATCAGGAGGCATCCTGTCGCTGTCCTGAGTGCGGTGTTCTGTGCAGTCTGTAGCTTCGTCCACTGCGTCCTACTAGTCCCCGGCGACCACACTGGCGCTGCGTAGTTCAAAACCGGCCGACCTATTGCCTTGTATGTTGCCAGCAACGTTTCTTTGTCTTTGCCCCAAGTACTGCTGGCTAGCGACTTGAAGACCTTGTTCCGGCTCTGTACTTTATTGACAATAGCGGTTTCATGCGCAGAGAAGGAGAGCAGTCTGTCGAATGTTACAGTATTTTGGGGTTATTCACCGTCGGAATTGGTGTCATCGACGTGAATTCCCAGCGGTAGCCTGACCTCCTTCGTCCAGGTTGTGAACAGGGTCGCAGAGGATTTCGTAGGGGAAAGGGCTAGACACTTTGCAGTGAAGAAGCGAGAAAGTTCGCAGAGATACCCGTTTACTTTCGAACACAGGTCATCAATTCCATTCCCAGTCGCCATGATCGAGCAATCGTCGGCATAAGAGACAATCGAGGCTCTCTCTGGTGGTTGAGGGAGCTTTGAAATGTAAAAGTTAAACAGTAGCGGGGAAAGGGCACCACCCTGTGGAACCCCCTGTTTTATTTTCCTCTGTTTACTCGTTTTGTCTCTAAACATTACCGACGAATGTCGACCACTCAGATAATTTGCCGACCACCGTTTGAGCCTCTGTGGGAGAGAGGAGGCCTCTATATCTTCTAGTAGCGTGGAATGGCAGACGGTGTCAAACGCCTTTGACAAGTCCAACGCTACTAGAATCGTTCTCTCACAGGGACAGTTTCGGTTAAGGCCACGAGTCATCTGAGTGTTTATGGCGTTAAGTGCTGTTGTTGTACTGTGCACTTTACGGAAACCATGCTGATGCTTCGTTGGGGTCAAGTGGTTTGTGAAGTATGGGAGTAGCAAGGCCTCGAGTGTCTTCGCTACCGGGGAAAGGAGTGTTATCGGACGATAAGAATCTCCTTTGTTGGCACGTTTCCCCGGTTTGAGCAGTGAGTGAAAGCAAGGGGGGCACAGGTTGTTGGCAGTTTGTGCAGCCTTCTGGAGGATGCAGTATGAACTGCCGGCTAAAATAGCTCGCGCATCGCTCCGGGTCCGACGAAGCATGGTCGCCGAAGGAAATTTCGACTCTGTCGTCGTGCTTCGTCGGATTGGACAGCGACCTCACGGTTGAGCAAAGCTTGCTCACACCAGAGGGGAAGTTACAGGTCTTCAGATGCTCCTCCCACTTCTTCCGCTTATGTACGTTTACTAGTTGCCGAATCTCCGCGTTGAGATCGCTGATACGGGGATCTCCGGGATCGGCCTGACGAAGGCTATCACGCTCATCGGCTAGAACAGCCGCTTCGGCAGGGAAGTTTGGACGTGGGTCCGTTATACATCCTGCCGGTGTGAAGCGAGCTGTAGCAGCAGTGACAGCCCTGCGGAACTTACGTTCACCGAGATGGACGTCGGTTGGTGTGGGGAGCGCTGTGAAGGTGTTTTCCGTAAACTCCGCGTAACCTTTCCAATCAGCTTTAGAAAAGTTGATATAGGTCCGTGGTTTGGCGGAGGCAAAGTCGGTTGGTTTATCTATAGAGATGACTATGGGTAGGTGGTCTGATGCTAAAGTCAGCATAGGTCGCCATGTTATGCTGTTTATCAGACCAGCGCTGACTATGGTGATGTCTGGCGAGCTACTGCAGTTACCGATAATCCTGGTGGGTGCGTCGTCGTTCATTGTGCAGAAAGTCGAATCGTCTATCTGCTCAGCTAAGTCTGTTCCCCTACGATCGTTTGACAGGCTTGGGTGCCAAGGATCGTGGTGCGCATTAAAGTCACCTACTACCGTACGGTTTTCACCTGTGAGGAGCGCACCTATATCAGGGTGATATCCTGCCGGGCAGCAGGTGACAGAGGGTATGTATATGTTAAATATTTCGAGCTCAACATCGCCTGACCGGATAGCGATGCCCTGACATTCTAGGGTGATATCCCTGCGGTCGGTGTCTGCTTCGATAAGACGATACTGCACGGTGTGGTGCGTGATGAACGCTAAGCCACCACCATTATCTCGCTCGCGATCTCGACGGTGCACGTTGTACCCGGCGCAATTCAACAAAGTTGAATTGCTGTGCAACTTCGTCTCTTGGACCGCAGCTATCAATATACCATGCCGACACATGAAGACGGTTATCTCCCCAATCTTGCTCTGTAGCCCGTTACAGTTAAATTGAAGGAGCTTCATGTGGTTCGGGAGACGTGTCGTGATGTGGGGTGTAAGTGATGTGTGTGTTCTTACCGCCGTTGGCTGTGTGCGCTGCTGTGATGGTTGCCGCCCTGTGGTGGTGGCGGGAGGCGTCGCAGTTGGGGTCTGCGATCGAGCAGCGCAACACAGGCCCTCGAAGTTCCCAGTCCAATCTCGCGTGGTACGCAGACCTGAGCATGCCCTAAAGTGGCACCAGCCAAGGCAGGTGTTGCACTTGACTGATGTCACATTACGGAATATCCTGGTCTGACATACCGTGCAGATTGTAGGGGGAACCAGGAGTTGTTGGCGGCAGCGTGTTGGTGGTGGTGCGGTTGTGTGTGTTATGTGGTCTGTCGTGGCTGTGGTATGGTCTGTGGTGTTATTATGTTGTTGTGACTGTGTGAGGCTGCTCAGGTGGACTGAGGTTAGCCGTGGAGGCTGCTCTGTTTGAGCAACAGGGGGGCCACGTACGACGTGGTCCACTGTCGATGTGTCCGTAGTCCTGAGCAGACTCTAAGGTGACTCCACCCCTCGCAAGCATTACACTTGATTGAGGTGGAGTTGTGGTGTAGTCGTCTCCGGCATACACAGCAGGTGTAGTTTTCTGGCCCTGGGTTTGACTCGATGCCAGCCCTGAGTAGAAGAATACGTAGTGAATGTAGCCCTATGGACAACTTCTGAGATACTTCGCCGACCTAAACGGGGTTAGATCGCCGAAACAACAGCCCTTGGTCGGGTAAAACCCGCGTCATTCCGGTACGTAGAACCGGCTGTCGTGGGAATGTGACTTATGGTTTCGAAGTTATAGCTGATAAAAAAATCCACGCCTACTGGATGTGCCGTGCCCCCTTTTATAAACTCATTCATATATACCTTACTATAAGCACCTACCATAGCTGTACCTGCATACCAAATTTCAAGTTCGTGGAGCTTATGATTCCCATGTTAGAGCTGATAAAAAATTTCACGCCTCTGGGATGTGTCACGCCTCCTTTTACAAACTCCTTTATTTATAGCCTGCTATAAGCACCCACCATAGCTATGCCTGCATACCAAATTTCAAGTTCATGGTTCCAAAGTTACAGGTGATACAAAATTTTACGCCTATGGGAGGTGCCACGCCCCCTTGTCGAATCCCAATTTTATTCTCCCTATTATAGGCCCAGGTGTTATAGCAATACTCTGTCAAAATTGCGTTCGATTCTTTCCGTCCATTTGGGCTGCAACCTGGGACATACATAAATACATATATATGTACATATGTACATAACTACTTCCATAAATATATAGTAGACTAGCCAATGCCCGCTTACTTCGCGGCGCCTAATAAGAGCTTTTGCGTTGGCCAATGCAAAAGAGCGTTTAAAAACAAAATTAGTCTGTAAAGTCAAAATTTTCTACTTAAGTTGAAACCACTAGGCGCAGTATCCTCCTCACACATAGGCCAATAATAGTAACGCTGTGATACCATATGGAATACCAATCCCTTTCGTTGTCATGAGCTTTACCGATGGTCTTATTTCCACCTGTGAGATATCTCCCAAGCATGCGTAATCTTTTTGTATGATCTTGCAACTACAACATTAGTGCGATGCGTATGCCAATAACAGTTCTTATAGGGAAACTCAAGAGCACAGAAGTGCGTTTTCTGTTATAGGAGGGCCAAGAATCCTCGCTGTCCCACAGGATGAAAAGTTTCCGGTACATTGCTAAATGAGTCGTGTGATCTCTTAGGTATCTTTCAAATGAAGCAATTGATATACCTATGGCGATCTTTCCTTGTTAATTCGCCACTTTTACAATTCGTGGTAACATTTATGAACTGATTTCTGGGTAGATGCAAGACCGCATGATCGTGCATGAGGGCATCAGAAAAACTTAACCCCATCCTTCATTTAGACATCTGAAAACTAAACTCGTATAACTTAAATATAGGGCCAAAGCAGACCAACCACACGGGGTTTCTATACATTTCGGCCGCAGCGCCATCCATTGGGTTCATTTTGTGCAAAACCATTGCTTACCATAAAATGAATACGTGTTATTAATTTCAACCTTAACTCCAGCGGCAGTAATCGAGTAAATTTTTATCAAAAGAATTTTCCATCATACAGGTACATAGCCCACATTTAAAATTTGAACGAAATCGGTTAATAAATACGATTTTTATAAATAACTCTACTCCAGCACCACCTAGCGAGTTTTCTAGTAGCATGTAATTGGGCCATATATGTATGTAAGATAACCTCCGACAATCTGACGGAACTCTATTCAGTGGTTTTTGAGTTTATTCCGAACAACGAAAACGGCTATCATTTTATTCAAATAGGTATTGTAAAACCCGCTTAAGTACCTCACGATAAATGTCAGCTTTTTGAGGTACTTAGGCGGGTTGGGTACTTAAAAGAACCCGCTTAAGCAATTCACCAAAATTTAAAATTTTTTCTCTGAAGTGTTTTTTGATAATACAGCTTTATAGCCCATTAAATTTTAGTGTAACAATGCGCTAGTTTCAAGTAACTAAAAATTACCGTTGATTTTTTATAATTTTTTTTGCCGAAGGTGTGTAACGCTGCCACTGAATTTCAAAAGATGTAAATATTTTAAGGAATTTTAAAAGAGCACTTAAAAGGGGAAAATTATAGGTTAAGTGGTAAATGGGGTACGAAAAATTTAGGTACTTAGGCGGGTTGGGTAAAGAAGCGGGGAGTTACTTAAGAGAGGGATTTTCTTCAGATTACATTCAAAAATTCATATTGCCCAAAAATGTTGGTTACTTAAGCGGGTTAGGTACTTAAGCGGGGAGGTACTGAAGCGGGTTTCACTGTATGTAGATAGGACAGTTTATAGCGAAACTCGTAAAAGCAAAGCTCCAATCTTTGTGAAACATTTAAAAAAAATTCTTCAAAATTTTCACATAAATACAATAGTTCAATGGGATTTAGAAATCTAGGAGAAAACGGTTCCCAATCGAATGATACTTGCGCGTTTACGTAAATGTATATCTTTCCAGCCTTTCGATAATTACCACTTTTCGCCATAACTACGGTATTGATAACATATGTATGTAGCTGTGTAGAATTTCAGGACGTTAGCGTAAGCAGTTCCAGAGATAAGCTATATGAGAAGTTCAGTTTGTATGGATGGAAGGAGCCACGCCCCCTTTCCCAATGCATTTGTAATATATGCATCAGTGCTAAGTTTCAGTTCCCCAGCGTAATTGGTTTTAGAGATATATTGGTTTTTTACGATTTAGTCTGTATAAGAATTTTAGGAATAACCCGAGCTACATACCGAGTAAATTTTTGGTCAGAATATTTATTATCAAGGTATTGCCAAATATGAACCAAGTCGATGCAGCCGTTTAGTAGTTTAGTGAAATACATTGTAAAGAGAATTGTATGAAATTGTAAAACGTGACGTCTCAGATTTCTTAATTTTTTGGCAGCAACAAAGAAAAGTTTAAATTTTTTTTTAGCGAAAAACCTTCCACACAGAAATAAAAAAAATTAAGTTTGTGGTTATATCAAGGCGAAATTTTGAGAACGGTCCGTTGCTAACTCTAAATATAAACAACGACGCACTGGAAAAAGTTAATACGTTCAAATACCTAGGAATAATGATCGACGATAAACTAAAAAAAAAAAAACAAGGATTCTATATTTTCAATTAGAGCTCTAGCAATATGTACATCGGTGAAAACTGCATTTAACTCCATACATTAGCTTTTGCGTGATGCGCTTACAAACATACAGACAAACATACCAAAATTTTATATTTGGCTTCTGTTGACCTAATAAACCGCCTATTAATTTTTCTTTAACGTCTATTATGTACAGATATCGACCTGTTTTATATTCTCAAATACTCTCGATTGATACCCAAATGGCAACACTTAGTTTATATGATAAATTTAACTGAATTAAAGTTTTCAAACCCTCTTCAAGAATATTTTCAAAAGTAAGCTTCCTAATCCTCTTTAGTTTAATATTCGTATTGCAATATTTCATTTATTTTACAAATTTTAATGAATACAATTTTTCAATCAGTCGGCAAATCCCCTAAAACTATTTTCAGCATTAAAATTTCCTATCGTCTTTAGTTTGATGCCAATATTGCAATATTTAATTTATGCTATCAACTAAATTAAATTAAAGTTTTCAAATAGGTGGCAACCTTCCACAAAAATATTTTCAGTTGTAAGCCTTTGTAAATTTCTTTCTTTTGACATCCATATTTCAGTATTCACTTTGCCGTATCAATTGACCTAAACTGAAATTTTAAACACAGGTGGCAACTGTCTAATTTTTTCTTCTATATTGGAAGCTAGATCTCTAGCGATACATCGCTGAAAACTGCATTCAATTCCATGTTTTCGACTGATGCGCGTACAAATATACAGACAGACAGAGATTCAAAAATTCTAATAATTGTTTATTTGGCTTCTGTAGCTTTAATAAAAACCCACCATATTAATTTTTCTTTAATATCTATAAGGTTACGACATCGTCGACCTATTACAATTTTATTATATGTATATCTAGATGTAGATATAGATTTTATTTATTTTATCAATTTAATACAATAAAATTGTTCAAACAGGTGGCAGCCCTCCCAAAAATATTTTCGGCAATAAAATTTCATAAACCCCTTCAGTTTGATACCCATATTGCAATATTCAATTTATCTTATAAATTAAATTATATGTAAATTTTCAAACAGGTGGCAACTATAAAAAAATATTTTTGGCTATACGCCTTCTTCAGTCTCATTCTTTTGACGCCCATACTGCAATATTCAGTTTTTCTTATCAATTTACTTAAACTCCAATTTTCAAACAGGTGGGAACTCTCTAATTTTTTTTTTCTATATTTTAAGTTAGACCTCTAGCAATACATCAGTGAAAACTGCGTTCAAATCCATGCATTCGTTTTCGAGTGATGCGCGAACAAACATACAGACAGACAGACAGACAAAAGTTCTAAACATGGTTGATTTGGCTTCTGGTGCTCTAATAGGGAATTTACATGATTCAACTTTCACAGGCGATTAGTTGAACCAAAAGTTGAACGAAAGTAGGGAGCCGACCAACTTCATTGTAAGCGATTAGTTGAAAGGCTGTTTACACCAGGCGATTGTTGCTTTCAACTAAAAATCGCCTGAAAAATCGCCTCATGTAAATTCCCTATAATAAAGACACCCCACATTAATTTTTCTTTAATATCTATAATGTACAGACATCGACCTGTTACAATTTTATTATATGTATAGATAGATATCTAGATGTAGATTTAGATTTCATTTATTTTATCAATTTAATACAAACAAATTTTTCAAACAGGTGGAAGCCCTCCCTAAAAACGTTTTCGGCAATAAAATTTCCTAGACCCCTTCAGTTTGATACCCATATTGCAATATTCAATTTATCTTATAAGTTAAATTAGATGTAAATTTTCAAACAGGTGGCAACTCTCTAATTTTTTTCTTCCTATATTTTAAGTTAGACCTCTAGCAATACATCGGTGAAAACTGCATTCAGATCCATGCATTCGTTTTCGAGTGATGCGCGAACAAACATACAGACAGACAGACAGACAGACAGACAAAAATTCTAAAAATGGTTGATTTGGCTCCTGGTGCTCTAATAAAGACCCCCCACATTAATTTTTCTTTAATATCTATAATGTACAGACATCGACCTGTTACAATTTTATTATATGTATAGATATCTATCCTTCTTGCGGTTTAGTAGTTTAGTGACATTTATGGGTCGATTACGGATTGCAACCGAACTTCAGTGGGTGGCCAGTGGCTGAAATGGTATTACAGATGGCAACTGGCAACTGAATGCTGGCAACCGAGTTGCTATATTGGCAACTGCATTTTTGTGGTATTGCTGGTTATTCAAAATTTTATCACCTTCAACTTTACAGGACTTAACTATTTGCTATTCATAATATACATTTTAATTTCAGTGGCGTTGCCCATCGGCAACCCAACTGCGGTTGCGTTGTCATCCATAATCGACCCATTAATGTATATAAAAATCTATGAAATTGTGAAATCGTGGCGTCTCAGCATTCTTCATTTTTCGGCAAAAACAACAAAAAGTTTCAAATTTTTTTTTGTCGAAAAACCTGCCACACAGAACGTCCAAAAAAGTACCTTTCCCAGAATTGAGATCCGTTCAGCCGTTTGGTCAGGAATCGCGGTCATACGAAAAACATTTCATTTTTATATATATAGACTAGCAGACCCGGCGAACTTCGTCCCGCCCAAATTAAATTTTTTGAACACGGTCAAAAATTTGGGTTTAAGTTTTAAACCGCGCTGGGACTACTGCCTTTTTTAGTCTTTTATAGTCTACTTTTTAAACCAGTCAATAGTTTTAAGCAATTTTTAATATATTGTGGTTTAAATTTTAGCCCAAAAAGTTCGTGGTTTAAAAATCAAACCAAAATGTTTTAATTCTAGTTTCTAGGTTTCATATATAGAAAATTTGGTTTAAAATCTAAACCGAAATAGAAAATGTTTGCACACAGCGAAATGTGGTGTTGATTCAAACTCAACATATGAAAGCACATTTACACGCGTGGCTGTAGCTGAGTGTGCAAAGCTGCTTGATACAATTGGTTGCTGCTAATGCTGTCCGGGTTCAATCCCCATCAGACGGAGCATGAAATTTTATTTTTATTTTTTATTCTTGATTATGAAAATGTTTGGGTTTAAAATTTAAACCGAACTGTTTAAATTCTAAACCCAACATATGTGCCCTCTTTTTTTTTAATTTAGAAGGTTTATATTTGAAACTGAATTTATGTAATTTGGTCATATATGTAGTCCAAAAAGTTTAAAATTAAACCGAAATTTTTAACCGTGTATTGAAACATTTTGGTCCAACATTTTCACCAAGAGCTTACGTTCATGATTTTTAGTGAGGCATTTGTCTTCTAATATTACGGTTTGGTGGTTGTCAGAAGGCATATTTGCCGTCTTAAATAACTTAGCAAAACTGCACATGCATACAAAGATATGTAATAGTTTCAGTGCGTTTGAAAGGCGCCACGTCCCCTTTTCAAATAACCAAAATTTTCTCTAAGAGCATGGGATTGATTTCACGTCCCTTCTTCCAATAGCCCCAACTTTTCTTCATGACCGGTCGCGTTTTATATATCTTATACATACCAAGTTCCAGTACTCTTCCATGAACACATTCAGAGATATGCAGAATGAAAAATTCGATGTTTATGGGAAGCGCCACGCCTCCTTTTCCGATAACCACAATCTATCTCCATGAGTATGCGATTGCTTTCACATATCTTCATACCAAGTTCGAGGCCTCTTCCATGAACATTTTCCGGGATATGCAGTAGGAAAAATTCGGTTTGTATGGGAGGTGCCACGTAACTTTTTCCAACAACCGCAATTTTTATCCATGAATATGCAAATGTTTTCATATATCTTCATACCATATTCGAGTAGTCTACCATGAACACTTCCAGAGATGTGCAATATGAAAAATTCGGTTTGTATGGGAGGTGCCACGCCCCCGGCACCTAGCGGTATGAAATATACTTTACATCCGATTCTCATACCTACCATATATAACACAAAAATTTCATAACGATCGGTCGAGCCGTTTAGGAAGAGTTCGATTTTT
Organism: Rhagoletis pomonella; assembly: GCF_013731165.1. Taxonomy (NCBI): domain Eukaryota; kingdom Metazoa; phylum Arthropoda; class Insecta; order Diptera; family Tephritidae; genus Rhagoletis; species Rhagoletis pomonella. Next base: position 610,394 of record NW_023458560.1, on the reverse strand, counting down.
ATATGTATATTAGATAAGCACGATGCGAGAAGCATAGAAAAAATGTCGATGAAAGAAAGATTTTTTCTCGGGTTCACAGCTATCCTATCTTTAAGTTGGAACCAACAATACACACCCACAAAATTTCATTGAAATCGATTAAGCGGTATCGGAGATTAGCGTAAACAAACACAGTGACACGGAATATTTATATATTAAGATACCCTACTACATATTAGTACCTACCATAGATACGTTTGCGTACCAAATTTCAATTTCATTTGACTTGTGGTTTTGAAATTATAGCTGATAAAATTTTCCACGCCTATGGGATGTGCCACGCCCCCTTTTACAAACCCATTTATATATAAGCACCTACCATTGATATATCTGCATACTAAATTTCAAGTTCGTGGGACTTATAGTTCCGAAGTTATAGCTGATAAATAATTCCATGCCTATTGGATGTGCCATGCACTCTTTTCCAAACTCATTTATATATATACCCTAATATAAGTACCTACCGTTAAAATGGCTGCGTACGAAATTTCAAGTTCAAGCGACTTATTGCTCCGGAGTTATAGCTGATAAAACATTCCAGGTCCATGGGACGTGCCGCTCCCGCTTTTACAAACTCACCTATATATAGCCTACTATAAGCACCTACTATAGATACCTCTGCGTACCAAATTTCAATTTCACGTGACATATGATTCCAATTAAAGCGCCTACCGTAGATATGCCTGCACACCAAATTTCAAGTTCTTGGGACTTATGGTTCCCAAGTTATAGTTGATAAAATTTGTTCTGTCAAAATTTTGTTCGATTCTGTCCGTCCGTTTAGACTGCAACTTGGCACATACATACATACATACGTACTTCCACAAATATATAGTAGATATCTATCCTTCTCTTAGCGAAAAAATAATTTGTGGGGTATCTCGGCCACAGGGCCACCTATGGTGTAAGTTTAAAGTTCCAATATTTCTTTTCAATTGGCTAAATTGTATTCTAAATATGAGCCAAATCGGCAAGTAAATGCAATTTTTAGGAAGATCCTGATCCCAGCGCCACCTAGCGAGAAAATTTTTGGTAGAAATATTTCTTTTCATAGTACTAATATATGTTCCAAATATGAACGAAATCGGTCCAGCTGTTTAGTAGTTTAGTGACATTTAATGTATAGAAAACTCTATGGCGCGTATTCATAGTCCAGCAACTATGTCGAAACTAACAACGTTGCAACTTAAATTTAAGTACCAACTTAAAATTTACCTCTATTCATAGTCGCATTTCAGACTTCTACTAAGTAGTTTCGATATAGCAAAACGAGTGTGAAAATGTATCGATTTTTCTTTACGATATTTTGGAAAAATTACATTTTTATTAAGAGCGTGTGTGAATCGGTAACAAAGTTCGCGGCAAGTAAATTTTTGACAAGTTTGAGGTGAATAAAATTTCAGTAGCCCATAGGGCTAGTGAAATTTTTGACAAATGCATAGAAAATTTTGACAATTGCAAAGATTGCTGCTGTGTGTAATTTTTCGTAAAATAAAAGGTTAAGTTGATGAACTGCAATCAATGATGGTAGATGTTTTCTTAAAATATTAATTTCACTCAATTTGTAATAGTTTATTGCTCATAAATCTGCGGTTATGAAAAATTTACTGCTGTCAAAAAAGATTTCATTTCACACAGCAGATTGGCAAAACTGTCTCACCATAGTAAAAATATTATTCAACAGCTTTCCCCATAGAACTTTGCTACCGATTCACACACGCCCTAAATAATGTCAAGCTTGATCATCCGTTTATGTAATTTTTATTTTCATTGCATGATTATGCAAAAGAATAAGGTATCATTTTCTTGTTAATTGTGTGAAGTAGCCAGAACAACCGCAGTGATGTGAAGTCGATGTTTATCGAAAGCATGCTGTGAAACATACAAATAGTAGATATCTAAATGTTATGCACAAATTTACTTTAAAAGAACTAGCGTGAAACTGACTTATTATTTGAGAATTTATCTAAATTATTCCAATTATAAAACTGTGATGTAGCTTTATTCGAATTGTAATACGCATTTAATTTCATCTTCCAATTAAAATGGATCGACCTTTGTAAATTTTAATTGGAGATTATTCAATATTATCAAAATCACCCTCTACCAACTTAATTTTTATATATTTCGTCTGTTTTCTCTTAATTTGATAAAATACTTCTTCCTAGTTACGACTTAGTTGCAGCTGCAGCCGAAACTAAATTTTAAGTTGGTACTTAGCTAGAAAAGTCGAATAGCTTTAGTTGTGACTTAGAATAGTTGCGACTTAGTTGAGTACTAAATATGACTATGAATATGCGCCTATGAAATTGTGAAATCGTGACGTCTCAGCATTCTTCATTTTTCGGCAACAAAAAATTTCAAATTTTTTTAAATCAAAGAACCTTCCACACAGAAGGTCCAAAAATGTGCTTTTTACAGAATTGAAATCGGTTCAGCCGTCATACGGAAAATATTTCATTTTTATATATATTAGAGCTCTAGATACCCGGGTATCGAGCAATGCGATTAGCTCGATACTCGTTCGAAACTCGTTCATTGCTCAACTGCTCAAATGTTTGTTCAAAATTTTCGAGTTTTTGAACAATTTCATAAACAAAAGAAAATTTGTAAATTGTATTTGTCAGCAGCTGCTTTCTAATTCATGTTAAATAAATTATATTATTAAATACCAATGTAACAATCTTTGCATTATATATCAATAATTTGAAAAATTTAAAAAGTGGCTATCAAAAATGTCAATATAATAAAAAAAAACATTGCTCAAATTACTCGAAAAAACTCGAATTGCTCGAGCTCATGCTCGAAAATTTTCGAGTAATGAGCATTGAACAAGTGTGCGAGTACTCGCTGCTCATATACCCGGGCTGTTTGAAAATGTGCGAACAAAATCGAGAGCTCTAATATATATAGACTAGCAGAGCACCCGACGTCGTTCGGGGTAAGCAAATAAAAATATAAAACAGTAATACAAATATTCAGTTCAGCATAATTAAAGGAGACAAATTATTTTCTTTGTTTACATTAAGGCATCCTTATGAGCTATACTTTTAGCTTTATCTTGCTTTAATTAAATTATATATTGATCATCACTTGTACTATAAATCTTGTTCCATTATTAATATTAGATGAAGGTAACGATCAAATTTCTAAATTAAAATTAGTCTACTACGGTAAATTCCGTTTAGCTGCCTATTCGCTAAGCTGTTTTAGTGTACCTGCACTTTTTTGGTAGAATGCTTAATTCGAAAGGAGTTTTATTCATTATGAATGAACCATTTTCGTTTAACAGCATCGCGGGAATAAAAAACGATTTAATCTTTCCATTTCAAAATAATCTAAAGACGGCAAGGTTTCAAAAAGAAAAACACACAGTTTTAGATATCCTATTTATCAAATATATGAATACATATATGTATATCCCCCTTTTACAATCTCATTTATATATACTTTACTCTGAACACCTTCCATAGATACCTATGTCTGAATACCACACTTCAAGTTCATGTGACTTATGGTTCCCAATTTATGGCTGATTAAAAATTCCACGCCTACGGGCTGTGCCACGCCCCCTTTTATAAACTCATTCATATACACCTTACTATAAGCACATACCATAGATATGTCTGCATACCAAATTTAAACTTCATGTGACTTATGGTTATAAAGTTATAGCTGATAAAAACTTCCACGCCTATGGGATCCGCACCATCTTTTACAAACTCATTTATATTTATCTTTTTATAAGCACCAACCATAGCTATACCTGCATACCAAATTTCAAGTTCGTGCGACATATGGTTCCGAAGTTATAGCTGATAAAAATTTCCACGGATAAGGGATATTCCACGCCCCTTTCACAAACTCCTATAAACACCTACCATTGATATGTTTGCATACCAAATTTCAAGTGCGTGGGACTTATAGTTCAGAAGTTATAGCTGATAAAGGATTCCACGCCTATAGGATGTGCCACGCCCCCTTTTACAAACTCATTTACCTCATACCCTCATATAAGCACCTACTATTGATATGCCTTCATACCAAATTTCAAGTTCATGGGGCTTATGGTTCCGAAGTTATAGCTGATAAAATATTCCACGCCTATGGGATGTGCTACGCCCCCTTTAACAAACTCGTTTATATATACCCTCGCATGAGCACCTACCAATGATATGCCTGCATACCAAATTTCAAGTTCGTGGAACTTATAGTTCCGAAGTTATAGCTGATAAAAATTCCACGCCTGTGGGATGTGCCACGCCCCCTTTTACAAACTCGTTTATATATGCCATCCTATAAGCACCTACCATTGATATGTCTGCATACCTAATTTCAAGTTCGTAGGACTTATGGACCCGAAGTGCCACGCCCCTTTTAAA
>NW_023458560.1:592530-605963 GCF_013731165.1 Rhagoletis pomonella | reverse complement strand
CTATAAAAGTCTAGTGAATAAGGCGACATCTGTAGTGCATAGGGCAAGGTAGATGTCATCTATGCACTACGTACGCTACAGCGGAAATGGATGACACACCATTTCTTTAAGGGCGGGATTCACAGTGCTTAGTTAAACGATTATTAACTTAACCACCAACAAGAGCTTTACAGTCACTTAATCAACTATGAAAATTCATATCGCCTGAAAATATACAAATTCTAAATATCAATACTTTTCTATTCAAATTTGAAATTCGATCCACCAAAAAAATTTCAATTTTAACTATGGGGGCATGCTGGTTTAGACTTTTGTTAACTGAGCGTTGTGTATATCAAAATCAATAGTTAAACTTTTATCAGTGGTTAACTACGCACTGTGAATTTGGTCCTAAATGAAATTAATTGGTGCTCGTATGTATGTACATACATATGTAAATGCATGTGTGTGCACCTATCTATTAATATCGTTGACCTATTTTAATATCTATTACAAAATTTTATACGGACAAGACTAAAATGTAGAAAATAAATAATATAAAAAAAGCTTTTTAATATACAACGCTTTTATAAATGGACTAAAAAGTAGAAGATAATATTTCTCAGTCCCATAGAATTTGTTTTGATAACTTTTGATTTTGAAATTTTAGCAAAAGTCGTAATAAACAATTTATGAGGTTGAAATTGAAAAGCGTGGGGCGCATGCAATACTAAGCATTATTAATGTGACCAACTATTTCATAGCTCAAAGAAGTACGGGTTGGGTTTGGTTAGGTTAACACCGCAAGCCGATAACGAAATTTCGAATGCGGCTAATTTCTATTTCTGAGAGCTCAGCGTCAGTTCAGAAGAGCGAGCCAAAATGTTTCCACCTTAGCCTCGCGAATGTTGGGCAGTGTAAAAGAAAGTGTGGAGATGATTCCTCTTTATCTTCCTCTTGACAGCTGATACAAAAGAGATCAGTTGAAATTCCTAGTCTTACCGAGTGAATATCAATCGCACAATAGCCTGTCAGAACCCTCATCATTAGCTCTTAAGAGGTAACGTGGTATTCGGCCCCTTTAAGGGGTAACGATGGGCCACTTGTTACTTGCGCTGCAAAAGGTATTTTAAAGTGCCTTATAAAAACATTTGCTGCAGCGGATAAACGTCTTATTTTCCTCTTTTATGTCACAAAAGGAGCATCGCTTTCTTTTGTCCATTTTATTAGGTATTAAGTAAGATAAGGGCCCAGCTCACACTAGGCCCAACCATCCAAGCGTGGTACCGCAGGAGGACAGTGGCGTCCGTAGTTGCTCCTTATCTAGGGATAACGATTTTAGGGTGCCTTTTCAACGCCAGGTCATGAGCCACGCAGTTTTCCACGATGGCACTTTGACCTGGTACCATTCCTTTACCGATTCTAAAGCACCATCACACCCTTTGGCAGTGAGTCTACCGCTTCCTTGATGGCAGCTAGAGGCCAGACAAGGTCTCCGTGAAACAAGATAAGCTTAAATCTGGTTCCATGGAGCTAATAAATTAATTTGGTCGAGAGACCTTACCTTTTACCGATAGCTCCCCTACAGCAGTACAAGACAACCGACGCCTTTTATTACCCTTTCCTCAATGTTAGGCTTCCACGACAGCTTCTTATCCAGGACCAAGCCTAAGTACTTGACACCCCCACTCGAGGAAAGGGCCAAAACGGGTATCTTGTACTTCTTGGTAAACAGGACCAGTTCCATCTTACTGGGATACACTGCGAGGCCGCCGTTTCTCGCCCACCAGTTACCTGGACAAGGTAGCTTTGAGTCTGAACAAAAAATGGTGGGTAGAAGTCGTCCCTTAACCAAAAGTTCCACATCATCTACATAGGTGATCACCCAGCAGCTCACTCTTTCCAGTTCCTCCAGAAGATCGTTTAAAATCGTAGTCCAGAGCAGGGGGGAGAGAACACCACCTTGGGGAGTACCCCTATTGACTCTGCACTGAGTGCAGGCGCTCTCCCACTCCACCGCGACAGTTCTGTCACAAAGTAAGCTGTATATAAGCCTTATTCGGTTTGTTTCAACCCCCAGATATTGTTGAAGGCCCCGTCGACATCGAGGAAGGCCCCTACTGCGTGAAGGCTTCCTCTGACCACCTTAGCAATGTGTGCAACACTGCACCGCAACAATGACTATCCTCCAACACTGACTATCTTCCAAGCCTTGGGGATGTACCCGGTCCTCACGCAGTTCGCAAGTATGACGTCATCGGTCCCAGGCGAACGGTTTGAACGAATTAATCGCCCAGGCCATGTGACGATCGTCCGGAAGATCGGAGAACTACAGGACCTGAAGTACAAAATATTGCAAAGAAGTACATTTGACTGTACTTCGAAGTACAAAGTACAAGAGCTAAATAAGCAGTACTGTACTTCCGAAAGAAGTACGGTTGGTCACATTAAGCATTATATTAAATTGACAATAATAAAACTACATAACATAGACCTAATATTTCTACAGAGAAAGTACAAATTTGAGATCGATTTTAAGCGGTCGTTATTCATATATCCACATACATATGAACGAACATATATTACCCTTCATATCAATTCAGGTGTCTATTACATGCGCCCCACGCTTCTCATTTTCAATCTCATAAATTGTTTATAACGACTTTTGCTAAAATTTCAAAATCAAAAGTTATCAAAACAAATTCGATGGGACTGAGAAATATTATTTTTTACTTTTTAGTCCATTTATAAAAGCGTTGTATATTAAAAAGTTTTTTTTTTGTATTCAGGTAGGTTCTGGAATCCGAGTGAAAGTGAATTTGGAAATGAATCCAAATCCGAGTGAATTTAATTTTGGTGTTCTGGAAAACGAAATATTTGTTCATTTTCGCACTCGGATTGCATTCACCCTAATAATGAACTTTACATCTGACATCTGCCAATTTGACACAATCTAACAAACTTTTAGCATGCAAAGTTGTCAATTAAACACAAATAAATAACAAAGATTTAAATGAAAAACGAAAAATGAGTGCTTTAATTGCGTTTGCTACCATATTTATGGAAACTGAGGAGCATGCAGAAGAAGCCCTTAATAGAAGAATACTGCGGGATCATTCCAATCCGTTAGAGGTTCCTGAATCGGTGTAAGTATGTAATATTTGCAAGAAGTTCAAATGTTCAACCAATTTCGTAGTTTCGTGTCCAACTACAGAGTCAACAAAGATGCCTTTATTATGCTGTTGAACGTTGTTGACCCTCACATAAAAGGCACATCCATTCCAACGCAACTGCAACTGGCAGCTACTTTGAGATTCTTAGCTGAAGGCGGTTTTCAGAAAGCAGTGGGAAAAGATAGCTGCATTGCAATGGGCGAAGTACGGTGGCTAAAGTAACAAAACGACTGCTCAAAATTTTAGAAAGGCATTTATGTCCACATTGGATTAAATTAAATATGACGGAAAATGAGCTGGCTAAATCGAAACAACATTTCCAGCAAAAATTTGGCATTCCGGGCGTTATTGGATGTATAGATGGAACGCATATACAAATAACAAAGCCACATAAAGATCACAGTCTTTTTTATAATCGAAAAGGTTATTTTAGTATCAATGCAATGATCGTAAGTGTTGTTACTTTTGAAGAAAATGATTCTCTATGTATTTGAGCTAAATGGTTGAAACCGTTTGTTTTAGATTTGTGACTACAATATGGTTATCAAAGCAGTTGACGCTCGTCGCCCCGGATCAAGCCATGACGCTTTAATTTGGAGTGTTAGTAGAGCTCAGCACTATTTCCAGCGGCGATACGAAAACGGACATCGCGGGTCTTGGCTTTTGGGTGATGCTGGTTATGCTCTTCAACCATAGCCCGCTGTCTTCAGTACCAACCACAAAAGGTGTTACAAATAACAAATGTTTGCTGCGCTTTGCATAATGTTTGCAAACACTACAAAGTGCAAGAGTTAATTGAGTTTGACATTGAAGACGATGGAAATGAATATGCTGTTGCTGAAGAAATATTAACCGCGTCTACACTTGATGAGGCGATAATGAACCTTCATACAAATACCTGAAAATTTAATTCATCTCCTTAAATAAAACAACATTTATATTTAAAATAAAATATAATTCACTTTTTATTGGAACAAAAGTTAAATTTCCTATTTAAAAAATAATATATGTACATTTAAAAACTATTTACAGACAACTATTTACAAAAAATATTTACAGATAATTATTTACAGATAGATATTTACATAAAACTACATATTTACAAAAGTGGAGAGTGTTATCTAATTACTTGGTTTGGAGTGGTATTTCAAATACATTTTTAACTCCTCTAACTCACACTCTTTTTGTTTGAGCTCATTCTCCGTGTGACGCAGCCTCTCCATTTGGAGATGATGCCTTTTTTTCTCCCGATTACCTTCTTGTATGGCAACTGTCATTTCCTTCACAGCTTCGCATAGACTTTTTATGCCGGTGCTTATTTCGTTTGTGGCGTCTACATTGTCCTGCAACCCATCTACCAAACTTTTCATGGCACTTGTCTGCTCCCCAATGTTAGTCTTAAGTGAGTCGGAAACTGCAGGCTCACGCCTTCGGGACCGTGTTGAAGCAGCGGCACTAGTGGATGGTATATCGTCACTGGAAGCCTCCGAAGAAATCTCATTGCTTCCAGTAGGTGCACCGAAGTCTGCTGTGTTGGCAATACCTTCCACCACCGTATATATTCCACATAAACGGGCAATTGCTTCCTCTGTTTTCGTCAGGACATGCTTGTTGAATGGACCTCCTCCGGTTGCCCTAGCTTCGGTGTTGTTGTGAGCAACTTTTTTCCTGACGAAGGCCTTCCAATCCATCCAAACCTGTTAAAGTATTTACATTAGAAAGGTTGATTAACGTAGAAAAAATTAACTTGGTCACCTTTTTCCAGCCAGACATATCCTTATGTGGTGGGCCGTGGGCATTCAAATCTTCTACCAGCTCCTTCCAGAGTGCATCTACTTTGGCTTTGTCACCTTTCACGAAGCCTCGAGCGATATCCCGATAGTTCTCCATGAATTGGAGAAGGATTGTATCCTGTTGCGCATTCTTATGTTTTCCCCTTAAACATTTAATTTGTGTAAAATTTGTTACTCTTTTATTCTTATTAGTTTTAATATTAATGTATTTCAATAATAATTTAAAATTTACTCACATTTTCGTCACGATCACAACCGCTAATTTAAAATTTTTGTGTATGCATAAAATCCACAAACTTGAAACGAAGTGAATGAAATCCGAAGATTTTTTCGCGGATTCGTTTATCAGAACATCCAAATTCACTCGGAATTAATTTTGGAAAAAAATGTGGAAATGAAACTCGGAAAGTGAAACACAGAACACCAAATGTCGGATTCAAAGTGAATTTGGTTCAAATTCACTCGGAAGTGAATTGCAGAACCTGCCTGATTATTTATTTTCCTGTTATTCTTATGGGAAATCGAAGTGTTTTTTTTACTTCTGATTTTTATATTTAATGAACGATACGTTGTACTATAAAGGTCTTGCCGTGCTTTTGTAGAGAATTTTGTGCTGTACAAAAAAGTTCTGAAGCTGTTTTTCGATGGGTTAACTCGGTCAAAAGTTATTCGAAGTCAAAGTCGAATTCACCATTCTTTCATAATGTAATAAACAAAGTATAATCAATATTTGACGTACGCTTATTTGAAAATTTAAATGTAAACAATTCGTATATTTGTTTACATTAACCCTCTTTCGGCTTTGGTTCACGTAGATACGATGAAGCATATAACAAAAGCTACATACATATGTACGAACGCGTTATTGCTTAGCGAATTCAAAAACAACTTCTTTTATTGCAAGGTCATGTTGGTATTGAAGACATTCCCATACCCCTGAAAAGAGTCGTCGTTGCGTTGGCAAGAGATGAGGAATAACTTATCTGCGTTGGGAACACCAAATGGAGCATACTTATAGTAATTTCGTTTCTTCAAAAAAATGTTGCTCTTCCACGGTGCAAAATGTATTTGGTGTTACATTCAATCCTGTTAAAGGGTATCACTGCAAATTTAGTCCTAATTCACACACGAAAAGAGAAAAAGGGCAATCAAAAGGCGACATTTTTTGGTAGAAACGAAAACACCATTAGTGTCAATGCTGAGTGAAAGATCGACTTATCTCGGCAGCCAGTTCGAAAACGCCCTATCTCAAAAAACTTTTCAACAACCCTCTGTTTCAAAATTTATTTGAAAGACGCCCTATTGGAGAATTTGATTGAGATAGACTTTCAAAGCTGCAATATTTTTTTTCAGAATTTATGCGAGTTGCACTAGAAATTTCCTGATTTTCTCGATTTTAGCAAAACCCTCAACAACCCTCTATTTCAAAATTTAGTTGAAGAACGCCCTATTGCAAAATTTGATTGAGTTAGATTTCCAAAGTTGCAATATTTTCTTCAGAATTTATGCGAGTTGCACTAGCAATTTCCGGATTTTCTGGATTTTAGCAAACAAATTATTCATTTAAGCCGTATTTTTTTTTTTTGTGTGAATAACTATTTACTTACTGACATTTACACATATAAATAGTATTGACGAAGGTACAGAAACCGCACTTGGCAGTGCAGCTGCTTTGTCTCGGAAACCCCATTCCAAAGACCCCCATCCCCATTTCCAAAGATTTCCCCTTATATGTCTATATGTACAGTATCGGTCATATCTATAGCACGCCATTTCGAAGTGATATTGTGTGCAACTTATGTTTATTTGTATATTTTTGAGAATTTTCAATTAAAATACAGTTTTTTCTCTAACAAACCCCATATAAACCCAAGTTTAACAATTTATAGAAAACTTCAAAAAATTGCAACAAATTTTCACCTATATTTCAAACTTTTTTCTCGGAAGTGTTTGAATTTTTCTGAATACACACTTTCATAGCCCAATCAATTTTAGTCTGATAGGCGCATATTCATAGTCATATTTAGTACTCAACTAAGTCGAAACTATTCTAAGTCACAACTAAAACTATTCATAGTCGCCTTAGTTTCGACTTTTCTGGCTAAGTACCAACTTAAAATTTAGTTTCGGCTGCAGCTGCAACTAAGTCGTAACTAGGAAGAAGTATTTTATCAAATTAAGGGAAAACAGACGAAATATGTAAAAATTAAGTTGGTAGGGGGTGAATTTGATTATATTGAATAATCTCCAATTAAAATTTACAAAGACCGATCCATTTTAATCGGAAGATGAAATTAAATGCGTACTACATTTCGAATAAAGCTACATCACAATTTTATAATTGGAATAATTTAGATAAATTCTCAAATAATAAGTCAGTTTCACGCTAGTTCTTTTAAAGTAAATTTGTGCATAACATTTAGATATCTACTATTTGTATGTTTCACAGCATGCTTTCGATAAACATCGACTTCACATCACTGCGGTTGTTCTGGCTATTTCACACAATTAACAAGAAAATTATACCTTATTCTTTGGCATAATCATGCAATGAAAATAAAAATTACATAAACGGATGATCAAGCTTGACATTATTTAATAAAAATGTAATTTTTCCAAAATATCGTAAAGAAAAATCGATACATTTTCACACTCGTTTTGCTATATCGAAACTACTTAGTAGAAGTCTGAAATGCGACTATGAATAGAGGTAAATTTTAAGTTGGTACTTAATTTTAAGTTGCAACGTTGTTAGTTTCGACTTAGTTGCTGGACTATGAATACGCGCCATAGAGGTTTCTATACATTAAATGTCACTAAACTACTTAACAGCTGGACCGATTTCGTTCATATTTGGAACATATATTAGTACTATGAAAAGAAATATTTCTACCAAAAATTTGCTCGCTAGGTGGCGCTGGGATCAGGATCTTCTTAAAAATTGCATTTACTTGCCGATTTGGCTCATATTTAGAATACAATTTAGCCAATTGAAAAGAAATATTGGAACTTTAAACTTACACCATAGGTGGCCCTGTGGCCGAGATACCCCACAAATTATTTTTCGCTAAGAGAAGGATAGATATCTACTATATATTTGTGGAAGTACGTATGTATGTATGTATGTGCCAAGTTGCAGTCTAAACGGACGGACAGAATCGAACAAAATTTTGACAGAACAAATTTTATCAACTATAACTTGGGAACCATAAGTCCCAAGAACTTGAAATTTGGTGTGTAGGCGCTTTAATTGGAATCATATGTCACGTGAATTTGAAATTTGGTACGCAGACGTATCTATAGTAGGTGCTTATAGTAGGCTATATATAGGTGAGTTTGTAAAAGCGGGAGCGGCACGTCCCATGGACCTGGAATGTTTTATCAGCTATAACTCCGGAGGAATAAGTCGCTTCAACTTGAAATTTCGTACGCAGCCATTTTAACGGTAGGTACTTATATTAGGGTATATATATAAATGAGTTTGGAAAAGAGTGCATGGCACATCCAATAGGCATGGAATTATTTATCAGCTATAACTTCGGAACTATAAGTCCCACGAACTTGAAATTTAGTATGCAGATATATCAATGGTAGGTGCTTATATATAAATGGGTTTGTAAAAGGGGGCGTGGCACATCCCATAGGCGTGGAAAATTTTATCAGCTATAATTTCAAAACCACAAGTCAAATGAAATTGAAATTTGGTACGCAAACGTATCTATGGTAGGTACTAATATGTAGTAGGGTATCTTAATATATAAATATTCCGTGTCACTGTGTTTGTTTACGCTAATCTCCGATACCGCTTAATCGATTTCAATGAAATTTTGTGGGTGTGTATTGTTGGTTCCAACTTAAACATAGGATAGCTGTGAACCCGAGAAAAAAAATCTTTCTTTCATCGACATTTTTTCTATGCTTCTTGCATCGTGCTTATCTAATATACATATAAAAATCGAACTCTTCCGAACGGCTCGACCGATCTTTATGAAATTTTTTGTGTTATATATGGTAGGTATGAGAATCGGATGTAAAGTATATTTCATACCGCTAGGTGCAGGGGTCGTGGCACCTCCCATACAAACCGAATTTTTCATATTGCACATCTCTGGAAGTGTTCATGGTAGACTACTCGAATATGGTATGGAGATATATGAAAACATTTGCATATTCATGGATAAAAATTGCGGTTGTTGGAAAAAGTTACGTGGCACCTCCCATACAAACCGAATTTTTCCTACTGCATATCCCGGAAAATGTTCATGGAAGAGGCCTCGAACTTGGTATGAACATATGTGAAAGCAATCGCATACTCATGGAGATAGATTGTGGTTATCGGAAAAGGAGGCGTGGCGCTTCCCATAAACATCGAATTTTTCATTCTGCATATCTCTGAATGTGTTCATGGAAGAGTACTGGAACTTGGTATGTACAAGATATATAAAACGCGACCGGTCATGAAGAAAAGTTGGGGCTATTGGAAGAAGGGACGTGAAATCAATCCCATGCTCTTAGACAAAATTTTGGTTATTTGAAAAGGGGACGTGGCGCCTTTCAAACGCACTGAAACTATTACATATCTTTGTATGCATGTACAGTTTTGCTAAGTTATTTAAGACGGCAAATATGCCTTCTGACAACCACCAAACCGTAATAATAGAAGACAAATGCCTCACTAAAAATCATGAACGTGAGCTCTTGGTGAAAATGTTGGACCAAAATGTTTCAATACACGGTTAAAAATTTCGGTTTTAATTTTAAACTTTTTGGACTACATATATGACTAAATTACAAAAATTCAGTTTCAAATATAAACCTTCTAAATTAAAAAAAAAGAGGGCACATACGTTGGGTTTAGAATTTAAACAGTTCGGTTTAAATTTTAAACCCAAACATTTTCATAATCAAGAATAAAAAATAAAAATAAAATTTCATGCTCCGTCTGTTGGGGATTGAACCCGGACAGCATTAGTAGGAACCAATTGTATCAAGCAGCTTTGCACACTTAGTTACAGCCACGCGTGTAAATGTGCTTTCATATGTTGAGTTTGAATCAACACCACATTTCGCTGTGTGCAAACATTTTCTATTTCGGTTTAGATTTTAAACCAAATTTTCTATATATGAAACCTAGAAACTTAAATTAAAACATTTTGGTTTGATTTTTAAACCACGAACTTTTTGGGCTAAAATTTAAACCACAATATATTAAAGATTGCTTAAAACTATTGACTGGTTTAAAAAGTAGACTATAAAAGACTAAAAAAGGCAGTAGTCCCAGCTAGGGATGCAAACGATGCATCGATGTTTCTGAAACATCGATAACATCGGCTAAAAAACCGATGTTTACCATCGATATTTGAAAATTACTCAACATCGTAAAATTGGCGATATATCGACGTCAATTTTAACGATGTTTTAAACATCGACTTTAGTTTCGGTTCAAAATTGCCATTACGTTCACATCTTTATGTTATATTCTTTGGGCTCTGTCACACGGTCAGTATTTATTGACGTGATCCAAGTATCGTGATATTTACTGACGGTGTAGTATGCAGTATTGATGGATCGTGATCCATATCGCAAAATTTCTAAAAATTTTGAAATCTGGATCGCGGATCGCAATACCGTCAATAAATATTGAACGTGTAGCACTTTCAAAACGCGATCCATACATTTCTTCAGTACATCTTTTACTCTCATAATGTAAACATCGGCCCTGCCTTCACTCTCGGGGCTTAAAATCTTTCAAAACAAATTTAACAAATCTTAAAATAATTGCGGAATGCATTATCTGTAAATTATACGTACAAAATAAAAATATTTTCTTGCGTCATAATAAGTGTTCAGCAAAAAAAAAATATGCAAATACTGACGCGATAAATATTGAACATGTAGCATTCGTGCGCGATCCATCAATCCATCAATATCGATCGCGATCCAAATATCGTGATAATTACTGACCATGGGACAGAGCCCTTTTGGGTGAGCGTATTACGGGTGGTGGCAGTCATGCACTTAATAAAAGCAATCGGCAACGTTGAACATAGGCGATTTCCATGACGTAGTTACAGTATTTCAATACGACTTAAGGTGAGTGTAAGTATTATCTGCGCGTAAACAGCAAATCTATTATGACATTGGAAGGAAATCTAATTAAATTCAAAAAACCACCCATTGAAATGTTAACAATGTAGCAGTTTAGATGGAAACTAGGTATTTCTTGAAATTTTAACAAGCATTAAGTCAGTTCCAGGTATTTCAGGATTTGCAGGCTTTACAAGTAAAGCGGTTTTCGCCATTAATAAACCTTATGGAAGTTGGCGTACGTTAACAGCTTCCTGTAAAAACTTGCAAATCATGAAGTACCTGAAATATACTTATTAAAAAAGAGAAACATCGGAAAATATCGATGTATCTATAGTTTTAGGCCGATTTTTTTCGGCATCGATGTTAATGTTTACGATACATCGAAATATCGATGTATCGATGTTGGCTCTGAAAATTTGCATCCCTAGTCCCAGCGCGGTTTAAAACTTAAACCCAAATTTTTGACCGTGTACAAAAAATTTAATTTGGGCGGGGCGAAGTTCGCCGGGTCTGCTAGTCTATATATTTAAAAATGAAATGTTTTTCGTATGACCGCGATTCCTGACCAAACGGCTGACCGGATTTCAATTCTGGGAAAGGTACTTTTTTGGACGTTCTGTGTGGAAGGTTTTTCGACGAAAAAAAATTCGAAACTTTTTGTAGTTTTTGCCGAAAAATGAAGAATGCTGAGACGCCACGATTTCACAATTTCATAGATTTTTATGTACATTAATGGGTCGATTATGGATGACAACGCAACCGCAGTTGGGTTGCCGATGGGCAACGCCACTGAAATTAAAATGTATATTATGAATAGCAAATAGTTAAGTACTGTAAAGTTGAAGGTAATCAAATTTTGAATAACCAGCAATACCACAAAAATACAGTTACCAATATAGCAACTGAGTTGTCAGCATTCAGTTGCCAGTTGCCATCTGTAATGCCATTTCAGCCACTGGCCACCCAACTGAAGTTCGGTTGCAATCCGTAATCGACCCATAAATGTCACTAAACTACTAAACCGCAAGAAGGATAGATATCTATACATATAATAAAATTGTAACAGGTCGATGTCTGTACATTATAGATATTAAAGAAAAATTAATGTGGGGGGTCTTTATTAGAGCACCAGAAGCCAAATCAACCATTTTTAGAATTTTTGTCTGTCTGTCTGTCTGTCTGTATGTTTGTTCGCGCATCACTCGAAAACGAATGCATGGATCTGAATGCAGTTTTCACCGATGTATTGCTAGAGGTCTAACTTAAAATATAGGAAGAAAAAAATTAGAGAGTTGCCACCTGTTTGAAAATTGGAGTTTAAGTAAATTGATAAGAAAAACTGAATATTGCAGTATGGGCGTCAAAAGAAAGAGACTGAAGAAGGCGTATAGCCAAAAATATTTTTTTATAGTTGCCACCTGTTTACAAATTTTCATTTAATTTAACTTATAAGATAAATTGAATATTGCAATATGGGTATCAAACTGAAGGGGTCTAGGAAATTTTATTGCCGAAAACGTTTTTAGGGAGGGCTTCCACCTGTTTGAAAAATTTGTTTGTATTAAATTGATAAAATAAATGAAATCTATATCTACATCTAGATATCTATCTATACATATAATAAAATTGTAACAGGTCGATGTCTGTACATTATAGATATTAAAGAAAAATTAATGTGGGGTGTCTTTATTATAGGGAATTTACATGAGGCGATTTTTCAGGCGATTTTTAGTTGAAAGCAACAATCGCCTGGTGTAAACAGCCTTTCAACTAATCGCTTACAATGAAGTTTGTCGGCTCCCTACTTTCGTTCAACTTTTGGTTCAACTAATCGCCTGTGAAAGTTGAATCATGTAAATTCCCTATTAGAGCACCAGAAGCCAAATCAACCATGTTTAGAACTTTTGTCTGTCTGTCTGTCTGTATGTTTGTTCGCGCATCACTCGAACACGAATGCATGGATTTGAACGCAGTTTTCACTGATGTATTGCTAGAGGTCTAACTTAAAATATAGAAAGAAAAAAATTAGAGAGTTCCCACCTGTTTGAAAATTGGAGTTTAAGGAAATTGATAAGAAAAAACGAATATTGCAATATGGGCGTCAAAAGAACGAGGCTGACGAAGGCTTACAGCGAAAAATATTTTTTAGAGTTGCCACCTGTTTGAAAATTTACATATAATTTAATCTATACATATAATAAAATTGTAACAGGTCGATGTCTGTACATTAAGATATTAAAGAAAAATTAATGTGGGGGTCTTTATTAGAGCACCAGAAGCCAAATCAACGATTTTTAGAATTTTTGTCTGTCTGTCTGTATGTTTGTTCGCGCATCACTCAAAAACGAATAATGGATTTGAATGCAGCTTTCACCGATGTATTGCTAGAAGTCTAACT
>NW_023458560.1:591920-592430 GCF_013731165.1 Rhagoletis pomonella | reverse complement strand
TCGTTAAATTTTTACAGCCTTAAACTACAACTTATAGACTGTCTCATCTATACATATAATAAAATTGTAACAGGTCGATGTCTGTACATTATAGATATTAAAGAAAAATTAATGTGGGGGGTCTTTTTTAAAGCACCAGAAGTCAAATCAACCATTTTTAAAATTTTTGTCTGTCTGTCTGTCTGTCTGTCTGTCTGTCTGTCTGTCTGTCTGTCTGTATGTTTGTTCGCGCATCACTCGAAAACGAATGCATGGATTTGAATGCAGTTTTCACCGATGCATTGCTAGAGGTCTAACTTAAAATTTAGGAAGAAAAAAAATTAGAGAGTTGCCACCTGTTTGAAAATTGGAGTTTAAGTAAATTGATAAGAAAAAATTAATATTGCAATATGGGCGTCAAAAGAAAGAGAATGAAGAAGGCTTACAGCCAAAAATATTTTTTTAGAGTTGCCACCTGTTTAAAAATTTACTTTAAATTTAATTTATAAGATAAGTTGAATATTGCAATAT
>NW_023458560.1:587426-591820 GCF_013731165.1 Rhagoletis pomonella | reverse complement strand
ATTGCAATATTCAACTTATCTTATAAATTAAATTTAATGTAAATTTAATTTATAAGATAAGTTGAATATTGCAATATGGGTATCAAACTGAAAGGGTTTAGGAAATTATATTGCCGAAAATATTTTTAGGGGGGGCTGCCACCTGTTTGAAAAATTGTATTGTATTAAATTGATAAAATAAATGAAATCTATATCTACATCTATAAATCTATACATATAATAAAATTGTAACAGGTCGATGTCTGTACATTATAGATATTAAAGAAAAATTAATGTGGGGGGGTCTTTATTAGAGCACCAGAAGCCAAATCAACCATTTTTTAGATTTTTTGTCTGTCTGTCTGTTTGTCTGTCTGTATGTTTGTTCGCGCATCACTCGAAAACGAATGCATGGATTTGAATGCAGTTTTCACCGAAGTATTGGTAGAGGTCTAACTTAAAATATAGGAAGAAAAAAATTAGAGAGTTGCCACCTGTTTGAAAATCGGAGTTTAAGTAAATTGATAAGAAAAAATGAATATTGCAATATGGGCGTCAAAAGAACGAGGCTGAAGAAGGCTTACAGCCAAAAATATTTTTTAGAGTTGGCACCTGTTTGAAAATTTACATTTAATTTAATTTATGAGATAAATTGAATATTGCAATATGGGTATCAAACTGAAGGGGTTTAGGAGATTTTATTGCCGAAAATGGTTTTAGGAAGGGCTGCCACCTGTTTGAAAAATTTTATTGTATTAAATTGATAAAATAAATGAAATCTATATCTACATCTAGATATACATATAATAAAATTGTAACAGGTCGATGTCTGTACCTTTTAGATATTAAAGAAAAATTAATATGGTGGGTTTTTATTAAAGCCACAGAAGCCAAATAAACAATTCTTAGAATTTTTGAATATCTGTCTGTCTGTATATTTGTACGCGCATCAGTCGAAAGCATGGAATTGAATGCAGTTTTCACCGTTGTATCGCTAGAGATTTAGCTTCCAATATAGAAGAAAAAATTAGAGAGTTGCCTGTGTTTAAAATTTCAGTTTAGGTCAATTGATACGGTAATGTGAATACTGCAATATGGCTGTTAAATGAAAGAAATTTACAAAGGCCTACAGCTGAAAATATGTTTGTGGAAGGTTGCCACCTATTTGAAAACTTTAATTTAATATAATTGATAGCATAAATTAAATATTGCAATATTGGCATCAAACTAAAGACGATAGGAAATTTTAATCCTGAAAATATTTTTAGGGGATTTGCCAACTGATTGAAAGATTGTATTCATTGAAATTTGTAAAATAAATGAAATATTGCAATACGAATATTAAACTAAAGAGGATTAGGAAGCTTACTTTTGAAAATATTCTTGAAGCGGGTTGCCACTTATTTGAAAACTTTAATTCAGTTAAATTTACTATATAAACTAAGTGTTGCCATATGGGTATCAAACGAGAGTACTTGAGAATAATAAAATTGCAACAGGCCGATATCTGTACATAATAGATGATAAAGAAAAATTAATAGGGGGTTTATTAGATCAACAGAAGCCAAATCTAAAATTTCGGTATGTTTGTCTGTATGTTTGCAAGCGCATCACGCAAAAGCTAATGTATGGAATTAAATGCAGTTTTGCTAGAGCTCTAATTGAAAATATAGAATCCATTTTTTTTTTTGTTTTAGTTTATCGTCGATCATTATTCCTAGGTATTTGAACGTATTAACTTTTTCCAGTGCGTCGTTGTTTATATTTAGAGTTAGCAACGCACCGTTCTCAAAATTTCGCCTTGATATAACCACAAACTTAATTTTTTTTATTTCTGTTTGGAAGGGTTTTCGCTAAAAAAAATTTAAACTTTTCGTTGTTGCTGCCAAAAAAATTAAGAAATCTGAGACGTTACGTTTTACAATTTCATACAGTTCTCTTTACAATGCATTTCACTAAACTACTAAACGGCTGCATCGACTTGGTTCATATTTGGCAACACGTTGAAAATAAATATTCTGACCAAAAATTTACTCGGTATTTAGCTCGGGATATTCCTAAAATTCTTATACAGACTAAAACGTAAAAAACCAATATATCACTAAAACCAATTACGCTGGGGAACTGAAACTTAGCACTGATGCATATATTGCAAATGCATTGGGAAAGGGGGCGTGGCTCCTTCCTTCCAAGCAAACTGAACTTCTCATATAGGTTATGTCTGGAACTGCTTACGCTAACGTCCTGAAATTCTACACAGCTACATATGTTATCAATACCGTAGTTATGGCGAAAAGTGATAATTATTGGAAAGGCTGGATCGATATACATTTACGTAAACGCGCAAGTATCACTCGATTGGGAATCATTTTCTCCTAGATTTATAAATCCCATTGAACTATTCTAACTTTGTCTTTAATTTTCAGTAAAGTAAAATTTTTGTGAAAATTTTGAAGAATTTTTTTAAGTTTTTCACAAAGAATGGAGCTTTGCTTTTACGAGTTTCGCTATAAACTGTCCTATCTACATACCTATTTGCATAAAATGATAGCCGTTTTCGTTGTTCGGAATAAACTCAAAAAACACTGAATAGAGGTCCGTCAGATTGTCGGAGGTTATCTTACATACATATATGGTCCAATTACATGCTACTATAAAACTCGCTAGGTGGTGCTGGAGTAGAGTTATTTATAAAAATCGTATTTATTAACCGATTTCGTTCAAATTTTAAATGTGAGCTATGTACCTGTATGATAGAAAATTCTTTTGATAAAAATTTACCCGATTAGTGCCGCTGGAGTTAAGGTAGAAATTCATAACACGTATTCATTTTATGGTAAGCAATGGTTTTGCAGAAAATAAGCCCAATGGATGGCGCTGCAGCCGAAATGTATAGAAACCCCGTGTGGTTGGTCTGCTTTGGACCTATGTTTAAGTTATACGAATTTAGTTTTCAAATGTTTAAATGAAGCATGGGGTTAAGTTTTTCTGACGCCCTCATGCACGATCATGCGGTCTTGCATCTACCCTGAAATCAGTTCATAAATTTTACCACGAATTGTAAAAGTGGTGAATTAACAAGGAAAGATCACCGTAGGTATATCAACTGCTTCATTTGAAAGATACTTAAGAGATCACACTACTCATTTAGCTATGTACCGGAAAACTTTTCATCCTATGGGACAGCGAGGATTCTTGGCCTTCCTATAAAGAAAATGCACTTCTGTGCTCTTGAGTTTCCCTATAAGAACTTTTATTGGCATACGTAAGATCATACAAAAAGATTACGCATGATTGGCAGAGATCTCACAGGTGAAAATAAGACCATCAGTAAAGCTCATGACACCAAAAGGGATTGGTATTCCATATGGTATCACAGCGTTACTACTATTTGCCTATGTGTGAGGAGGATACTGCGCCTTAGTGGTTTCAACTTAAATCAAAAACTTTGACTTTACAGACTAATTTTGTTTTTAAACGCTCTTTTGCATTGGCTAACGCAAAAGCTCTTATTAGGCGCCGCGAAGTAAGCGGGCATTGGCTAGTATTATATAAAAATAATCCACAAGTAGTCAGAATATACCTTAATAATTCTTAAAAATTAAAGTTTATGCTGGTATTTTTTGTTTGATCAAACATTCTACCAATTCCTTATTTAAATAAAAAGATCCGAATTCAACGGAATAACGTACAACGGAGTAAAGTTCTTTAAAAACAATTTTAGTTTTTATTGAAATAACTAAAAAAAACAGAACAAAACAATAGTTATTATTAAAATAACTAAAACAAGTTATTGGTAGATATTTTCTAGATTTGGTTGATTTTTTTCAAGTAGATAGTAGGTATTTTTTTTCGTCAGTGGCAACTCTGAACATGTATTTAATACTTCTATATTGGCAGTAACCAAGGCATATTCAACAAGGTAGAAGTGACAATTCAGTCGAGCTCTCTCATAACTGACAGTAATGTCAAAAAATGTAAACAAAGAAATTGACCCTATGTTATGCATTTACCATATTTGTTGGCTTTGAAATTAAAGTTTTTTAAATATGCAAATATCTAAAATCTCATCAGAATCAGCTTTTAGTTACTGCATTTTCATTTTAATGTAAATGTGCAAATGCACACTGCAAATTACATACTAAGTGAAACACACTCATTTATAAAACCGTTTTGACAATTTCTTTGCTTTTACTATCCCAATGTTTTTGAGCATTTATTTTTTTATTCAAATACTTAATTCTAAAGTATATTAGACATTAAAAAAAGTTTGACTCTTCTAAATTTACATCAGAACTTCTTCTTCTACTTCTTTATTGGCGCTGTAACCGCCTAAGCGATTGTGGCCGAGTCCAAAACAGCACGCCACACAGTGCTGTATGAGCGGGCAAAAATCAAAAAAATTGTTGTCACGT
>NW_023458560.1:583879-587326 GCF_013731165.1 Rhagoletis pomonella | reverse complement strand
ATGAGACAGTCTATAAGTTGTAGTTTAAGGCTGTAAAAATTTAACGATAAGTATTTTTCTCATAATGATTATATTTTAGTATATTAAACGTCTGTTAATTGTTTATGTAACTGCCAAATTCATCCCGGTAGATTTAATTTCCTTAAAAGTGATATTTCTGATTCACGGAATTATGTACATATTTTGTTTACAAGGTACATAATTCCGTGCCCAACACGGAAATAGGGCTTTTCAACACTTTACATTTTTTCTTATTTTGATTAAATTCTCACAAAAACTATTTCACTAATTCTTTTTGTCATTAAATTAAACCCTAAAGAAATTGTTGAGGTAATTCCGTACTATAGTTTTATTAACCTAAACATTAATATTTTAATGGTAAATGTCTGTGGTTCACTACATTCTAATGAATTATTGACATTATAGAATTTTTTTTATTTCTTTTATTTACAGTAAAATGGTTAAAATGTATCAAAAATTTTATTCATTATCATTATTTTGAGATCATATTGATAATTACAAAAAAATTAAAAAACACGATGATATGTAATATTTTATGGTTTAAATTGCTGTCACGGATTTATGTTCTCTCAATTGTACATGTTCTTTATTCCGTGCTATACCACGCATTTACGTTAAAGCTGTAAGAAGAGAAGGACGTATTTGCGGCGCAACATTTTACACTAGCATTTCATTGAATTCGTTTCAGAAATTATTAAAAAAGCGCTAATTTTTTTTAGTAAACAATTTAAAATTTGTGTTCCACTCGCTGATTATTACATTAAACGAGTATAATTTTATTTTACATCAAAAATGGCAAAAAATCGCCACTGAAAATAAGATTTGGCCTCAGCTCTGAATAATATCAACAATCAAAAATTTAATATATGTACATAAGCTGCAAAATTATACAAAATACATGATCAGAAGCTAAGGGCCATTTTCTCAAGTAGGTTTTAAAATTTATCAGCCCATTAGACATACATTTTTAGAGTAGAAGAGTGTTACTCATGTGTTCATGGCTTATGATTAACATGCTTTCCTGATCCTTTTTCATATAAAAAATCTTTGCGTATTTTCATTTGATAGCTACATTTTTTTCTTTGTCCCCTGTTAAAGTTTGAATTTTTGTATTTAAAAAAAAAAAGAAAAAATGGTTAGCGCTTCTGACTTTGCACATCGCTGATGCGGGTTTGATCCCTTGCTGAAGTCTAGAAAAAAGAAGTCTGGTGAGGAGATGTGGCGATCTTCGAAATAGCTGCTATAACTTCTACCGCTTAGACTTTGTTGCTTTTTCAATTTTCTCTAATAAACAAAATCGTGGTACAAATCTCAATAACAATATTAAAAAGCAAAAAATTTTGAATGTTAAAATATTTTCTCTGAAACTATTAGGCCTATTGAATAATAATGCGTACACGGTTTATGGAGAATTTTTTTTTCATATGCCACATTTTGTAAGGTTGCTCAATTGATCCGTAAAATATACGTGATTAAGTGGAAAATATTTTTACCTGAATAACGGTAAATTGCAAATATCTCGGGCGATTCTACATAGAAATTGGATAGGGGCTTCCTTGGAGCAAAAAAAAAATACAAATTTGTGATCCAGTGTTATTTACGACGAAGAAAAATTTTCCGGTATAGTAATGAGTATAATCGATGACCAATCAGAAAAAAACACGAAGTCAAGACGATTAAAATGAGTGGAACAAATTGGCGCTGGCCTGACAAAGTGGACTTGCTCATCTACGATGCTTCAGATGTCTTGCGAAGATTGGAATCACCAGTATTACTTAAAAGTCGCGGAGTTTATGCATTTAATGATTTAAGTTTTCAAAAGTAGCTGGTAGAAAAAGAACTACTATTGCATTGTACTAATTATTCCACTGGTTTTATATTTTTGTTTATGTTCGGACCTAGTCAAATAATTTTTAAGAACATTGAATACTATTTATTTTGAAAGTTATCTTAGAAATAACTTTTATTTTTGATTAAGTTCCTAAGAACACAAATTACAAATGTACAAATTAAAATTTTTTATAAATACAAATTTTGATTTGTGCTTAAATTAAAATAAATTTTTTAAGTTGAATAATAAAGATATCAACTTTTTATAACATGAAATCTCTATATTTATTGCATGGCCGGAATTAGGAACACATTATCACGGAATTAGTTACATCAAAGAATATTTGCCACGGATTTAGAGACATATTAAGGTGTCATTAAATTTATTAATATAAATTATAATTCTAGTTATTTTACTTTACCGATAATTGGAAACTAATCTTAGTTGATCGATTTAAAGGTAACATATTGATTTTTTAATTTACATATGGTAGTTTCAACGCAAAAAAATTAAAACGTCAAAAAAATCCTTAGTACCCCGGAATTATGTACATTTTTCGAGTAGATAAAAGTTGTTTGGTATTTTTTTTTTGTATAAGAATATTGTTTGCGCTTCAAACAAACCAATAAAAATAAACGATTGAAGCAATATGGAACATTCAGAGAAATTCTATACTCTGAATATTTAAAACAATTTAATGTATGGAGTTTTATTGCCCATGGAATTTTGGTATAACCAACAATGTGCAGCTGAAAATTCCCGTTGATTTTTTTTAATTTTATTGCCGCTGGTTTCTTGTGTTTTTTTTTTCATTTAACATTTTCCATTGATAATAACTCCCCAGGATTTCAGTAAATTAGTTTTGAATGGAGCACGATATGTTCGCCTTTTATTGAAATACATTTATATGCATGTATGTATATAAAGAGTGAGCCTTAAAGCGTTCAAAGATTAAAGCGTTTTTGGATAGAAATTTATAATATAAAAATAACGGGAACGAAAATTTTTATTTTTTTTCCAACAAAAATCTACCATAAAAAAGGGAAAAATTTTTCCTTTTACCAACTCAAATTTTGTCTACCAATTTTGGTAATAATTTACCAAAGTGGCAACCCTGTATATATTACTCAACTTATTCAAATAAATTTGTTTACATACATATTTGATTATCATGCCACTATTTCTGCTTCAGCTTCTGTTGTAATATCAACCGTCTCCACTTCCTCTGAATCGGGTTCATCACCAGAACCTATATAGATATATATTAAAAAGATGTCCTGTAAAACCGACCACTGAGAAATCATTTTCAGTACTTGGAAAAAATAAACCCACTATGAAGTTTAGCAAAACACCGAGCAGATCCAAAAACATCTTTCAAAATAAGCTGTTCTCTTCGGTGTTCAAAATAGAATAATCACATTTTATTTTAAAGCTTCACTAGAAAATGTTTTATACAAATTCATATCTATAAGATTATCAAATTTAATGAACCTTGTAATCATTTTGGTTAATAGTTGTAATTTCACAGATGACTTGCTACATTTGCGTTCATACAATTGATATAGAACTGAATAAATGAAAGTAAGTATATTTAT
>NW_023458560.1:581681-583779 GCF_013731165.1 Rhagoletis pomonella | reverse complement strand
AAAGATCGTGGTGCGCATTAAAGTCACCTACTACCATACGGTTTTCATCTCTGAGGAGCGCACCTATATCAGGGTGATATCCTGCCGGGCAGCAGGTGACAGGGGGTATGTATATGTTAAATATTTCGAGCTCGACATCGCCTGACCGGATAGCGATGCCCTGACATTCTAGGGTGGTATCCCTGCGGTCGATGTCTGCTTCGATAAGACGATACTGCACGGTGTGGTGCGTGATGAACGCTAAGCCACCACCAATATCTCGCTCGCGATCTCGACGGTGCACGTTGTACCTGGCGCAATTCAATAGAGTTGAATTGCTGTGCAACTTCGTCTCTTGGACCGCAGCTATCAATATACCATGCCGACACATGAAGACGGTTATCTCCTCAATCTTGCTCTGTAGCCCGTTGCAGTTAAATTGAAGGAGCTTCATGTGGATCGGGAGACGTGTCATGATGTGGGGTGTAAGTGAAGTGTATGTTCTTGCCGCCGTTGGCTGTTTGTGCTGCTGTGGTGATTGCCGCCCTGTGGTGGTGGCGGGGGGCGTCGCAATTGGGGTCTGCGACCGAGCAGCGCAATACGGGCCCTCGAAGTTCCCAGTCCAATCTCGCGTGGTACGCAGACCTGAGCATGCCCTAAAGTGGCACCAGCCAAGGCAGGTGTTGCACTTGTCACATTACGGAATATCCTGGTCTACCGTGGTCTACATACCGTGCAGATTGTAGGGGGAACCAGGAGTTGTTGGCGGCGGCGTGTGGGTGGTGGTGCGGTTGTGTGTGTTATGTGGTCTGTAGTGGCTGTGGTACGGTCTGTGGTGTTATTATGTTGTTGTGTTGTGGTGACTGTGTGAGGCTGCTGTGTGAGTGTGTGAGGCTGCTCGGGCGGACTGTGGTTAACCGTGGAGGCTGCTCTGTTTGAGCAACAGGGGGCCATGTACGACGTGGTCCACTGTCGATGTGTCCGTAGTCCCGAGCAGACTCTGAGGTGACTCCACCCCTCGCAGGCATTACATTTGACTGAGGTGGAGTTGTGGTGTAATCGTCTCCGGCATACACAGCAGGTGTAGGTTTCTGGCCCTGGGTTTGACTCGATGCCAGCCCTGAGTAGGAGAATACGTAGTGAATGTAGCCCTATGGACGGACAACTTCTGAGATACTTCGCCGACCTAAACGGGGTTAGATTCGCATTGCCTTCGCTCTCGGTGCTTAAAACCTTTCAAAACAAATTGAAAGTATTTAGATTAATAATTTGAATTTGTGTATGATTAATTGGGTAACAATTAAGGCTTAAATTGGTGAAAAGGTTCTTAACTGCCAATTAAGTGCCTGTTTGAACATAGTCTAACCTATTTTGGTCACAAGTGACCAAATGTGGCAACCGTGTTTATGATGTTCTCTTTTGTGGTTCCTATATTTTTAAGTACTCTAAAATATATGTTCCATTTACTCATGTACACATGTGAAGAGTATTTCTGCTGGTATATTTGCAGTGCTTTAGTATATATAAATGAAATATAATGGAGCACTTATATTTAGTTTGTATTCGGAATTGAGAGTCATTAGACTTCGTAAAATATACATTTTATTATTATTGATTGTAGTTCGCTATATATTTGTCTACTATATATAAAAGAAATGTTTTTTGATATTCTACAAGTGATATTTGATCTTATTATAGGCTTATTTTCGTTCGGTAAATTATATTTGTTTGTATGCAAGGGGAATTATTAACCATTATTTTTGTTGTATTTATTCAAGGTGGCGGAGATGATGACGATGATTCAGAGGAATCGTAAGGCATAGGCGTATAGGACGGAATCGTGCTCTTCATACATACATATAATAGTTGTGTTCGATAAAAAAATTAGCAATCACCAACCAGAAATCAGTGATCGGACTTCTACCACATTTTAACGAACAAAAAACTAGATATTACTTGCAAAAACATGAAGAAGAAGACAAACCAGCTGACTTCGTTCATGTTTTGTTTGTAAACATGAAAGAAATAAAATTATAGTTTAAAAAACTAAAACCTCCCTATTATAATTGCCATTCGTACTGTCATCAGGTATGTAACTTGAGAATAGAAATCGCTGCAT
>NW_023458560.1:579867-581581 GCF_013731165.1 Rhagoletis pomonella | reverse complement strand
CCAGCTCACTTAAATCTTAATATTTTTCCGAAATATTTTGGTGGACGTCTTAAAATATAATAAATTTTATAATTCCAATGGAAAAATAGTACCGATTTTTTTTGTATGGGGAGTGATGCAGTCTAATGTACATAGGTATGTACGTACGCATAATAATAGTTGCATTCGACAACACAAAAATTTGTAATAGCTTTTCCTCAAAAATTGAGGGAGCCAACGTTCATTTCGGTGCAACAGAAACGTTCATTTCGGTGCAACAGAAACGTTCATTTTATGCTGGAAAAATTTTAGCCAGCAAATATTATCCATCACGAAAGCATATGATCCGAAAACATATGGTGGCAATTTTTGCAAACAAACAAAACTGAAATTTTCAAATTTTTGTATTGTATACGTTTTTTTCTGCTTGCTATGTGTCTTTATAGTGCTAAGTTTTTACTTGCAGAAATGTTCCTGGCGAACATGGAACGTTCATTTCCCTTTTTATACCCGAGCGCACTTGTGCACAAGGGTATATTAATTTTGTTCACATAACGGTTGTTTGTAACAGCCAAAACGAATCGAGATAGATATAGACAAATGTATACATAAATGATCAGAATGAAAAGAGAAATCGATTAAGCCATGTCTGTCTGTCCGTCCGTCTGTCCGTCTGTCCATGTACACGATAACTCGAGTAAAAATTGAGTAATCTCAACGAAATTTGGTATGTAGGTTTCTGTTAATCCATGGTAGGTTGGTCTTGAAAATGGGCGAAATCGGACAGTAACCACGACCACTTCCCATATAACGGTAATTTCCAGAAATACGAAAACTGCGATATTTTAGTAACAACTGAAGATAATTCACTCAAAATTGATATTTGTGATAATTTTCAGACGAAAAATAAGAATATTTTAAATTTTTGGAAAATGGGCGTAGCCACGCCCACTTATGGTTACATGTGTATATCTTGGTAACCGCTCCACCAATTTCTTCCGAACTTGGCACAGTCGTTGGCCTTGATACAGCACACTAAATAGATGAAAATTTTAAAAATCGGACAATAACCACGCCCACTTCACATATAACGGTAATTTCCACAAATACGAAAACTGCGATATTTTAGTAACTACGGAAGATTATTCACTCAAAATTGACATTTGGGTCAGGCCACGTCAAATGAGCCGTTGAAATTTTGGTCATTTTCTGAAAAGTGACAACTATTGCTAAAATTTGTTCATCATAGCATTACAAATAAACACTTTGAACCGTTTCTCGAAAAACCGCACCGTTTTTTTTATTTTGATAATAATGATATTTGCAACTTTCGATTGAAAAATGAATAACTTCCGACTCGTTTGCTATAATTGAGTGAAATTTTTTTTGACAGTTAATAAGCGTTTTCTCTTTCTGAATAAAATTTTTCCCAAATTATATTTGCAAATTTATAATTTTTTCATTAACAATTTAAACAAATTTGATTTTTTATAGCTTCTAGGCCTCAGATCACAGTGAAAATTTTACACAATGTAGTATAAATACTTGTTTTCGTTCTCGAAAAAGAAAAATTTGGTACTTCGCACTCTGACAGTATTGAAAAAAAGTTTTTGACACGGGCGCCGCGTAATTATTATCGCTTTGAACGTTGCGGGCGGTGCATTCGGCTGACGCTATAAACGCGGCTGCTTAAACTTACTTGTCCGCACTCAACGCGATCGTCATTTGTTTATGC
>NW_023458560.1:577442-579767 GCF_013731165.1 Rhagoletis pomonella | reverse complement strand
GATAACAAAATTAGCCAACACCAGCCAACAATCAAAATCAAGAGAGTAAGCGAAAATTCTCTCCCAAAGAGATGAAAAAGCAAAAAAGTAAACGAACAGGAAATTAGCCATTACTTGCAAAAACCGGAAGAAGAAGACACACCAGCTGACTTTGTTTATGTTTTATTTGTAAACAAACTGAAATTCATGTTGCCTCCATAGAAGAAAAAAGGAAAGAGGACGTTCAATGTTCGCCAGGAACATTTCTAGAAGTAAAAACTAGTTGGCGCTATCATAAAGTCACATAGCAGGCAGCCAAAAGGCATATAAATACCAAAACTCGGAAAATGCAATTTTGTTTGTTTACAAAAATTGCAACCATATGTTTTGTGATCATATGTTTTCGTGTTGGATAATTTTTGCTGACTAAAATTTTGCCAGTACAAAATGAACGCTTCTCTTGCATCAAAATGAACGCTTGCTCTCTCAATTTTTGTGTGTTGGATAATTTTTTGTCTTCATCGAACGCCATCCAGTAAAAATTTGGAAAAAAACTATTACAAATTTTTGACTTGTCGAACGCACCTATTAGCTAGCAGAAGAAGAAGAAGAATAAATGTCAAAAGCCGCCATTTGTTGAATTGGTTTAGCACAAACAAAAGTAAAATGAGTGGAAATCAAAATGTTAATGATGTACTAGACTGTGTAAGTGCTTGTGTGAAAAGCAAAGATTTTAAACCTGATTTATAAATAGTAAAATGTTTACAGCAGAATGTCAAAAGGGTGCAACAACTATTCACTTGCAAGTTTTTGCTAGTTTTGCGTTCAGTAACTTTTTCTGCTAGTTTTCTCTTCTTGTCAATTTTACGCTCTATTTTGCTTTTACGCTCTGGCTGCAATGTTTTACTGGAGAAGTTACTATACAAACCTATTATTACTAAATTGGTGAGAGTATAAATTTTATGCGATACTTCACATCTGTTTGGCGCACTGCGGTTGTATTTGTTATTGGACGTTATTTTCACGATATGCCTTTGAGAACATACCCACACTTTGATCATTACCTCTTATCTGATGAAATAGCAGCTAACATCTTTGATGGTACTGCATCTGGATCGAGGCTTCTTCTCCTGGCATTAATACTTGCATAAATGAATTCATTCGATTTGAAGTGCAGAGCGCAAACTTTCGATGATCCAGTTAGTTTAACACCACACGCATTTATCCACTCCCTTTGCGTAACATCTGTTGGCACACGAAACATACCTACCTCATTGTTGTAGGTGATTCTGCATAAACAGCAAGTAACTGGCATTTTAAACGATTCTTTTTTCTTTTTGTTCTTTAATCTCTAAAACAATTATTTTTTGATTTGAACTCAAAATTTTTTTATTTTGAAACTAATTTATAATGTTGCTAGTTTCAAATGGGTTAACGCAATGACAAAACCGCTGTCATATAAGCGTATAAAAAGTAAATATGTCATATATTGATTTCATTTTGCTTAATACACTATGCTTTTTACCAAGTTGACTGATCGAAAAATGACTTCAATTTCAATTCTCAACAAAAATACTGCAAACTTTTACAGTACAGCGTATCGCTCTTTAAATATAAAAATCAGAAGTAAAACAAGTAAGAAAGTCTAAGTTCGGGCGGAGCCGAACATTAAATACCCGGCGCAAGTATTAAATATATGTTTTCCACCTTTGCGAAAGCTACCGCTACATGATAAGCCGGCGTGTATAAATTTTAAGTAAACTAGCGTCCTTAAATTTCAAAATATTGAAATTTCAAGCATTTCTGAAATTTACCGTTATATGAAAAGCGGCCGTAATTTTAGTTCGATTTCAACAATTTTCAATGGTTTACTTTTATGTGGCAAGCACAATAACCATACCGAGTTTGGTACAAATTGCTAGAACGGTTAGCGAGATACATATACGTGATCATAAGTGGGCGGTGCCACGCCCATTTTCCAAAATTTTATCATAAACGTATTTCCTGGCAAAGAATTGTTGCAACCATCATTTTGAATAAATTAGCTTTAATATTTACTGATTTATCGAGGATTTCGTATTTCTCGAAATTACCGTTATATGGGATGTGGGCTGGTTATTGTCCGATTTTAAAAATTTTCGGCCATTTGGTATGCTGTACCAGGGCCAACAACTGTGCCAAGTTTGGAATAAATTGATGCAGCGGTGACCAAGATATACACATGTAACCATAAGTGGGCGTGGCTACGCCCATTTTCAAAAAAATGTTAATATTCTTATTTTTCGTCTAAAATTGATTATAAATATCAATTTTGAGTGAATTATCTTCAGTAGTTACTAAAATATC
>NW_023458560.1:569351-577342 GCF_013731165.1 Rhagoletis pomonella | reverse complement strand
TTACCGTTATATGGGAGGTAGGCGTGGTTATTGTCCGATTTTTCCCATTTTCAATACCATCCGTCCTACGCCCGAAAGAAGTACACGTACCAAGTTTCGTTAAGATATCTTAATTTTTACTCGAGTTATCGTGTGCACAGACGGACGGACAGACAGTCACCGCTTAATAGATTTCTCTTTTCATTCTGATCATTTATGTATACATTTGTCTATATCTATCTCGATTCGTTTTGCCTGTTACAAACAACCGTTATGTGAACAAAGTTATAATACCCTTGTGCACAAGTGCGCTCGGGTATAAAAAAGCAACTTTTCCTGTGTTATTCTTATGTGAAATTCTTTTAAATTATGATAAAGGGCGCTTATTTTCTAAGAGTTATATTGGCGTCTAAACGGAACTTTTGAGCATGGTTCCGAGGAAAAAAATACAAATTTTGTTTTTAACCACCCTAACATACATATATGTTAGTACATGTATTATTGTATTACAAAGTTACCTGTGTACATAAACATGATTAAAAATCATATAGTCTGTTCCTTTGAACTTCGGACTAAAACCTGTGGAGCTCTCAATTGTCATGCGTGCGTTCGACAAGTCAAAAATTTGTAATAGTTTTCCACATTTTTACTGGATGGCGTTCGATAACGACAAAAAATTATCCAACACACAAAAATTGAGAGAGCAAGCGTTCATTTTGATGCAAGAGAAGCGTTCATTTTGTACTGGCAAAATTTTAGTCAGAAAAAATTATCCAACACGAAAACATATGATCACAAAACATGTGGTTGCAATTTTTGTAAACAAACAAAATTGCATTTTCCGAGTTTTGGTATTTATATGCTGTTTGGCTGCCTGCTATGGGACTTTATGATAGCGCCAACTAGTTTTTACTTCTAGAAATTTTCCTGGCGAACATTGAACGTTCACTTTCCTTTTTTCTGCTATGGAGGCAACATGAATTTCAGTTTGTTTACAAATAAAACATAAACAAAGTCAGCTGGTGTGTCTTCTTCTTCCGGTTTTTGCAAGTAATGGCTAATTTCCTGTTCGTTTACTTTTTTGCTTTTTCATCTCTTTGGGAGAGAATTTTCGCTTACTCTCTCGATTTTGATTGTTGGCTGATGTTGGCTAATTTTGTTATCGAACGCAACTAATGTCAATTTTACTCTCTCAAGTGAGAGTAAAAGGAGAACAGATGCAGAAGTGCACGGGAACGCAAAAAGCACTATTTCCTGTAAAAACGTCAGTCGGTTTGTTTAAATGTCATTGGCACAGCACTGATTTGACTGATATATCACTTACTATTTATCACAGTATACAGTAATCCAGATAGGCAAAACAAAAAATGTAAATATGCTTATTTGACAATTTGTTTGAATGTATTGGTTGATATTTTTTGACAGTTGTCATTTTCGTTAACCCAAATGAAATCAAATTTAATATTTTCTTATAGTGAAAAATATTTTCAAGTGACGTAAAATAAAATAACGGGAAAAATAAAATTCGAAGAAAATCAGGAGTGAAGTGTTAGCGATTGTGACCGGATGTAGTTCCTACATAAGCCATACAGCGTTCCGAACACAACTTTGCGTGAATAATTGAACGTATAAGGGCTGACTTTGTGTAAAATGGTCCCATCGATTATCGATCATGAGAAGTATTGGTTCAGCCGTGTCTGTTTGTAAACAGGCTAACTCGAAGAAAATTGAGATATTTTAACGAAAGTCGGTGCCGAAGTTGCCTTTGGTATAATTTAGGTTAGTATTAAATTTTGGCGAAATCTGTCAATAACCACGCCACCTCCCATTTAGTAATTAACAATACTTTTGTTTGTATTATTTTTTATGATTTTGCTGTTTAAATTTACAATTCGAATATATCCACAAACATTTGTGGGTACTTTTGCACCAGCCGTTGCCTATGGGTTAATGACATAAAAATCCTACACATGCACAATATTTCATGTATTAATTTTCAAATAAGCATATTGTCAATGGCTGGTTTACTGTATACTGTGCTATTTATTAAAATATATTTTCATATTCAAATATTTCGTTGTTTACTTCCATTATTTTACAAATATAAGGTTCTTTGCTCTCACCGCTTTCTGTTTTTGTTTGCACTTGCAAATCAGCTGATCGTTTGACACTTTTCATGAACTTACAGGAAAAAAAACTCCGGACTAAATCCTGTAACTTCTGACTAGGAACAGTCGCTCAGTTACTCTCTGAAAAGTGTTCCCACTTAGAGGTTTTAAGTCAATAGGAACGACTTCCTGTAAGTTCTGACTAAATCCTGTAAACCGGACTGATATTGGAAGAGACTAATAAATGGAAAGCAAACAATTTAGTTACTAGGCATGTACGAGAAAAACCGTATGTATAAACAACCCTGCAAAAATCGCGACTACTCCATGCATGCGTGTAAAGAGTACTCCCTAAGGACCAAAGAGTACTCCAAAATTAACCACAATTCATATAAAAAATATGGTCCAATAAACATTGCGATGTCCTAGGGCAGGACCATATACTCCATCCCTGCATTACATCAGAGTAGCACAAAACTACTCCAACATATTAACAATGGCATTGTTGTTATATTTTTTCGTTTGTACACGCTTTTGTTCTTCACTTCTCAAATGCTTTTTCGAAATTAATAAAAACCAAGACAAAAATTAAAAATTGCATGTTGCCTCTGACAGCATTCGAACCCGAACATGCTGGGAGCTAAGAACTAACAGCGAGCATCTCTACACGTTCAGCTACCGTTCCCACGACAGTCGGGTCTACGTAACCGGAACGACCCAGATTTATATCTGGCCAAGGACTGTCACTCCAGCAACACTCCCTAAAAACTCTTTGGGGAGTTTGTATGCTGTTACAACAACAACAACACGTTCAGCTACAGCCAGACATGCAAATGTGCTTTCAAATGTTCAACTTCAACCACATTTCGTTAAAACACGAGCAGTGATCGGATAACAAACAATAAGCCGGCGCAGAGACACGAGTTGGTCCGCTACAGCATGACAGAGGAACACTTTTGTAAGTACTCCAGTTTACCACAAATAGACTACATGGTCCAACGATTTTTGCATGGAAGTAAGAAAGTCTAAGTTCGGGCGGAGCCGAACATTAAATACCCGGCGCAAGTATTAAATATATGTTTTCCACCTTTCCGAAAGCTACCGCTAGATGGTAAGTCGGGGTGTATCAATTTTGAGTAAATTAGCGTCCTTAAATTTCGAAATATTGGAGTTTCAAGCATTTCTCAAATTTACCGTTATATGAGAAGCGGCCGTAATTTTAGTCCGATTTCAATAATTTTCAACGTTTTGCTTTTATGTGGCAAGCACAATAACTGTACCGAGTTTGGTACAAATTGGTTGAACCGTTACCGAGATACATATATGTGATCATAAGTGGGCGGTGCCACGCCCATTTTCCTAAATTTTATCATAAACGTATTTTTTGGTAAAGAATTGTTGCAAGCATCAATTTTGAATAAATTAGCTTTAATATTTCCTGATTTATCGAAGATTTTGTATTTCTCTAAATTACCGTTATACGGGATGTGGGCGTGGTTATTGTCCGATTTTAAAAATTTTCGGCCATTTGGTATGCTGTACCAAGACCAACAACTGTTCCAAGTTTGGAAGAAATTGGTGCAGCGGTTACCAAGATATACGCATGTAATCATAAGTGGGCGTGGCTACGCCCATTTGCCAAAATTTTTTAATATTCTTATTTTTCGTCTAAAACTCATTGCAAATATCAATTTTGAGTGAATTATCTTCAGAAGTTACTAAAATATCGCAGTTTTCGCATTTCTGAAATTTACCGTTATATGGGAGGTAGGCGTGGTTGTCCGATTTCGCCCATTTTCAATACCATCCGTCCTACGCCCAGAAGAAGTACATGTACCAAGTTTCGTTACGATATCTCAATTTTTACTCGAGTTATCGTGTGCACAGACGGACGGACGGACGGACTGACAGTCACCGCTTAATCGATTTCTCTTTTCATTCTGATCATTTATGTATACATTTGTCTATATCTATCTCGATTCGTTTGGCCTGTTACAAACAACCGTTATGTGAACAAAGTTATAATACCCTTGTGCACAAGTGCGCTCGGGTATAAAAATTTATACTTTCCTAGAAATAAAACTTCAAATCGATTTGCACTCATTTGTATTGATTTCTAAGAAAAGCAATTAGAGTTCGATGGTTCGATGGTTGTGGGGAGCCACAGACGTGGACATCCCATCTTTTCTTTCGTAATGGAGAACTTTTGCGGAAAATGTACTAAAGCCTTTTCAAGATCTGATGCTAATCTGCTGCCGTGTAATGGGTTTTGTAAAAAAACTTTTCGTCGTGTTTACTGCAAAGACGTTTCTGAATATGATTTCAATTTGGTCAAAACTAAACGTAATCTATTATATCTTTGTGATGAGTGTGTTGTCATGCCAGAGAAAATCGTTAAGGCTCTGGATGCAGTTCTGGTAACTCAAAAGCTTAGCGTTGATCTTATTTCAAACCCTTTTGATGCTAAATTCAAAGATTTATCGAAACAATTTGATGCAATAAAAGATCTAATAATCTCCTTGCATTCGAGCAACAACTCGAGTGCAAATAACCTTAACGCTGTGAATGCTGATATGATGGCTGCGGAATTCAATGCCAGAAAAACTGCTGCTAATATTTCTTACAACAATAACTACTATTGTTCCTCGCCTGGTGTTTTTGAGCTTTCCGCTGTCCCTCATGCATTTAATTCGCCACGGGCACAGTTTGTCAGTAACATTAACGGTATCTCTCCCGCTCATTTGGATTCTGCTGTGACAATCGCTTCAGCTGTCAATACACTTGTAACTAACTAGCACATACACCTCTGTTACTGCGCCTACATCGCTGTCATCCGTTGCTCTTCAATCTACACCTGCTGTCTCTCTTAGCACTACTTCTACTAGACCATCTTGCTCGTCGTTCGCGGATGCTGTTTTGTTGGCTAATACTAATACTAATATTAATACTAATACTAGTTCGCATGGCTCTAATAGTGTGCGTCAAGCTGGTGGCCTCATGGATACAACTACTGTCGCAGATTGCACTGTCAATTTACCTGCTGTTACCACTACCACCACGAAGCCATCAACCCCGTGCACTGCTAATGCTGTTGTTGCGCTAATACATCTTTACCCGATATGAGCTACGCTGCTGCTGCCGCTGCTGGCACTAATTCCGTGCAATCGAATGGAAATCGCTCTGTTAGGTCTCCTGCCGGTGCTATTGCGGAAATCAACACTGATGATTCTTATAATTCTGCTGCTGTTAAATCTTCATCTGTCAGGCCGACTGCTGTTAGTACAATGCCAACCACAAGTGGTACGAATGTTACACATGGCAACATACATGAACGAAGTGCTGATAAATCTGTTGATGCTATTGCGGCCGCTAATGAAGATGGTGGCGACTCTGCTGCTGCCCGAAATTTAAATAGGCCCAAACGCATAAACATTGTTCATGGGCGTAGTAATAATACAGATCTCGAGGTGGTCATTAAAAAGAAATGGTTGCACATTTCCTCCTTTAAACCGTCTGTATCTGAGGAAAACCTTATTGCGTATGTATCTAAACATGCAAAGATCGATAGTACACACCTGATGTGCTACAAATTAGTAAAGAAAGGAACTCCACTTGAGAGTCTTCGGAGCGTGAACTTTAAGATTGGTGTGATATCTTCACTCTACAACAACATCTTAAATCCAAATGTGTGGCCGTCTGATATCATTGTGCGGCCCTTTCGATTTTTTCAACCAGAAGCTAACCAAGGAAGTTCCAAATAGTGTTATACAGCCTAATGCCGAATATACATGCAAAAATCTGAATATATACTTCCAGAATATGGGTGGAATGCGCACAAAAGCTAAAGAAGTCTTTCTTTGTTCTTCACGTATGGATTATGACATTTTCCAGACTTATAGGAAAGACCGTGATGCTGAGAAAACTGGCCACTTCAAAGGGGGTGGTGTACTAATTGCTTTAAGGCGTAGTCTAAGGTCGTCATTTTTGAATTGCTCAACCACGATACTCTAAAGGCCCATCCACATACAACTTTGGCGTTGCGTTGGCGCTGGCGTCGCTTTGACAGCAGCGCGCGTAACGCCCGTGCTTGCTACAATGAACGCTTAGCACAGAATACTTTGGTCACTAAATTAACATACTAGCGGCTGATAAATCAAAATTTTTACATCAATAATTGCATTAAAAACTATATTTCTTGCCCGCATTTGATTAAAAATTAAAATTAAATCACATAATTTTGATTATTTAGAACAGCTGACGAACGACGCGCGCGAAAAGTTGAGAGTTGGCCATCTTTCTGCGTTGTGTTGGCGTTGGCGTTGCCCAACTTTGGTTATATGGAGACTTTCATATAAATACATGTATTCATAGTCAGCTGTCGAAGCGACGCCAACGCCAACGCAACGCCAAAGTTGTATGTAAACGGGCCTTAATTGACCAACTATGTGTGCGCGTTGTTGGCTCGTTCGGCTCTTTGTTTATCTGTGTATCATATGTCCCACCTAACAGTTCAGATGAGTTATATAACTATCACATAGAGAATATCACACACATCTATGAAAGTAAAGGACATTGTAATCTTTGTATTCTTGGCGACTTCAATCTCCCTGGCATCAACTGGACATGCTTTCAAAACTCGGGGCGCCTTACCCCAACCAACGTTACTCGTTCGCATGAAATAAACTTTATTGATAGTCTTTTTAGCCTCAATCTTACGCAAATTAATTGCATATTCGAATAAAGCTACATCACAATTTTATAATTGGAATAATTTAGATAAATTCTCAAATAATAAGTCAGTTTCACGCTAGTTCTTTTAAAGTAAATTTGTGCATAACATTTAGATATCTACTATTTGTATGTTTCACAGCATGCTTTCGATAAACATCGACTTCACATCACTGCGGTTGTTCTGGCTATTTCACACAATTAACAAGAAAATGATACCTTATTCTTTTGCATAATCATGCAATGAAAATAAAAATTACATAAACGGATGATCAAACTTGACATTATTTAATAAAAATGTAATTTTTCCAAAATATCGTAAAGAAAAATCGATACATTTTCACACTCATTTTGCTATATCGTAAACTAAGTCGAAACTACTTAGTAGAAGTCTGAAATGCCACTATGAATAGAGGTAAATATTAAGTTGGTACTTAAATTTAAGTTGCAACTTTGTTAGTTTCGACTTAGTTGCTGGACTATGAATACGCGCCATAATGTGCAAGTTTCAAGGGCTGAAAGTTACCGTTGATTTTTTAGAATTTATTTCGCCAAAGGTGTTGCGGTTTTCATCCATATACAAATAAATTGAGTTTATTCATTATATGGAAGCCAATGCGACAAAAAAAATTCTAAAAAATTAACGGTAATTCGTAGCCACTTGAAATTTGCACGTTATCAGACTAAAATTACAGTGGCAAAAAAACTGTGTACTCGAAAAAATTCTTACACTTCCGAGAAATATGTTTGAAACTTAGGTGAAAATTTGTTGCACTTTTTTGAAGTTTTCTACAAATTGTTAAACTTGGGTTTATATGTGGTTTGTTAGAGAAAGAACTGTATTTTAATTGAAAATTCTTAAAAATAAATAAATAAACATAAGTGGGACACAATATCACTTTGAAATGGCGTGCTATAGATATGACCGATACTGTATATACACATCAAGATTAAGATTCTTTCTCAAATTAATTACTGCAAATCACTACCATATATTAGGTTTGTATAGCAACCAATAGTCAGTACTAATTTTTACTGGAACCTGCAAATTTTTACTGGAA
Organism: Rhagoletis pomonella; assembly: GCF_013731165.1. Taxonomy (NCBI): domain Eukaryota; kingdom Metazoa; phylum Arthropoda; class Insecta; order Diptera; family Tephritidae; genus Rhagoletis; species Rhagoletis pomonella. The sequence continues at coordinate 569,466 of NW_023458560.1, read as the reverse complement.
AAGTAAAAATTTGCAACAGAGCACTGAATCGAGAGCGTAATAACAAGGGTGAGCTGCAAATTCTTGCAAGTGAAATTTTTACTAGCAGAAATTAGTTGCGTTCGATAACAAAATT
>NW_023458560.1:566248-569251 GCF_013731165.1 Rhagoletis pomonella | reverse complement strand
AAATCACTACCATATATTAGGTTTGTATAGTAACCAATAGTCAGTACAAATTTGTACTGGAACCTGCAAATTTTTACTGGAAAAGTAAAAATTTGCAAGAGAACACTGAATCGAGAGCGTAATAACAAGGGTGAGCTGCAAAAGTCTTGCTAGTGAAATTTTTACTAGCAGAAATTAGTTGCGTTCGATAACAAAATTAGCCAACACCAGCCAACAATCAAAATCAAGAGAGTAAGCGAAAATTCTCTCCCAAAGAGATGAAAAAGCAAAAAAGTAAACAAGCAGGAAATTAGCCATTACTTGCAAAAACCGGAAGAAGAAGACACACCAGCTGACTTTGTTTATGTTTTATTTGTAAACAAACTGAAATTCATGTTGCCTCCATAGAAGAAAAAAGGAAAGAGAACGTTCAATGTTCACCAGGAACATTTCTAGAAGTAAAAACTAGTTGGCGCTATCATAAAGTCACATAGCAGGTAGCCAAAAAGCATATAAATACCAAAACTCGGAAAATGCAATTTTGTTTGTTTACAAAAATTGCAACCATATGTTTTGTGATCATATGTTTTCGTGTTGGATAATTTTTGCTGACCAAAATTTTGCCAGTACAAAATGAACGCTTCTATTGCATCAAAATGAACGCTTGCTCTCTCAATTTTTGGGTGTTGGATAATTTTTTGTCGTCATCGAACGCCATCCAGTAAAAATTTGGAAAAAACTATTAAAAATTTTTGACTTGTCGAACGCACCTATTAGCTAGCAGAAGAATAAATGTCAAAAGCCGCCATTTGTTGAATTGGTTTAGCACAAACAAAAGCAAAATGAGTGGAAATCAAAATGTTAATGACGTGCTAGATTGTGTAAGTGCTTGTGTGAAAAGCAAAGATTTTAAAACTGATTTATAAATAGTAAAATGTTTACAGCAGAATGTCAAAAGTGTGCAACAACTATTCACTTGCAAGTTTTTGCTAGTTTTGCGTTCAGTTCTTCTGCTAGTTTTCTCTTCTTGTCAATTTTACGCTCTATTTTGCTTTTACGCTCTGGCTGCAATGTTTTACTGGAGAAGTTACTATACAAACCTATTATTACTAAATTGGTGAGAGTATAAATTTTATGCGATACCTCACATCTGTTTGGCACACTGCGGTTGTATTTGTTATTGGACGTTATTTTCACGATATGCCTTTGAGAACATACCCACACTTTGATCATTACCTCTTATCTGATGAAATAGCAGCTAACATCTTTGATGGTACTGCATCTGGATCGAGGCGTCTTTTCCTGGCATTAATACTTGCATAAATGAATTCATTCGATTTGAAGTGCAGAGCGCAAACTTTCGATGATACAGTTAGTTTAACACCACACGCATTTATCCACTCCCTTTGCGTAACATCTGTTGGCACACGAAACATACCTACCTCATTGTTGTAGGTGCTTCTGCTTAAACAGCAAGTAACTGGCATTTTAAACGATTCTTTTTTCTTTTTGTTCTTTAATTTCTAAAACAATTATTTTTTGATTTGAACTCAAAATTTTTTTATTTTTTATTATAAAACATAAACAAAGTCAGCTGGTGTGTCTTCTTCTTCCGGTTTTTACAAGTAATGGCTAATTTCCTGTTCGTTTACTTTTTTGCTTTTTCATCTCTTTGGGAGAGAATTTTCGCTTACTCTCTTGATTTTGATTGTTGGCTGATGTTGGCTAATTTTGTTATCGAACGCAACTAATGTCAATTTTACTCTCTCAAGTGAGAGTAAAAGGAGAATAGATGCAGAAGTGCACGGGAACGCAAAAAGCACTATTTCCTGTAAAAACGTCAGTCGGTTTGTTTAAATGTCATTGGCACAACACTGATTTGACTGATATATCACTCTCTATTTATCACAGTATACAGTAATCCAGATAGGCAAAACAAAAAATGTAAATATGCTTATTTGACAATTTGTTTGAATGGATTGGTTGATATTTTTTGACAGTTGTCATTTTCGTTAACCCAAATGAAATCAAATTTAATATTTTCTTATAGTGAAAAATATTTTCAAGTGACGTAAAATAAAATAACGGGAAAAATAAAATTCCAAGAAAATCAGGAGTGAAGCGTTAGCGATTGTGACCGGATGTAGTTCCTACATAAGTCATACAGCGTTCCGAACACAACTTTGCGTGAATAATTGAACGTATAAGGGCTGACTTTGTGTAAAATGGTCCCATCGATTATCGATCACGAGAAGAATTGGTTCAGCCGTGTCTGTTTGTAAACAGGCTAACTCGAAGAAAATTTAGATATTTTAACGAAAGTCGGTGCCGAAGTTGCCTTTGGTATAATTTAGGTTAGTATTAAATTTTGGCGAAATCTGTCAATAACCACGCCACCTCCCATTTAGTAATTAACAATACTTTTGTTTGTATTATTTTTTATGATTTTGCTGTTTAAATTTACATTTCGAATATATGCACAAACATTTGTGGGTACTTTTGCACCAGCCGTTGCCTATGGGTTAATGACATAAAAATCCTACACATGCACAATATTTCATGTATTAATTTTCAATAAGCATATTGCCAATGGCTGGTTTACTGTATACTGTGCTATTTATTAAAATATATACATATTCAAATATTTCGTTGTTTACTTCCATTATTTTACAAATATAAGGTTCTTTGCTCTCACCGCTTTCTGTTTTTGTTTGCACTTGCAAATCAGCTGATCGTTTGACACTTTTCTAGTCTGTTCCAATAGCAGTCCGGTTTACAGGATTTAGTCAGAACTTACAGGAAGTCGTTCCTATTGACACAAAACCTGTAAGTGGGAACACATTTGAGAGAGTAAATGAGCAACTGTTCCTAGTCAGAAGTTACAGGATTTAGTCCGGAGATTTTTTTCCTGTAAGTTCATGAAAAGTGTCAAACCATCAGCTGATTTACATGTGCAAACAAAAACAGAAAGCAGTGAAAGCAAAGAAGCTTATATTTGTTAAAAAATGGAAGTAAACAACGAAA
>NW_023458560.1:562502-566148 GCF_013731165.1 Rhagoletis pomonella | reverse complement strand
CCTCAAATGTTCTGAATGTGGGAAAACTGGCCATGTGGCCAAAGTTTTCATAAAGGCACGTATGAATAATAAGCAAAGTAGGGAAACAGCAAACCAAATTGACAAGTGTCACAATGGGATTCTATCGATTACAAAGATCCAAGATATTTATCAAACAAATTCAAGAACATCAGATAGATTTTTCGTCACAGTTAGTATCGAAGGCAGACCTGTACAATTTGAAATCGATACCGGGTCTGGCTATACATTTTTACCCAGAGACATATTTGCGAATCTAAACATTAATGTTCCGCTATTGTCATCAAACAAGGCATTTCGATCATACACAAAAAACGTTTTCGTTCCCGATGGGAAAATTTTGGTACAAGGAGAGCATAAAGGTAATGCGATAACAGATGAAATATATATCGTGCCAGAAGAGTATACAGCGCTCCTAGGGCGTAATTGGATTAGGAAGCTCAACATAAATTTGAACGAAATCAACTCTGTATATTTAACAAATCCTTCAAGCCATATAGATATTATCAAATTATTGAGCGACCAATTTAAATCAATCTTTGAAAGCAAAGTGAGTTGCGTCAAACAATACACAGTGTCGCTAAAGTTAAGGGATGGGGCAAAGCCTATTTTTAATCGTGACCGTGAGGTTCCATATGCCTTAATTCAGAAAGTTAATCAAGAGCTTGACGAGTTAGAAACGGCGGGAATAATTTCAAAAACTGAGATTAGCGATTGGGGATCCCCCTTGGTAGTTATACCAAAGGTGGGCGGAGGTGTACGCTTATGTGTCGACTATAAAGTAGGAGTAAATGAACGTCTAGTGGACGCACATATTCCGATAAGGAAAACAGAAGACTGCTTACGTAATTCAATGTATTTTTGTAGGTTAGACCTAACAAAGCTTATTTACATATACCAGTCGATGAAGATTCGAGCATAGTACAAACGATATCTACACACCGCGGCACATACAAGGTGAATCGTTTATCCTTCGGTATTAAGACGGCACCATCCGAGTTCAACCGAATACTTAATCAAATACTCCACGACGTCCCAAAAACAGAAGCATACTTCGACGACATTATAGTTCACGGGGCAACAAAACTAGAATGTAGAGAAAACTTATACAAGTGTCTACATCAACTACAGAGTTTTGACCTTCACCTTAACAAAGACAAATTTACTTTTTTTCAAGAAGAAATTGAGTTTCTTGGGCACACAATCAAGCATAATCAAATTTCAAAATCAAAAAACAAAATAGCAGCAATCGTAGATTTACCTAAGCCAAAGTCGGTTGATGACGTCAGACGATTTCTTGGAATGGTTACTTACTACGCGCGTTTTATTCCAAACTGTTCAACAATCACATCTCCACTGCGTAGTCTAACCAAGAAGGGTGTAAAATTCAATTGGTCGAGACAATGCGATAAAGCGTTCGATATTATCAAAAAGGAAATAGCAAGCGATCGTGTACTCGTACCGTACAATCCAGCGCATCAGCTCCAATTAGCGTGCGATGCCAGTCCAACTGGAGTCGCAGGGGTATTATCTCATATAATAGACGGTCAGGAACGACTAATTTCGTTCGCTTCTAGATCTCTTACAAAATCCGAGCAAAATTACTCACAAATTGACCGAGAAGCATTAGCAATCGTATTCTCAGTCGATCATTTTTATCAATATTTGTTTGGAAGGCAATTTATTCTTGTTACAGATAATCAACCATTAGTACGAATTTTCAATCAAAATGCGAAACTACCACAAATGAGTTTTTCGCGCCTTCAAAGGTATGCAGTTTTTCTTTCCGGTTTTGACTATCGAGTCGTTTACAAACGAGGGATAGATAACGCTAACGCCGACTGCCTGTCTCGAGCTCCAGTATGTTCGCCACATCTAGCGGACACCATTATCAACAATAAAATCAACCAACTCTGTGAATCGACTATACAACAAATTTCAACGCTAAAACTAAATCATAATACTCTCAAATTAGAAACTGAAAAAGATAGCGAACTCTCCGCACTATTGCAAAATCTAAAAAACAAGCGGATAGAAAATACAATGTTTACAATCAACAATGGTATCATATTTAGGGGTCAACGCGTCGTAATACCTGCAATCTTACAACAATTGGTACTAAAAGAGCTTCACCTTACACACATGAGTATTTCAAAAATGAAACAACTAGCTCGCAGGTACGTGTATTGGAAATCAATAGACAAGGACATCGAACAACTAGTCAAAGAATGTGTCGCATGTTCAACGGTTAGGGCCTGCCCTCCAAAAGTCAAATTACACACATGGGAGGAACCAGAACAAAACTGGCAGAGGATCCACATCGATTATGCAGGGCCTTTTCAAGGATATCATTATTTGGTCGTGATAGACGCAAAGTCTAAATGGGCTGAAATTGGGCTGACAAATATAGCACCAACATCCAGTATAACAATTGAAATGCTAAGTGACGTATATGCAAGACATGGGTATCCGGATGTAATTGTATCCGACAACGCCACAATATTCACTAGCGACGAATTCAAGCTGTTTTGCTCAAGTCATGGCGTCTTCCAAAAGTTCATTGCACCAGGCCATCCAGCTACGAACGGGCTAGCCGAACGCAATATTCAAACGTTGAAACAACGTCTTAAATGTATGACAGACGACCCTCGTCCTATGCGAAAAAAGTTAAGAGAAATACTTTTCCGCTACAGGTCAACGCCATTGAAGTGTGGAAATACTCCAGCAGAACTGTATCTGGGAAGACAGATACGAATTCAACTGGACACACTCAAATCACCTAAAGTGGATAGCCAACGTACCGTTCAAAGACATGACGTTCGTCAATTAAAGGAGGGAGAGAGAGTACAAACCCGTTATTACATCAACAATAAAAAGTCATGGAAATTCGGTACAATCATCAAAAAGTTGGGTCACCTTCATTACATGATCAAATTAGACGATGGATATATTCTCAAGCGCCACATAAATCAATTGCGCGCAACAAGAGTTCCATCACATACTCCAACAGCGAGTTCGACTAACACGTCATCACAAGATTGTGAACCAGATAGTTGTTCCCCAAATTTACAGGACCTCGTACAGGTTCCAACGAATACAGAGAATCGTCCAAGGTCATCTGACAGCGAAGGACACAACACTCCGGTAACAACAACACCCCGGAGATCCGAACGGCAGCGTCGGGCACCAGCATACTTGAATGACTACCGACGTAATACTTAAGCAGGGGAGAACTATCGTAACTTTACATGTCATATGGCAACTCTGTATATATGTATATATATATTGATACTTGGCAGCACAGTTAAATATATCGAGCTGTCATTATTCATTCTTTATATAATTATTCATCCTGTAGAATCATCGTTCATACAACTTAAATTAAATGAAATATAATTATCTGAATTGAACAACCTGTGTAACACTTCTTCGAATTAAACCACAACAGTAATATGATAGTATTTTAGCGCAGAACTTCTTTTTGCGTAGGCGGCCTTCGGCCGCACTTAGGGATTATAACCCTCACTACGTAGAATTCTCTTTGTTGCCAAAGAAAGGGGGCTGAACACCTTTTGCAGAGAACACCTTTCTGCGTAGGCGGCCTTCGGCCGCACTTAGGGATTATAAC
>NW_023458560.1:560780-562402 GCF_013731165.1 Rhagoletis pomonella | reverse complement strand
AGAACACCTTTCTGCGTCGGCGGCCTTCGGCCGCACTTAGGGATTATAACCCTCACTACGTAGAATTCTCTTCTGTGTTGCCAAAGAAAGGGGGCTGAACACCTTTTGCAGAGAACACCTTTCTGCGTAGGCGGCCTTCGGCCGCACTTAGGAATTATAACCCTCAGGCAGTAGAATTCTCCTTTCTGTTTTGCGAATAAAAGGAGCTGAACACCTTTTGCAGAGAACACCTTTGTATATTTTTAATGCTTACTGGGTTATATCCTATCTTCTTTTGTCTCTCATTCTTTTGCATATTTCGGAGTTTGACAGCTGAACTCCGCCATTTAATTTGCATGTGCAACCAAAGTCAGACGCGTGATTTTGAAGGTGTTTTATTTAATGAATTGTGATTAATTGGTTAATACTAAAGTCGTAAATCAAGTTATAACTAATCGAGTAAAGTGTAAAGTGAAGGGGAATACAAAAATGAATTGGTGAAGTGGCTGCTTTAAGGAGAATAGGAGTGATAAATGTACGCTAATTTCCAAATGTTACAAAAAAGAGCATATTTCAAACCCAATTTGTAAATAAATTAGTGACCAAAAATTACAATAGTGGATGTTAAAATAATGGGTAGACCCTTGGCTACAAGTGTGTGCAATTTTTTTTGGATCGGGTCACCCCTTTGGGCGCAATACCCCGAAATAGGTGGGCCACTTACTAAACAGTACCCCCAATTTTTCGTATTGCCCGTATTACCGCCCGCGAAAACACAGAAATCGAGAAAATTAATTTATGATGGCTTTTACAATCATGCACAGTATATTTTACTTAAGTTTTTTTAATAAAATTTTATTATTTAAACCCACGAAAATAACAATCGAAACGTTCTGCGTCAGCAAAGTTGCAACTTAGAAAAATGGAACTACGATCGAAATGTAGATTATGTATAATCGTAAATTTCGAAGATTGATCCAAAGGAAACGGAACGCAGAATACCAAAGTTGCCAAACGGAGAAAATTTCGATTCGAGTCGAAATGCAGAATAGGGCTGACTAAGGAAACGATATCATTTTTGTGTGTATTTTAATTTAATATTTGCTTTATAAAAACTCGACAGGTCAGCGCGACCATACTCGTCGAGGAGCCATTTTGAACTGACCTCCTTCTGGGAAGAATTAATTCACACCAACCCAAGCTTAGGTTAAGGAATTATGCCGAGGGTGGATCATTGCTTGTGAGAATGCTGAGTTGAGCGAACTCATTGTTGTTCTGATTCATGAGATTCTGTCTTTTTCTTACCCAGACACGAGATTTGTTCTCCTAGCGGCGTGAATGTATGCATGCTTAAATTTGTTGTGAGTGAATCAGTTTGTTGTTCGTGCATTCATGCAGCCCTTTAGTACAAACGTATATCCCTAATATAGGCCATTAACTTATTAAATATTAGATCTTCAGAACTTTTTCAACCGTATAAATTATACAAAAATCATGTGGATATCAGTATACACCCGCTATACATCATATCCGTACATTGGTCCTTCCATGTAAGCTCTATGTTGATCGGGAGAGTTGCGTCGTATTCGACGACCTATAGGCTCTAGATCGGCGTAGCATTTTGGAAATACCCGTTCCACTGC
>NW_023458560.1:557450-560680 GCF_013731165.1 Rhagoletis pomonella | reverse complement strand
TAAAGTAAAGTGCACGTATATACATACATATACGCAAAAAAAAAAAACTGAGAAACTAAGTGCAAAAACAACAAACAAAAGTGTTAAAAAAGTGCACGTACATTTCGAAAACTCAAAAGTAGAAAAATAAAATAAAATAAAATAAAAAATAAAATAAAATGTTGGAAAAAACAAATAAATAATTAAAATACTTATGTACATTAAAAAAAAAATAAAAATCAAGAAACACAACAACAACTAAAAGAAGCAACAAAGCGCAATCAGCAGCCATCACCTAACCAAACCGTCGGCCAACATAAGGGCGATCATCAGCAGCATCAGTAGCCATTATCAGCTACGGCAACAACAACAGGCGAAATTATCAACAGAAGCAGCGGATACGCACATATAAATACATACATACATAAATCAAGGAAAGTAGTAAGTCGGCAAATTTTTAATTTCCTTAAAAATTGAAATAAATATAACTTTCATATTCTTAAAAGTTATATTATTTCCAATAAACTGCCAACGGGCATACATACGTATATACATACATATATATATATATAATTAAATAAAACGCGTATTTTTTCTCGCCAAAAACGGTTCTATTAAAATTGCGGATATTTTCCTGCCGCACAAACTTCAACAAAGGCAACTTGCCGTGGTAGAAAAATTCCGTTTTCCGGAAAGCGGAAAAAGCATATTGCGCTGCGATTTACATCCGCGTAGATGCTAGCAACCAAAGATATTCCACTCTCTTGGTTGCAAAAAGCAAAGTCGCACCATTGAAGACGGTAAGCTTGCCACGCCTGGAGCTGTGTGGTGCAGCCTTACTCGCAAAACTGGTCGCAACTGTTCGAAAACAGCTCAAATTGGAATCGTGCAACACATTCTTATGGTCAGATTCAGAGATTGTGCTAGCTTGGCTTGAAAAACCACCATGTACATGGAAGACGTATGTATCCAATCGTACCTCCCAAATCCGGGAATATCTTCCAACAGGTACATGGCGCCATGTTGCCAGCCAAGATAATCCAGCCGACCTCGGCACCCGCGGGTGCAAACCGCAGGACTTGGCAAATTCCCCACTCTGGTGGCACGGACCAAAATGGCTCTCTTGCCACATGGATGCGTGGCCAAGGTCAAAGGCATGCAGTGCATCTCCACCAGAAAAGCAAAAAGTGGAGGTATATCACGCGCTTGAAGAAGAGGTCGATTTTCTTGATCGCTTTTCTTCTTTCTTTCGAGCACTCCGCGTGACTGCGTACATGTTCCGCTTCGTCAGCAATGCCCGCAACAAATCAAAGGGGTTAGCTACAATCACCTATCCGCATCTGACACATAACGAATTTCAATATGCAAAAATTCGTCTTATCAACGCAGCGCAATCACGCCATTTTCCGAGCGAAAAAAGCGCTTTGCAAGATAAAAAGCCACTTAACAAAAAAAGTCCTCTTCTTGTTCTCAATCCTTCGTTGGACAAAGACGAACTTCTACGGGTTAATGGCCGATTAGCACATTCCACCTTGAGCTATAATGGAAGGCACCCAATCATTCTCTACCGAATCGAGGTTATGCCAGCTATATTTGGAGTTTTTACACTCGCTGCTTCTTCACGCAGAAACACGATTAATGCTCCAAATGGTAAGGCAAGAATACTACGTACTAAAGCTAAAACCTCTCATTAAAAATGCATCTTTCAATGCAAAGTGTGCACGCTTTACAAGCAATAAACACGCACCCAAATAATGGCCGCTCTACCCCCTGAGCGCTGCAGTTTCTCACTCCCATTTTCCACAACGGGAGTAGATTTTGCTGGGCCATTCCAAATTAAAGCATCGGTGCTAAGATCTACAACCCTTATCAAGGAATACGTTGCAGTTTTTGTCTGTTTTTCCACAAAGGCAGTGCACCTCGAGCTATGTTCGGATCTTACAACCGAAGCTTTTCGAGCAGCATTCGCCCGCTTCGTTGGCAGACGAGGCTTCCCCTCAAAAATGATGAGCGACAATGGAAAAACGTTCATTGGCGCCCAGCGCGCAACAGAATGCGACTTCGTTAAAATTCTTAACGAGTGTTCCGCAGACATTGTCGAAAAATATGCCCCTCAAGGCATCAACTGGCAATATATACCACCCAGCGCCCCCCACATGGGCGGTTTGTGGGAATCTGCAATGAAAAGCTTTAAAATCCATCTAAAGAAAACCGCTGCAACCCACAAGTTTACCTTTGAAGAATTCACGACGCTTCTGGTGCGAATTGAAGCAGTCCTCAACTCGAGGCCTCTGTCCGCACTTTCCCAAGACCCAGCTGATATGACAGCACTTACTCCGGGTCACTTCCTTCGAGGTGCACCGCTATTGGCCATTCCCGAGCCTAATGCGGAAGACCTCTCTCTACTAAATCAGTGGGAGAAAGTCAAAGCACTTCACCACCAATTCAGTCGCCGCTGGATGAAGATTACCTCAAAGATCTTCAGAAGAGATACAAGTGGAAAACTCTACAACGCGATCCTCAGCCAGGCGACATCGTCGTGATCAAAGAAGATTCGCTCCCCTCCACCGAGTGGCGATTGGGACGAATCGAAAACGTTCGCCACGGCCCTGATAACCACATACGTGTCGTGGAAGTTGTCAAACTGTGCTTCCTTCCCAAAGCACAATAAATAATTCTATACATCTTTTCCTTTTGTATATTAAGGGTCTTAACTTCCCGTTTAAAGATTGTACCCAAGTACTCCTCGTTTCTCTGCCTTTGCTTCTACTTCCAGATTGAAGACACCATGGCATTGCGGAAGGCATGCCCCCTGGCTCCAACGGCAGAGACGGAGAACTGCCTCCAATGTCGGCTCTGCCACAAGTACCACGCGCTCAGGACGTGCCCGGCCTTTAAGGCCATGAAGTCACCGCACCGATTGGCAGTATCCCGGGCGCAAGGGTATTGTGTCAACTGCCTTGCGCCCACCCACACAACCGGCGAGTGCGATTCACCAGGCAGCTGCAAGGTTTGCGGCTTAGCGCACCATCCGCTGCTGCATGTGGCAGCTAACAGGCCCGCGCGCACTGGCCAACGGAAGCAGAAGGCCAACCGGCCCGCAGCGGCCACAAAGGCCCCAACGAGCGTAAAGCGGCGCGCACCGCCGAAGAGGAAGGCGCAGAAGAATGCGCACAATCGCGGAAGGCAGGCGCCGCAACCACCGCGCAAAAAGACCGCCCAAAGGACGATCGCGCGCACCCCCCAAGGCC
>NW_023458560.1:549515-557350 GCF_013731165.1 Rhagoletis pomonella | reverse complement strand
GCTTAAATGTCTCACCTCTTCTTTCAGGATACAAGTCATAACCCCATTCTTTGGTTTTGCTGTTATTACTTACACCATCATCATTTGTTGACCCTGAAGATGTTGCCTTCGTGACCTCAACTGGATCCTCTTCTGGCGCCCCCGCTTCAGCTTTGGTAAACAAACCCATTTCAAAAAGGACCGTCACGAATTCAGTATATTTGATGGAAGTTAAATAACAACGCAAATTAGAGCTGGGATACTATCAATAGTATCGATAGTTGAAAACTGTCACCATTATCGATGGTTTTTGAAAACTATCGATGTCGATTTAGCGAAACTTCTCTCTTTACATTTCTTAGGGCCGTTTGCACCATGTCTAGTTAATTCTAAAGGCTCTGTTATGCATACTTGGCATTGCTTGAGAGTTGTCACATAAGGAATCTGTTAAATGAGCTTCGCGTGTAAGCTGTTACCCAACGCACAGCACTACATACGTAAAAGTCTGTTGGTTTTTGATTTCTACGTAAAAATGGTATAGCAGTGCATGCAATGCCAAGTATGCATAACAGAGCCTTAACTCCCAGTTAAACATCTTTATCGACGTTATCAACACCCATCATATAACATGTGATCGATAAAGCAGTTAACGTGCTTAACTGAAGGATGTACCTCCAGTTAGCGTTAACTAGACATGGTGCAAACGGCCCTTAACATTACATTAATTTTTTTTTATCCAAGATAATTCACGGCTGGGGTTTAGTAGCGCTCACAACTATTTCGGGCTACTCCGTACAAAGGGGTGGCCCGATCCAAAAACTTATAGTCAAGGGTCCACGCATTATTTTAACACTCACTTTTGTAAATTTTGGTCACGGTAAAAGTGCACTTTAGCGAAGGTAGGTCAAAATGGGCGGAAAAAGTTCGAGAGTGGTATCAATCGACGCGTCTTAACGCCAATAATAACAATCCGAGACCGGAAATTAATTTTTTTAATTAATTAATGAATTATTTGCAAAAAACACTTGCGCTTTCCGCATTATGTTTTGATGAATTTCACGCAAATGAATGGAATAAATGAAGTTAATTTAACACGTATTTATTAGTTGTTATACATTTGTGATGTTTTAAGTGTACACTTTAGCGAAATTCTGTATTTTTTTTTTTTTTTTGGGATTTGAGCAGGTTGGCCGGTTTACAGTGTAAACCACCGCCAGGTCATTCCTCTGATTTCAAATGTAATCATCCCAACTGCTGTGTCCAACGCTGCTCCACTGCTAATTATATGGTAATGCCAGAGGCCAGAACCACATGCAACAGTTTCTGCTTGCTCAAGCTTTTGATCTCTGTTAGTATTGTTGTCGAAATTGCACTATACCCCTTGTCGTCTAGAATGACAGTCCTGCTGTCATCATGTACTTAATGTTGAAGCGATCTGTTCTTTAACAGTTTTTAAATTTATAGCGAAAGGTTGGATGTGTTGAGTTAAATCCAATTTAAGCGCCTGCGATGCAATGAAACTCATTTAAACGAGGAGACTTTGTGACGTGGGACATCCAAATAGTACGAATTGATGATTTTGCCTGGGCATGAATCACGTATGACGACAATCGTCTGGTCGATATCGTGCTGAGATTGTCTTGTTTCATGAAAACCAAAAATTGGTGGATCGTTTGGTCGATATCGTCCACTCAATTCCAGTTTTGCTTCACGTAACAGTAACAGTAGCACGTAACAGCAAAACAAATACATGAATCAGTGTTTTGACGACATCGTTTTGTCAGTATCGTTTCAACGACAATCGTTTGAAAGTTACGTGATTCATGCCCTGGTAGACTGCATCGGGTAGCTGGTTCCATGCAATGGATGGCTCTTATGCCGTAGTTGTGTGATTTACACAAGGCTTGCGTGACTTTGCGCGCGCGGATTGACAGGGTTTGAGCGCAGTGGGTACGGATTGCTGTAACTTAAAAGTTATTGCATACATACATAATAGTTGAAATGAGGGGGTTGATTATGAAAATGATTTTTTTTTTTAAGTTAAAATTGGCTTTTTGAAGAAATTTGGATAGTTGTGTAATCTTGGCATTATTGCTTTCTCTGAAAATGTCTAAAAAGGTTTCGTGGTTCTGAAAAATCTCGTAGCTAGATCGGAGATTCGTGAGCCCTCTACATTGAAAGGTCCGGTGCACATAACCGTCAGTTTGTCCACAAGAGCATTGATTCGTGTCTATTGCTCGAATTTGGTAAAGATAAGCCCTGTCATACGTATGGCCGGATAGTACGCGGTTAAGTCTTTTAACTCCAGCAGGGGGCAGCAGCAGTTTCCTGAACCACGTTGTCTCTTTTCTCATTGGGAAAGTAGAGGCAAAGAGGTTTGGGTGCTCGTCTGAGTAGGCTTTAAAGGTCTCATACCAGTTTGTGAAAAGATCGTTTTTTAGTTGCCTGAGGGCTTCGTCCATGGTAAGTTTACAATTCCTACTGGGACTAGTTGTCGTTGCATTTTTTGCAATTTCGTCCGCCTTTTCGTTCCCTGGTATACCTTTGTGGCTTGGCGTCCACACAATGTCTGTTATAATGTTTAGCTCGGAAAGTTTCCTAATAATTCTGCAGGCAATGCTGTTTGTAGGTTGAGGTTTACCAAGAATTTGACATGAGCTCAGACTGTCCGTGAAAATTATTAATTTTCTGACCCCCTTTCTACTTGCAATTTCGATGGCCTCCTCGATCGCAAGGAGGAAGAAGTTTTGAATGGGATATGAAAGGCATGTTCAGATTTGTCCGCAAGGTCATAAACACCACATCCAGTCCTTTGGTCGGACAAGGAAGCGTCAGTGTACATCACCTGGAAATTATCAGTCAGGTAGTTGGTTAATAAGCTGGCATGCTGCGCTCTTACACTTACCGCCGTGGTGGATGCCTTGTTGCCTGTAAAAACTTTGTCGACGATTTTTACATTGGGGGAAAGGGAACACCGGTCAATCTCATCAAGACAGTCAAGAATATGCTGGTATTGTAGATAGACCATCGAGTAGCTTGATTTTATGTTCGGATTTGAGATAATAGAGTCTGAAATCGGGTCCTTGTAGGCAAAGATTTTCACCAGCTCTTTTGCTGTGAGCCATTTTGCACGTTCTGCAGGTGGTAACTCATTTGCAAGGGCGTAAATGATGGGGACAGGAGTTGAAGGAGTGAGACCGAGACACCTTCTTAAGAATTTGTTTTGCAGCACTGATATTTTATTGAAAGCTGTCTTAGAGCTATTAGCGGCCGTAGTGTAACCGTACTCAATTTTTGACCATACCATTGATTTATAGATATTTAAGGCTTTCTGAGGATGTAAACCTGACTTAATATTGGTTAGGTACTTAAAAAATTTAATTTTGCTAGACGCGGCTTGAACAGTAGCGGTATAGTGGCTATTGCTAGTCATTGCCATATTTAAAGTTCTTCCTAAAATTTTGACTTCGTTAACTTGTATCCTACTACTACTAACAAGGATGTCTATTGCCTTTTTCGACCCTTGAGAGATGTGCATAACATTCGTTTTAGAGGGATTGAACATTAAATTGAGACGGTTACATTTCGCTACAAACAGACTCAATTTGGACTGCATATTATTGACTGCTTCCTCAAAATTGTTCCCTGCAGAGATAAGAAAAAAATCGTCTGCAAACTGATAAATGTTGGTGTTGCAGTCGCCCAGATTGTGAAGCTTCGCAGTGTAAATGTTGAAGAGGATGGGGGATAACACACTACCTTGAGGTAGACCGTTTTGAATTTGTGTGACCTTTTCGCCCTGAAGAATTCTGAAAGAAAGGAAATTTATAATCCAGTCAACATAAAGGCTTTCTATGTGCAAGCTCATGAGTTGATTTTTAAGAATATTGACATCAACACAATTGTAGGCATTGGAGACATCATAGGTGCAAAGAATTACTTGCTTTTTGTTACTTTTTTAAAGCTGTATTTGATGGATTAGTTGATTTAAACAAACTGAGGTGGACTTATTTTTCCTGTATGCAAAAGTAGAGTGAGGGAGGATGCTATTCGTTTCAATAAACTCATTTATTCTGTTTTTAACGCACGTGTTTATAGTTTTTAGCATGACCGAAATAAGTGAGATCGGTCTGAAATTTTGGTAGAGACTTAAATCCTTACCCTTTTTAGGTATTGGAACAATCTTGATTGTTCGCCAATGCTAGGGGATCTGATTTGTTAAAAAATTGTCATTAATAGCATTAAGTAGCAGTTAATTGTCTGATCCGATAGCGCCTTCAGCATACCATATGAAATTCGATCCACTCCCGCAGCTGTGTCTTTCTTTTTGCTCAGCACCTCCTGAATCTCCTCGTAGGTGATCGCCAGCTCATGACATGGCTGAACAGATTATTGATCTCCTCATTGGACGGTTGTGCGGCAACCTGCTCCTTCAGCATGTCTAAATATAGCTGGTTGTTTTCTTCGTTCCATAGACCCTTACAATCTTGACTATAATCCCCCCTCAACGACCTCACAAACCGCCAAGCTCCACTACCCATACCCTGATTTATCTCCTCTATTTTGCTATTGAAATTATCTTTTTTTGCTCTTTTTGCCTCCTTCTTCCATGTTTTTTTGTTGCTCGATGAGACTTTCCATGTTTTCCGGACTTGGACATTGCTTGACTTTTTTAAAGGCAATAATGAGAAATCTGTAAACCTTGGCTAAGTTATCATTCCACCAGGCTTTTGGTGATCTATTGTTTTTGGTATTAAAGGTCGCCTTATCGATTTCCTCTTGTATTCTGGACTCCAACGCTTGGACATTTGACTCACACTCGACCCCTCTCAAAGCCTCAAGGAGTTTTCTTTTGGCTGTGAACTTCGTTATGTTTTTCACGATTGCATTCGTTTCCACGATTATAGGGAAGTGGTGACTTCCACCAATATGCGTTTGGTCCACTGACCATTTGCACCGCATAGTGCTGTTAGTGAACGTCAGATCAAGCACAGAGCCACCTGTCGATCTCATGTCCCTTTTATAGGTAAGGCTGCCATCGTTAAGACTATGAAAAAAGGATTGTTGGATGGTGTTAGTCAAATGTTTGCCGCGATTGGAGTCCACACTATCACCCCAGGCCAGGGCTCTAGCGTTGAAATAGCCCATCATAAAAACATTATTAAACGGTTCCAGAAACAGTAATATCCTATCCATTTCATTGTTGAAATCCCTAATACTGAGGTTGGGTGGAAAGTATGCGCTACAGATGACAATATTAGGGTTGAGATTTTTAGTCTCAATCAGAATAATGTCATAGTCAGAGTGGAAGGTGATTCTTTTAAATGAAATGTCTTTTTTGATGGCAATGGCAACACCACCATAACCATCAGGGCGATATTTTTTGACCAGCTTAAAGTTTATCAGTTTCTTGTGTGGAGTACGACTAGATAGAAAAATCTCGCTAAGGCAAGCAATGTCGATCGCATATTTGTGCAAATAGAATTCTATAGAATCTAAGTTAGCTCGCAGTGATTGGCAATTATATTGTAATAGCTTCATCATGTATGAACGGATTTAGTGATCCCGTAATCTCAGTCTCATCTCTTCTGGAAATAATTGTTTCAAATTGATTTTTAAGGCATTGTATACCTTCAAAAAGTTCAGTGTTGTTACTCTGAATAGAAATTCGTTGTGTGATTTTTATCATCTCAGTTATGAGACGTTCAAACTGTGATACGAGACCTTTTTGGTACTCAGGTGAGTTGTAAACTGGGTTCCCAGGGGCTTTAACCGTCGTCCGTCTAAAAGGCTCTCTTACCGTTATAGGAGCTGACATTGTCGCACCTCTTTTAGCAGTTTGGCTGTATGTTCTTCTAGTGAAATTTCTATTTATATTGTTTTCCCTATCAACAACCTCAGTATCTTGCGTCGGCAACGCAGGAAAAGTCCCATCATCGCACTCTAACATGCTGAACCTATTGTTTCTGGGATAGTATTGATCCAAAACTTCCTTCCTAGACAACTTCTTGACTGTCCTGATGCGATTGACCATCTGTTCCTTTTCCCAATGTGGGCACATTTCTTTATTCTTAGCAGAGTGGCCTGTCTTACTGCACAAAATGCAGACATTTGCACTACATGAAGGGTCCTGGCATTCACCTTTGCCGCACATAACACACCTCTTTTTACCTTTGCATGACAATTTGGTGTGACCAAGACGGCCACAATTGTCGCATTGTCTCAAGGGGGGAATATAAAAGTCAACAGAGAGCATTGTATAATTGTAAATTATAAATTTGGGAATGTCATCACCAGTGAAACCAATTTTGACCGAAGTTGTCGGTACATATGAATTACTTATGGTATCTTTCCTATTGAAGCGTCTGACAGAACATATCGGAATGGTGGACCTAGCTTTTTTATGTCATTTTCCTCAAAGCACGTGGGTATGCCCCTTACAACTCCATAAATTTCTAAGGCCGTTCGGGGTATAAACGGTCTTAAGCCTCTTTGGATAATTTTTTTATCACTTATAAAATTGTTGGCCGCAAAGGTATTTTTAAAGGTAACTTTGTATAACGTTTTGCCAATGGCAGTAATAAGGTCCATGTCTTTAATTCTCAGATCTTTAATTGGCTGAATAAAGTCAGACCAGTTGAGACTTTTTCGTTTGTCATCTGTGTGTTGGCTGAAGCATCAACCAACACAAAGATTTCACCCTTAAAGTGTTGAGGGTATAACACTGTGTCACTTTCGTCTCTTGTGCTTTGATTTGGTCTGACTGTACCACAGCCACCTGCGTTTTCGGTCCCGTTGCTGTTCCCTGCATCGGTTTCAACAACCATATCATTATTTTGTTCTACCGTTATTTTTCCACTACATGTTTTTCCTTCTTTTTCATGTAATTTCACTAGCCCTCCACTAGCAGAGAGCTCATAAAAATCCGAACCAGCATCATCAATGCTGATTTTTTGCCTTTTAGAGTTCAAATCTTCAATTTCATCTTCAATAGACGCCACCGACCATGGAGTCGGCGACGCCAAACTACTCATTTTCTTCAGCGCTCTACGCGGCACTTTTTTCTTTTTTTTAACAGGCAACTTAAGATTTTTCCTATTACCCAGCCAGCAAGAAAACGTACATTTTACGAACATTACGTTTTACGAGGGATTCTCGTATCGCCAAAAAGTTAGAGAAAAGCTCGTAAACGATTAAACCAAAAAAAATATAATAGAAAGAGGCTTGTAGTAATTTGTCAGCACAAGAAAAAATTTTAGTTTTGTTGACAATTTTTCTTCAATCACAATATTTTAAAAGTAAGTAGTTTGTTAAATAAGGTCCAATCAGCTGATTGTACCTTATCAGTGTGGCTTTAGGCCTGGAAAATCCACCATAGATCAGGTATTCACAATACGCCAAATCTTGGAAAAGACCCGCGAGAATAGGATCGACACACACCATCTATTTGTCGATTTCAAAGCCGCTTTCGACAGCACGAAGAGAAGTTGCCTTTATGCCGCGATGTCTGAATTTGGTATCCCCGCGAAACTAATACGGCTGTGTAAAATGACGTTGAGCAATACCACCAGCTCCGTCAGAATAGGGAAGGACCTCTCCGAGCCGTTTGATACCAAACGAGGTTTCAGACAAGGGGACTCCCTTTCGTGTGATTTCTTTAATCTTATGTTGGAGAAGATAATAAGAGCCGCAGAACTGAACCGCTCAGGCACAATACTTTATAAGAGCGTACAATTGCTGGCGTATGCCGACGACATCGATATCATCGGTAAAAACAAGGGCTACGTCTGTTCTGCCTTCTCGGGATTGGATAGAGAAGCAAAGCGAATGGGTCTGGTGGTGAACGAGGACAAAAC
>NW_023458560.1:532728-549505 GCF_013731165.1 Rhagoletis pomonella | reverse complement strand
AGCCCATTTAATTTTAGTATAATAAAGTGCACGCTTGAATAGCTAGAAAACCTCTTTGTTTTTTGGCAATTTTTTATACGCAGTTTCTTCCATACAAAAAAAAAATAAAATGTCGCACATAATTTGCATGGAAGAGCATACATACATGTGCGAAAAGAAACTCAAGTAAAAAACTTTGCATACATTGCGAAAAATTCTCTGTGCCAATGCTTTGATCCGGCACTATAAATATTTATTAATTATAATTCCATTCAATAAAAGAACTACAATAATTTTAATTAATTAATTGCCTTTATTTTTAGCATTCAAAAACAGTAGATAAAGCAGTGTAAAAAAACGCGTTTACGTTAAGTAAATTAATCGTTTACGAGACTCGTTTACAATTAAAAAACGGACGTAAAAATATTCGCATACGAATGCTTTTTCGATCCGTTTACGACTGTTCGTAGGCGATGCACAATTTAAAGCGAAAAAGTGCTCCAAAAAGAGCCGTAAACGGCTCTCATAAACGATTTTTAATCCGGTTTTTCTTCGAGAAAATATCCAGTTACGAGCTTGTTTCCGATGATTTTGCTGGCTGGGTAACCACTACCACAAAAAACAATTAGAAAGTTTTGCCAAGATTACTCACCTAATTCTTATGCTTCCCCAGAATATTTGTTAACGAAGACACACGCTTTATCTAAAACAGAAATTTACACGCGCACACAAAAAGCCAAAGACAATTGCAAAAAATTAAACGCACTGTACTTAAACACAGGTATTTCACAAAAAGACGCGCACGACCCACGCACGCTCGTCGCCAAAATCCGAATGAAATTCTGTATTTAATAGGAATATTCCGATGGTGAAAATCCGCACAACAATCTTGCGTAGTTAATATAAATAACATGGAGGGAAATTAGTGTTACCACTTTCTGCGTAGGCGGCCTTCGGCCGCGCTTAGGGATTATAACCCTCACAACATAGAATTCTCCTTTCTGCATGCGAAGAAAAGGAACAGAAATCGCCTTTTCACAAAAGTATATTTCTTGTGCATTATTTGGGTGTTTTAAAAGTTGAAATACAAATTGTATTAATAGAGTCGTCGTCTTGCAATCGTTGTGTGCACACGTCGGTTATTAAGCTCGGAGACAATTTACTATACATATCAGTGCGCGTTTACGTGTTCTGCTTCTTTCCCCCAAATTCTTCACTAATACATTCAATCTGTTAAACATTTAATAACTATAACCAGCTTTTTACTACGGGACCATGGCCCCCGGGCCTCCAAACTTGGGGGACAATAGGTTTGCTCTGTTATCCCCTAGCCCAAAAGTGAAAAAACGTAGAATATACGATAAACTCGAATATCCGGCTTTAACACCAGTGGTAGAGCAATCACCAAAATTCTTAACTGTGTCGGCATGTGAACAATCGAAACCGTTGTCAGATTACTCTTGCTTTGTAGTTAACAGAGCTTTGCATGCGATAAGCAAAGAGATAATTAAAATACAGCCAACAAGAGACGGTAACCTACTAGTGCTAGTGAAATCCAAATTGATAGCGGATCGGTTTGTCCGCACTAAAGAGCTACCTGGTGTATGCCCAATTTCATGTCAACTAAATATCAATCTAAATACCGTAAAAGGCACTATTTTCGCTCCTTGTTTGAATAATATACCAGAGGAAGAAATAATTAAAGAACTAAACAATCGAAACGTTATCGACGTCTATAAATTCAAAAAAAATGTCAACGGCGCCTATGTACCTAGTGGACCAAATTGACGTATCATGGTATTCTCCCAAAGTAAGAGAATATATCCCCAACCCCATGAGGTGCAAATCTTGCCAACTGCTCGGCCACATAGCTAAACGCTGCAATAACGCGCCAAATTGAGCCAATTGCAATCTCCCCCCTCACGACCCAGAAGTTTGCAAGCGCACGCAATGCGCTAATTGTTCAGACAACCATCCCTCTTACTCCAGAGAATGTCCGAAGTATAAGCAGCAGAAAGATATACTAAAAATAAAAATACAACAGAAATGTTCCATGCGTGAAGCCAGACAATTCTACAGAAACAACAAATTCAACACAATCCCTACTCAATCCTATGCCAGTTCACTCACTGTTTCACACGAAGTTCGTTCGAACACAGAAAGAAACAACATAAATAGCAGCTCAGCTGCCCAAATCCCACAAGAGAACTACTCAAATCCTAACTCTACTAAACAATCAAACTTACCGCCTCAACCCCAACAAAAAGATGCAAACACAGTGTCTAACTACAACAAATACTCCCAAAATATGAGCAACAATAAATCTTTAAATACCTCAACAAAGCCAAATAACAGTACAGTTCCCAGTCAACCAAAAAGCAGCATAACAAAAACCACCACAGTTAGCTCAACGCAGTCAACTACAAACGACAGTCAATCCCAATCAAGATTAGCAACAACACCAAACTGCCATAGTTCAATTAAATCCAACAACTCATTTGCAGACGTCGATCACGACGCAGAAGTCATGGACATGTGCACTCCACTAACACCGACACATACAGACACACTCGCGAATATCTCACCACTCTCTCAGCTATACAACAGATTCCCCGATCTCAATGTCTTAATTACGCCAAAAACACTCAAACAAACAATGCCAGCCACACAGACACACGAAGATAAACATAACTAACTCAAACCACAACTTAATTCCAATTGTTTCTACGTTAAATATTTATGAACTTTCTGTTAAATATAAACATACTCCAATGGAATATTCAGGGCTATATAAATAATAAATTCGCGCTCGAAACCCTAGTCGCCAACCATAATCCCGATATCATTGTTCTACAAGAAACACATATAGTTGACCAAGATACCAAGATACAATATATACAGTCACAACAAAGATTATTCATACGCCAAATCTGGTGTAGCGATCCTATTTAAGCAAACTATTAACGTGCAAAATCACGAAACATCGAGCAACAATTTGTTATTTCATACTGTAACCATAAACGGGAACGCACAACTTCATATAACTAACGTATATAAAGAATGTGACGTTTATCTTACTCCGCAGATGATCAATAATATCCCTAAGTACAGCATAGGGCATCACTTGATCATCGGGGACCTCAACTCACAAAACACTCTATGGGGCTCCAAACACACATCACGCAGCGGCATAATCTGGGAAAATTTCTCCGATGACAGAAGCCTCGTTATATTGAATGACAGATCGCCCACATTGCTCACTACAAAGGGCACACTCACAACGGTCGACGTCTCTATGGCCTCTGCGGATCTAGCGGCCACCCTCACCTGGAAATGCCTACCCCAACCAGTAGCCAGCGATCACTTTGAAATTTTCATATTTAATCGCATAGAGAGACATTGCAAACGTCTCAATCCGAAGTTTATAGACAAAAAAGCTAATTGGAATTTGTTCGAAAGTAAGACCGATCGGTACTGCTACGATTACGAGGAATCCAACAACATAAACAGGGAAGCAGCCCAAATCAAACGTATTATCAGAAGATCAGCTAATGAGTCAATTCCTCATAACAGGCAGCCCCCACAACGATGCAATCCAATATGGTTTTACTCAGATATTGCCAAGCTCATTCAAGAAAAAAATCTAGCATGGAATCGCTTTAAACGTAATAGAAACGAGTCCAACTGCTCCAGTTATAGGCAAATATGCGCCAAAGTTAAATGGACTTGTAAAGAGTCCAAAAAGAAATGTTGGAGCAACTTCCTCAACTCGCTATACCCCGACATGGACATCAGAGTGCTATGGAAAAAGGTAAATAATTTGAGAGCTCGTAAGACTGAAAACTTTCCAAATATAATGCTGGAATCCACTGTCCTTACCCATCCTGTAGATATTGCTAACAAACTAGCAGACAACTGGAGTCAAGTTAGCTCCAACAGCAATTTCTCCCCAAAATTAATTACAGAAAAAACCAATTTTAAAATTGCTAATTTAACCGACCAGAAGCCTAGCTTAACAGACAGTATCAAAGACATTACAACATTCGAACTTCATCTAGTCCTAAAGAGTGCCAAAGGGTCCAGCCCGGAATGGATAAAATAACCTACTCAATGTTGAGAAATATCTCACCCAATCTCCAAAAGCGCTTATGTCGATTATACAACAAAATTCTAGTAACCGGTACGGTGCCACACGACTGGAAACACGCTACTTTAATACCCATCCCAAAACCTGGAAAAAGCCCCAACAGCGTAGAAGGCTATCGACCCATATCACTTCTACCCGTCATCTCCAAAATCTTTGAGAAAATAATCGCAAAACGATTAACGACCTGTGTGCAAAATAAAATATGTACAGAACAGCACGCCTTTTTAACCCAACGCGGCGTGCACACTCTTTGCCATCAACTGAAAAGCAAGTTAAAAGAAAACATGGCCAACAAAAAGCATAGTGCCGTTTTGTCTGAGGACCTAGAGAAGGCTTTCGATCGCGTAATTGATACTTTTGTTATCAAACAGCTTCACGAATGGGGCATTCCGAAAACACTACTGGAAGTAATTTCATCCTTTCTATCCAACCGACTAATTACAACACGGATAGACGGCTACCTTTCCCATAAACGCGCCCTGGAAAAGGGGCTACCGCAAGGTTCACCACTCTCCGTTGTTCTACATAATGTCTACACAAACTCGATCGCTGTTGAGCTCAAAAAATCGGAAGGATTAGACTTTCTCGGAATCTACGCGGATAACATTTTGACAATATATTCAGGCCCACAAGGGGAGGTTGGAAACCACATTGAGTCCTTGGACCATAAAATCAACATTTGGGCGAAAAGCAGGGGCGCCATACTGCCAATTAGCAAAGTTGAAGCCTTACACGTGTGCCGTAAACAGAAATGTACAGTGACCACCTTAAAGTTGAGAAAGAACAACATCCAGATCAAAAATAGTATTAGAATTCTTGGGGTTGTATTTACGAAAACGTTACTATGGAATGAACAATCGAAGTACGTTGTGAACAAACTGAGCAAAGTTAACAATCTCATGAAACTTATCTGCTCTCGTAAAAAAGGTCCACATTTAGAAACAGCCCTCAAAATATGCCAATCCCTAACAAATAGCATCTTACAACATTGCATTACAATCTATGGATGGACATCCGCCAATAATGTAAGGAAAATCAACACCGCCCTCAACAAATGCTTCAGGTCAGGCCCTTAGAGTTGAAGCACGTTATCAAGACTTCCAAGACACGCGTAATAAAAGCGCCGTGAAACTGGCGGCCAAAGCAATTACATCAACACAAGCAAGCCTACATGACCTTTTTTGGAAACACATAAATGTATCTAAAAATAAAGTTTCTAGCTGTAACTTGTGTAGCATTAAAAACACTATTAAATTATTGCTCGACTTGAAACTGCCTATTCCGGAAAAGCCACAACAACCGCAAAGTGATTAGAGCCAATGGTTACAAATTGACACCCAACTCAGCAGTCACACCAAAAACAACACCTGTGCTGCAGAATATTTGCATCTACTTTGCCGAATAAGTGCAACATTTTCACCCGAAATTATATTATATGTAGATGGTTACTTTCAAGACGGAGCAACATCCTATGCAGTGGTCAAAAAAACGGGTGGAAACAACTTCTCCGTTGTGAAACAAAGTATACTGCCACAACACGCCGGAATATTTCACGCAGAACTGAGTGCCATCCAGTGGGCCATCGAATACGCACCAAAGCAAAATCGTAAAACACTTATATGTTCAGATAGCCTTGGTGCAACCAAAGCTCTAGCTAGCAAGTACAATATGCTGAATTTGAGTCAACTAAAAAACCCAACAAAAATCCTTTGGGTACCAGGACACACGGGAATACCAGGCAATGTAGCCGCCGACCAAGCAGCAAAGGAAGCGCTGACTCTCCCACTAGTATATGAATGCCCATGTTTACACTCAATAATAACTACTTGCTATTCAGCTGCAGCTTTAGAAAACAATTTAAATGCCTGGCGTAGCTCAAACTCGTTTCTCCAAAAGCACAACAATCTGCCCAGAAGACCGAACTACGACAGAGATCTTTCCCGGCAGGACTGCATAACGCTCTCCAGAATCAGACTGGGGACAACACTTTTCTCAACCAAACACCTGTACACTAAACGCGAACCACTTTCCTGCTCATCCTGCCTGACAACGTTGACTCTTGAACACATTGTGTTGCACTGTCCCATCTCTAAGAGTCACCAACAAATACGGGAGTTATTAGACTGCTCCAAAAAAGACAACATCGCCGTAATCAAAAAAATGCTATACAGCCACTACTTGTTAGACGA
This sequence comes from Rhagoletis pomonella, assembly GCF_013731165.1. Classification (NCBI taxonomy): domain Eukaryota; kingdom Metazoa; phylum Arthropoda; class Insecta; order Diptera; family Tephritidae; genus Rhagoletis; species Rhagoletis pomonella. The sequence goes on along the minus strand of NW_023458560.1, from coordinate 543,190 downwards.
AACGTAACTACTTAAACTAACACCGGTGCATAATGGCCTCGTCGCCCGCACCATGTAGTATTTTACAAATTCATTTGTAAAATATGTTGCAATAATAATAATAATAATCTTCTGGCATGCCTTTGAGAATCGTTAAGTCAGACGGAGGCTTCACATACGATATTTCACACATGGCTGGAATTCGTTAGCGGACAGAGCGCACATTTACAAAATATTTATCGTTCTGCAGAACGTGCATGCATATTCGATTGAGATTTTATGGGTTGATTACGAAAGACAACCGAACTTCAGTTGGTTGCCCAGTGGCTGAAATGGTATTCCCGATGGCAACTAGCAACTAAAAGCTAACCACTAAGTTGCTATATTGGCAACTGCATTCTTGTGGCTGCCGGGAAATTTTGATTGAGATACTTTATTTCTTTTTTCAACTTTTTTTTTTAATTGTACCACCTTGAACTTTATGAAACTTAATTATTGCTATTCATAATAAAAAAACATTTTCATTTCAGTGGCGCTGTCCATCGGCAACCCAACTGAGGTTCCGTTCCCATCCATAATCGATCCATAAGTCATAATCGTACGAGGGCTATCATAGAATCCATCGTAGTCCGATTTTTCGTGAAATCTACGAAAATGCTATCAAGTTCGAGTAGCTACGAACGCAGCGCTTGCTTTGAATACATACGTTCATAGCAGCTCAGATTCAGTGATCGCTTTTTCGAACATCTTAAGAAAAATCGGACTACGATGGATTCCGCCACCAATATGTTTTCTCCTTTGACAAGATGTTGGAGAATCGCGGCAGCACAACCGTATACCTACTCTATGCTCTTACGCGCATATGCTAAATTTCTCGCACCTAGCTAAAGTGCTTGACAAAGGCAGAAGGCAAATCTTCAACATTATAACTAAAAGTTTAAGGCATGCAATAAAAGAACACAACAGAACCAAAAAATGTTCTCAAAACTATTAAACATAAAAAATTGCTCGAATAAAATTCATAATTTAAAATAAAATGTCCCAATTGTTTTTTATATGTACATACATATTTACAAAATGAATCTTAAAGCACTCACAGTAAGTCCTAAACATATAAATGACTAATAAGAAAAGTAATAAATAACAGTAATATGAAAAAGTATGTCGATAAATCTCTAAATAGTAGCGAAACTGTATCTCAATAATAACAAATAATTTTAAGCAAAAAATACAACCGACTTCAATGCGCATTTAGGTCGTTCTGGTTACGTAGATCCGACTGTCCTCCCTTTTTTTAAAATCGTTAAAAAAATGAATACGTATTCTACAGAAAGAAATCAAGATACATATTTAAGGATTTTAAGTAAAAATAAATAAAGGAAAACTTGTTCGTGATATCTCGACCAAGGTGTATTCATGATACAAAAATCTGAAGGTAAAACCGCTGAAAGGCAGCCTGAACATTTTTAAAGTTTGCTGACATTACAAAAATGTTTTCAAATTTCCAATCTCACAAATACATTCTCATTTTCAGTCTCAAATAAATGAAAATTTCAATATTTTCATCTATTTGTTTTTTTGTTTTACTTTTATTTGGCATTTGAGTTGCTCTCAAAATTTCAATTTCATAAATAGACAAACTTCAAAAAATAAATGATGGCCGACGAATTGAGCAAGCGGTTCTACCTTTAAATATTTGTATCATGGGTGTATTAAACAAGGGGCCGTATGCATTTATAATTTTTTGAAATAAATTTATTTATTTATTATTTATTTATTTATTTATTTCTTATTTAAGTGAAAGGTATGAAAATCTGAGAAGAAGTAATTGCTTAGTTTTTATGCATACGGCCCAAGGTGTTATTGACAACTAATATACTTCCTCTGTAAATATTTTATGAAGTGTTCCAAAATTCGCTCCGAGCGCGTTCACTGTTGATCATTTGATTTAAATAGTTTGTCATACAATTAATACTATAGTTTGATCCGAGTTAATATATTCTTCAGTAATTAATTATATTATATTAAAACATAACGTCGTTTAAAGTACAAAACCGCGTATCGTCATTCTGCAAAACCGCGTAACTAACATTGGCTGCCAAAAATTGGATTTGCTGACACAAGCTCTTGGCTCATTCCTTATCCATTCGTCCTGAAATATACTAGCCAGAAATGCGATTGCTTTATAAAAAAGAGAACCATTTTCAAATATGAGTGTTTTTGCCCTCTAGAAAATAAATTTTACAACTTCACATACGCGGTTTTGCATTTTGCTGATACGCGGTTTTGTTTTTGTTGATACGCGGTTTTGAACTTTAAACGACGACAAGCTTATGAGAAATTATTTAGTCTTAACATGCATATTTTATATCGTGTTCCAAAGTTCGCTCAGAGCGCGTTCACTATTGATATTTTGATTCAAATATTGTTTGTCAAGCATTCAGTAGTGAAGTTTGATCGGAGTTGATATATTATTCAGTAATTAATCATATTAAATTGAAATATGGATTTATAATATGGTAGAAAGCTAGAAATTATTTAGTGTTAATATGCATAATTCGCTCCGTGTTCCAAAATTCGCTCCGAGTGCATTCACTATTGATCATTTGATTTAAATAATTTTTTCTCAAGCATTCAGTACTATAGTTTGATCGGAAATTATATATTGATCACATTTATTTAAAATATAAACGTTTAATAGGGTAGAAATTGTGAAATTATTTAGCTTTAGCATGTATAGTCGCCAGAGACAATTGCAGAAAACTGCAACAACTCGTGAAAACTTACAATAAAAGCAATGTAGATGAAAGTAATAAATATAATTATTAAAATTAGATCCATATATAAAACATATTTCATTTATTTGAAGTAAATCGGAATACATTTTTACATATAAGATAGTTTCCATTTAACTCATAAAGTACATATTTCACTACAAATATTTTTAAGATCGTTTCGAATTGCAAAAATAGCGCTAATTAGTTGTATTGAAGTATAAAACATTTTATTACGTTCATGTTTACTTATAAAGCGCATAACAATATTTCTCTCGCCATTTATCCGATGTTAAAATTTTTCAGCACTTTATTTTGCTGCACAGCACCCTGAATGCGGCAAAACAGTTGCTCGCAACCCTCAAGTCCTTTATGGGGACCAAATTAACAGCCACAACCATGATACAAGAAGAAGGTAGTTTCATTTAAAAATTTTTGACAAAAAATAAGTTTTTGAAGTTTCATCAATTGTACAAAATTATGAGCTACCTTGCCACATTGATATCAATGAAACAATACATCAGAGGGTTTAATGTTGTGCGTTGGAAATGTTCGGTTATTTGTAAAATGATTTTTTGGTGGGGAGCGGAAGGGGAAGGTGTGTGTCACCAAAAACTTACTAGAAAGGAAACAGTATAAACTTTAAGAAAATCCACCCTTCGCCTCCCTGCCCCTTCTACAGACACTCGGGGCCCATTTCAAAATTGGGTAAAATTAGCATTTTCGCAAAGAAAAATTAAACTCGTGTTAGGCCATCAGCAGTAGGTACTCTTTTCCATTTTGGTAGCCTTCGGCCGCGCTAGTGAAAATAACCTCATCAGTCCAACTCTGGTTACGCCATCCACAGTATATTTGCGCAAAATTGACCTTTTCTCAGGTGTACCGAATTCTGACAGTTTGGAAACGCGCAACACTTTTAGTATTTTCATCCAACTTCACTAACTTAATTTTTTTTTACTTTTACAAGAATCAAAATTTTGTCTACTAGTGAATCTGGTGGCAAGATTTTAGTTAAATGTCATAAACTTGTTAAAAGTTCGTCAACAACAACGAATGTTAATAAATTAAACTACCTTCTGTGTTTGTATCGTGGCGTTTTCTTTTCTCGAAATAATGTTGCTCTGTTTTCCTCAGCCCTTTCACAACTTTACGTGTTCATTTCTCAATATATTGCCCTCCGCCGAAGCAAAAGTGCCATACTTTTTGCTAATATAGTCATTTTGCGGGACAAAAAGCAACCTACTGCAAATGTTACAATATTTATAAGAAGGCAAAATTGTTTAATAGAAAAGAAAATGCCATAAGTTTGTAATTTATCTCTGTCTTTATATTTAAGTAATACAAACATGACTTCTGATGTAAAGCTTAGCTACGTATAACGACCGTTTCCTTTGTTAAACAAAAAAAAGTGGTGTACAGCTTAGCTAGGAATAATCTTTGTTAACCAAAAAAATATTTAATGGATTTACTAGTATTTCTAATTGTAATTTATGTATTAAAAAAAAGTTAATTCCAGTTGAAACATTTTAGCCGTTTTTAGCCGTTTTTTTATCCAATCTAGCTGGTCACCCCAAAAAGTTCTGGTAAGACTGACACTGACATTAAACACTTCTCAGTTAGTCATTCATCCACCGCGCTGATATACGCGTCATTAGGTTACGTTTCTAGTCTAAGCAATCGAAGTAAATTAATTATAAAAAACGCAATCAAACCGCATTAAATCGTATTACGTACTCTATCCTCGGTAAAGCAAAAAACTTTATTTTCGAACGTTTGCACAGGTGTATCAAATTCTTTCAGTTTGAAAACGCGCAAGACTTTTTAATATTTTCATCCAACTTCACTAATTTAAATATTTTTATACTTTTTCAAGAAACAAAAATTTTTATGCTAGTGAATCTGGTAGCATGATTTTAATGAAATGTCATAAACTTATTAAAAGTCAAGTGGTCGGCAACAACAACGAATGTCAATAAATGAAACTACCTTCTATTTTTGTATCATGGCCACAACAACAAAAACCTTTTCTACTGGTATACTGTGGTACATATATTTTTAAACATACATACATATGTATGGCCCCACTTCCGCCATGGTACTAAAGGAAAAGCAAGAAGTGTAGAGTATATTCAGAGTGTAACAGCGGTAATAAAAAATGCTAAAAAGTACCAATACCAGTGATTTGGGGTTATACAAATTTTGTGAAGTGAAAAGTTTGTTTACGTTCTTTTATTAACAAAATATAAAATATAGTAGGAAAAAAAATATATTGCTTGCATAGAACAATAAGCGAATATATTTTCATAGTAAGTGAATAGTGGGGAGTAAATATTCAGTTCGTTTATAGTGGTGTAATTTCTCATCTAAAAGAGCCAAATTTAACAAAAGTTGTTTGGCTATAACTTGTAAATGGTTAATAATATTTACTTTCCGCCTCCGGATTGTTGTTACAGGGACCAAATGGCGTCGAGCGGTACCCGACATTTTTGGACCTTTTTTTAGCAGTTGTACCCTATACTAGAGAATTACCAAAACTAAACCATATCAAAGAACGTAAATCTATAAGAGGAGACAACACGTTATAATTGTAGCGAGTGTGAACATCAGGAGCGTGCTTTCTCTTTTCATCCAATCACAAAACGTATTTGGGCAAAAGAGAAAGCACGCTCCTGATGTTCCCACTCGTTACAATTTTAACGTGTTGTCTCTTCTTATAGATTTACGATCTTTGACCATATTTAGAAATGAGGAAATGATAACAAATATAAATGTAAAGCAAAGAGAAATTATTATAAATTATTTTATTTCAAGCCAGATTTAACGCATCCACAACTATATTCTTGCAATAACAAAAATAATTCGACAGAAAAAAATCTATGGCCATGAAACGCCGCCGTGCGAACTTCACATTTCGCTTTGGCTGTGTGCCATCCTTTTTAATCCTTCCCATTTAGCAATAAAATAAGAACCACATTTCTAAAGCAAAAGTGTATTGCCCAAATAAAAAAAAAACCAGTTGAATAATCTTTGGAAATTAGAAAATTTTAGTTGAGAAAAAGAAGTACACGCAAAGGATTTCACAAAAATTTATTGAAATTTACTATTTAATTTAAATTTGCTACGATCTTTCAAAAATTTTTAAATTTGCTACCCCACTACGCTTTATCTTATTTTTACTACCCTTTTTGTATTTCATTCAACTTATGGGCAGTAACTATTTGTAAATGACTATAACTTCAAAAATATGGTAAACAGGCCATGGCTCCAAGAACATCTGCAACATAAATAAGCACCACCGGCCAAATTTTCGCATAACAGACAGAGAGATTCAATGTGCGAGAGGGATACGTGGTTGCGCAAAGAGGTAACCATTACTACGTTTATACGCACGCATTATTTGCAAATAATAATTTGCAAAATGGTAAACTTTGCCGTATAAACACTGAGTTAATTTTTTATTTGCAAATAACTAAATCACGCAAATAAGTATTGATTAGTGGTATTATTTGCAAATAAGCGCTTCTTAGGTTAATTTTCCTTTTCGATGGTCATCTTATTGCCTTTTTATAATCAAGACGCTGCCATTTTTAACTTTATTTTCCTTTTTATAATCAGGCAATATTAAAAAAGAATTTTTCTCCATCGAATAAACAGTGAGTTAGGTATTTGCAAATTATTTTTATTTGCAAATAGCTTACGCATAAACGTAGTAAATAACTGCGTGTCGAACTACTTCCACGAAGGATTCGTTGCCACAGATAAAAAGCGACTCAATAGAGGCAAAAGGTTAAGATCGCCTTATTGTAATATTCCGTAGAAATTAAACTATCGATATAATCAAATAAAGTAAATTTTCACTTATATATAACGAAAGTGCTGGGGTAAATGGCAAAATGTGTTTTGTTCTATAAGTTCGATATTTGGAAGACGCCACTGTAAAAGACACAATACTTAAAATAGTACACATGTTATTAGAATTTAAATATTATATTTTTGTTTTAAATCATTAAATATGCATATGAATTTAAAATAATAACCAATTTTTATCTTTTGCTACGATTTTTTATTTTTTCCTACGATTTTTCTGGTATTTTGGTACGCAATCGGTTTCGGGGAGCGCCAACTCTGATCCAGACCGTTTCCGTGAGAAATAATCGTGATACTGATCTGGATAATCAAAGAGAACACAACTGTTGTTCGCGTACAAATCAACAGTGTTGCCAAGACTTCAAAAATAAAAAAGCTATAGGGGCAAAATAAAAAAGCTAAAAAAGCCAAGTGACTCAAAAAAAAAAGGTTAACAAAGTCAAGCCTTTTCAACATTGCAATAATCCTTATGTACAAAGAGGTGGTACAAATGTGCACAAAAATGTAAATATCTCGACAACTTAAGTACTTACGAAATTTCATGAAAGCCTTGTGCAAACATTTTGGAACGCTATACCGTTTAATAAAACCATTTCAATAATAAAAGGACAATTTTTTAGGGTCTGAAAACCCATACTCCTTAAAGAAAAGTGGTGGTACATTTGAACCACCAAATATCTTCATACATTACAATACGATTACAATCGTGAATGTTTCAATTGGAGCGCGCATAGTGAAGAGCAAACCGTATATACACGTCCTTTTTGAGTGTATGCGATTTGACCGTACTAGAAGCAAACTTCGCAACATATTAGAGAAATGCGAAATCTTTGATATATCAGTAACTACTTAAGCTAGTTTATTCAAAATTGATAATTGCAATAATTTTTTAGCAAGAAATTTGTTCATGACAAAATTTTTGGGCGGGGCACCGTTTTATCAATTAATAGCAAACTCGGTAGAATTATTGCACTTGACACACAAAAGCAGGATGTTGAAAATTATACAAATCGGACTTAAATTACGCTTTTCAGAAATGCTGAACCACTCCTGCTTACCATGGAACGGTAGTTTTCGGAAAGCTATATATAAAAGAAAGAAGCAAAACAGAAATAGCAAACTTCAAAATTACGAACGTCGCACACTTTTTTCTCAATTCCAAATGGCTGCTTCTCAACCGGTCAGATCTGTTCCAATTGGTTCATGAGTTGCCAGCAGTTTGGTAGAAGTGGGCTAAACATCTATGTCTTATGAACGAGCCCATTGCCTTTTTAGGTTTGTTCCACACGAGCCCGCGGGTGCACAAAACAGCCCACAAAGCGTTCCTCACTTTTGGATCATAAATGTCTTATTCTTCGTGCCCGAAATATCCCGGACTTTTTTTCCGGGCAGAAATGTGCAAGAAGTCAAATTTGAAACAGCTGTTGTTTGTTTACATCCGATAGTAAATTTTGTAAAATACAAAATTGGAAAATAGCACAAAAGATATAGAAATGTAGATATTTGCTAATTTAATTGGCTATATAAGATAAATGCACATAAAATCATTGTTTAGGACTGATTTGTCGATTCCGGGCACGAAAAGTGTTTTTTTTGCGTTCTTCACGCACTGGGCAATTTTGGCACGGGTTGACACAATTTTGACAATTGTGAGAGAGTAACTTATTTTTATGCTCTAATTACCGAAACAGCTCAGAAAACGTGTGAAACAAACTTTTTATAAACAAGACGTTGGTATTCTTATACCCGGTTTTCATTACATCATATTTATAGGTCTATTCTGCACGTTACCGAAAATTTTGTAACCGTTCTTGTCACCGCGATCCTAGGTACGTTGGTAATGCAGTTGAAATATTCAGAAATTCAGCTAAGTAGAATTGTGGAAATTCTGGCATTGCATATTTCACAGGGCAATACTTTATTACCACGCTGCAGCGAACAATGGTGGCGCCGTCAGTGGTACCGCTACTTTGGTTTTGCCGATTTTGAAAGTTGTGGTAACTTGTAAATAAACCTTTGTTTACAAATCAGCGAAAGAGAAATTTGAACTATAAGTGAAAAATCAGTTTAAATTGTGTTAATTTGCAATTTGTGAGTGATTCTTGAGTTGAAGACTGCGTAAAAACTAATACAATGAAGTGCTGTGTGTTAAATTGCGACAGCCGTTAAGATGCAAGAAGCGTAGATGCAAGTGTAGCGCTGGGACGAATCGCTGCAGTTTGTGTACATAGGGCACGGCAAAGCCGTTCCCCAAATGTTTCTCTATTATTATATTAACAGCATTTCCTCACAATGATTTTGTTTCTGCTCCACGCAGCCTCCATTAAAAAGTTAACTAATCAATCTGCAGCAGCCTTAATTGCAAAGCAATGGAGTGCACTAAAACGTTTGCTGAAGCAGCCTCAATTGCAAATTAATGAAGTGCACTAAAATGTTCACTGTTCTCTAATATATTAGGTGAAAAATGATATATTTTCGCATTTAGCAAAATTAAAACACGTTTTTCGCTGTAAAGTGAATTGCTTTGGCAGTTTCAACTCGTTCTTCTTTTCGCTCTATTCTTTGTTTACTTGTGGTACACAAATGTCAACGCACAGGACGGCGCAATCTTGTATTCTATCATTCTTGCTTTATTACCAGCATATGAGATGGTAACAAAATTTACCGGTTACAAGGGTACACAGAATGCGAAGAGGGTTTAAAAATTGACAAGAACTTTATTTACTGGTTTAAAAGTTTTTATTACCAGCACAGAATAGACCTGTTAACGTCAAATGTTGTCAAAATAATGAAAACGGATTTTCATGTGGTGTCATTTGCGTTAGTTGTTATATATCACCACGCACGGTCATATAAAATGACAGCTAAGCGAAAACGGCCCTCGCCGCTGATTTGGCAGCATTTGACAACTAAAATGTATTTGCCAACACGTTGGCAATTTCGTTTTTATTTGCCCTACGAACAACTGATTCTAGCTAAAACGGATTTTCACCGAATGTAATACCGACCCGTTTAGCTATAAAAAGGCAAAAATGTAGATCGATAGAACCTCTTTCCTCCTCTTTACCTCTGATTTCAACCACACCAAAATTATTTGGCGCAAGTAAAAAACAAGAAAATATAACCGGTTAAATTTCAACTTATATATATATATATATATATATAAAACCTCACGTCTCCATTTTCTACTAAATGTGTCTAAACATCTGTCAAATTTCTGTGTTAACTTTGTCCCGTTTTCTCATATGGGTAACTTGCTGTCCTAACATATCACTTTCAAAATGGCGCTGTAAAATGAAATCTGAGTTGTCAAACTACGAAATGACAGCTGATGTTAAGACAGCGATGGTAAGAAATTCGACGAGACAGATATGGTTTAACAGTGGAAATTCGCGGTCTCCACTTTACATTTCTGTCTTAATACAGCCTTTTTAACGGAATCTGTAGAAGGTGGAGACGTGGGGTTATATCTCGGAAACTACTTGACCGATTGGAAAAATGTTGATACCAATTCAAAGATAATTTTAATAGGGCTATTCGCGATCCGGTGCAAATGGCCTAGCATCATTGCAATGCAAATTTGTATTGCAAATTATTTGCAATACACAAACAAAATACACGCATTTGCATTTGCCATGGCTTGACAAATTTGCAATACCTAAAATCCATAGCATAAAAATGCTATGCATTGCATTCATAAACAAAACCAAAGCTGATGCACAAAAATTGTTTTGCAAAAGCTTTACCATGACAGTTTAATAAAGGTCGCTCACAATTCATGGCATATTTCTGCAATTGCATAAATTTGTCAGCTCTTATGCACCGAATCGCGAATAGCCCTA
>NW_023458560.1:531116-532628 GCF_013731165.1 Rhagoletis pomonella | reverse complement strand
TGTTTAGGACTGATTTGTCGATTCCGGGCACGAAAAGTGTTTTTTTTTTTTGCGTTCCTCACGCACTGGGCAATTTTGGCACGGGTTGACACAATTTTGACACTTGTGAGAGAGTAACTTATTTTTATGCTCTAATTACCGAAACAGCTCAGAAAACGTGTGGAACAAACTTTTTATAAACAAGACGTTGGTATTCTTAAAGGCTCTGTTATGCATACTTGGCATTGCTTGAGAGTTGTCACATAAGGAATCTGTTAAATGAGCTTCGCGTGTAAGCGGTTACCCAACGCACAGCATTACATACGTAAAAGTCTGTTGGTTTTTGTTTTTTTTTCTACGTAAAAATGGTATAGCAGTGCATGCAATGCCAAGTATGCATAACAGAGCCTTAAGGCTCCGTTATGCATACTTGGCATGGATTGAGAGCTGTCACATAAGAAATCTGTTAAATGAGCCTCGCGTGTAATCTGTTATCGAACGCACAGCACTACATACGTAGAAGTCTGTTGGTTTTTGATTTCTACGTAAAAATGGTATAGCAGTGCATGCAATGCCAAGTATGCATAACAGAGCCTTTATACCCGGTTTTCATTACATCATATTTATAGGTCTATTCTGCACGTTACCGAAAATTTTGTTGGGTTTAAAAATTTACAAGAACTTTATTTACTGGATTAAAAGATTTTATTACCAGCACAGAATAGACCTGTTAACGTCAAATGTTGTCAAAATAATGAAAACGGATTTTCATGTGGTGTCATTTGCGTTAGTTGTCATATATCACCACGCACGGTCATATAAAATGACAGCTAAGCGAAAACGGCCCTCGCCGCTGATTTGGCAGCATTTGACAACTAAAATGTATTTGCCAGCACGTTGGCAATTTCGTTTTTATTTGCCCTACGAACAACTGATTCTAGCTAGAACGGATTTTCACCGAATGTAATACCGACCGTTTAGCTATAAAAAGGCAAAAATGCAGATCGATAGAACCTCTTTCCTCCTCTTTACCTCTGATTTCAACCACACCAAAATTATTTGGCGCAAATAAAAAACAAAGAAAATATAACCGGTTAAATTTCAACTTTTATATATATATATATATATAACCTCACGTCTCCATTTTCTACTAAATGTGTCTAAACATCTGTCAAATTTCTGTTTTAACTTTGTCCCGTTTTCTCATATGGGTAACTTGCTGTCCTAACATATCACTTTCAAAATGGCGCTGTAAAATGAAATCTGAGTTGTCAAACTACGAAATGACAGCTGATGTTAAGACAGCGATGGTAAGAAATTCGACAAGCAGATATGGTTTAACAGTGGAAATTCGCGGTCTCCACTTGACATTTCTGTCTTAACACAGCCTTTTTAACGGAATCTGTAGAAGGTGGAGACGTGGGGTTATATCTCGGAAACTACTTGACCGTTTGGAAAAATGTTGATACCAATTCAAAGATAATTTTAATATCTTTTTTACGACGTAGTAAATACCATTTTAAAACAAATTTT
>NW_023458560.1:525267-531016 GCF_013731165.1 Rhagoletis pomonella | reverse complement strand
CGGTGGATGAATGACTAACTGAGAAGTGTTTAATGTCAGTGTCAGTCCTACCAGAACTTTTTTGGGGTGACCAGCGTTTGGACAAAAAAAAACGGCTAAAAACGGCTAAAATGTTTCAACTAGAATTAACTTTTTTTTTATACATAAATTACAATTAGAAATACTAGTAAATCCATTAAATATTTTTTTGGTTAACAAAGATTATTCCTAGCTAAGCTGTACACCACTTTATTTTTGTTTAACAAAGGAAACTGTCGTTATACGTAGCTAAGCTTTACATCAGAAGTCATGTTTGTATTACTTAAATATAAAGACAGAGATAAATTACAAACTTATGGCATTTTCTTTTCTATTAAACAATTTTGCCTTCTTATAAATATTGTAACATTTGCAGTAGGTTGCTTTTTGTCCCGCAAAATGACTATATTAGCAAAAAGTGTGGCACTTTTGCTTAGGCGGAGGGCAATATATTGAGAAATAAACACGTAAAGTTGTGAAAGGGCTGAGGAAAACAGAGCAACATTATTTCGAGAAAAGAAAATGCCACGATACAAACACAGAAGGTAGTTTAATTTATTAACATTCGTTGTTGTTGCCGAACTTTTAACAAGTTTATGACATTTAACTAAAATCATGCCACCAGATTCACTAGTAGACAAAATTTTGATTATTGTAAAAATAAAAAAAAATTAAGTTAGTGAAGTTGGATGAAAATACTAAAAGTGTTGCGCGTTTCCAAACTGTCAGAATTCGGTACACCTGAGAAAAGGTCAATTTTGCGCAAATATACTGTGGATGGCGTAACCAGAGTTGGACTGATGAGGTTATTTTCACTAGCGCGGCCGAAGGCTACCAAAATGGAAAAGAGTACCTACTGCTGATGGCCTAACACGAGTTCAATTTTTCTTTGCGAAAATGCTAATTTTACCCCATTTTGAAATGGGCCCCGAGTGTCTGTAGAAGGGGCAGGGAGGCGAAGGGTGAATTTTCTTAAAGTTTATACTGTTCCCTTTCTAGTAAGTTTTTGGTGACACACACCTTCCCCTTCCGCTCCCCACCAAAAAATCATTTTACAAATAACCGAACATTTCCAACGCACAACATTAAACCCTCTGATATATTGTTTCATTGATATCAATGTGGCAAGGTAGCTCATAATTTTGTACAATTTATGAAACTTCAAAAACTTATTTTTTGTCAAAAATTTTTAAATGAAACTACCTTCTTTTTGTATCATGGTTGTGGCTGTTAATTTGGTCCCCATAAAGGACTTGAGGGTTGCGAGCAACTGTTTTGCCGCATTCAGGGTGCTGTGCAGCAAAATAAAGTGCTGAAAAATGTTAACATCGGATAAATGACGAGAGAAATATTGTTATGCGCTTTATAAGTAAACATGAACGTAATAAAATGTTTTATACTTCAATACAACTAATTAGCGCTATTTTTTCAATTCGAAACGATCTTAAAAATATTTGTAGTGAAATATGTACTTTATGAGTTGAATGGAAACTATCTTATATGTAAAAATGTATTCCGATTTACTTCAAATAAATGAAAAATGTTTTATATATGGATCTAATTTTAATAATAATATTTATTACTTTCATCTAAATTGCTTTTATTGTAAGTTTTCACGAGTTGTTGCAGTTTTCTTGTCTCTGGCGACTATACATGCTAAAGCTAAATAATTTCACAATTTCTACCCTATTAAACGTTTATATTTTAAATAAATGTGATCAATATATAATTTCCGATCAAACTATAGTACTGAATGCTTGAGAAAAAATTATTTAAATCAAATGATCAATAGTGAACGCACTCGGAGCGAATTTTGGAACACGGACCGAATTATGCATATTAACACTAAATAATTTCTAATTTTCTACCATATTATACGTTTATATTTCAATTTAATATGATTAATTACTGAATAATATATCAACTCCGATCAAACTTCACTACTGAATGCTTGACAAACAATATTTGAATGAAAAGATCAATAGTGAAAGCGCTCTGAGCGCATTTTGGAACACGATATAAAATATGCATGTTAAGACTAAATAATTTCTCATAAGCTTATCGTCGTTTAAAGTGCAAAACCGCGTATCAACAAAATACAAAACCGCGTATGAGCAAAATGCAAAACCGCGTATGTGAAGTTGTAAAATTTATTTTCTAGAGGGCAAAAGCACTCATATTTGAAAAAGGTTCTCTTTTTTATAAAGCAATCGCATTTCTGGCTAGTATATTTCAGGACGAATGGATAAGGAACGAGCCAAGAGCTTGTGTCAGCAAATCCAATTTTTGGCAGCCAATGTTAGTTACGCGGTTTTGCAGAATGACGATACGCGGTTTTGTACTTTAAACGACGTTATGTTTTAATATAATATAATTAATTACTGAAGAATATATTAACTCGGATCAAACTATAGTATTAATTGTATGGCAAACTATTTAAATCAAATGATCAACAGTGAACGCGCTCGGAGCGAATTTTGGAACACTTCATAAAATATTTACAGAGGAAGTATATTATTTGGTAGAGATCAAAATGTATTTAACAAAGCGTGATTGAATTTGACCATGCTCTCAGAAGAACCATCCTATAAAGTCAAATTGAAAAAAATTTGTATGAATTTTGAATCGTTTGTTTATATTTTTCTACATAATAGTATCTTAAAAGAGAGCCGCATTGAGTTGTCAATAACACCTTGGGCCGTATGCATAAAAACTAAGCAATTACTTCTTCTCAGATTTTCATACCTTTCACTTAAATAAGAAATAAATAAATAAATAATAAATAAATAAATTTATTTCAAAAAATTTAGCGAAAGGTCTGCAATTTTAAGAAAAAGCATTTGCTTAGGTTTTATGCATACGGCCCCTTGTTTAATACACCCATGATACAAATATTTAAAGGTAAAACCGCTTGCTCAATTCGTCGGCCATCATTTATTTTTTGAAGTTTGTCTACTTATAAAATTGAAATTTTGAGAGCAACTCATATGCCAAATAAAAGTAAAACAAAAAACAAATAGATGAAAATATTGAAATACACCTTGGTCGAGATATCACGAACAAGTTTTCCTTTATTTATTTTTACTTAAAATCCTTAAATATGTATCTTGATTTCTTTCTGTAGAATACGTATTAATTTTTTTAACGATTTTAAAAAAGGGAGGACAGTCGGATCTACGTAACCAGAACGACCTAAATGCGCATTGAAGTCGGTTGTATTTTTTGCTTAAAATTATTTGTTATTATTGAGATACAGTTTCGCTACTATTTAGAGATTTATCGACATACTTTTTCATATTACTGTTATTTATCACTTTTCTTATTAGTCATTTATATGTTTAGGACTTACTGTGAGTGCTTTAAGATTCATTTTGTAAATATGTATGTACATATAAAAAACAATTGGGATATTTTATTTTAAATTATGAATTTTATTCGTGCAATTTTTTATGTTTAATAGTTTTGAGAACATTTTTTGGTTCTGTTGTATTCTTTTATTGCATGCCTTAAACTTTTTTACTTTAAGTTATAATGTTGAAGATTTGCCTTCTGCCTTTGTCAAGCACTTTAGCTAGGTGCGAGAAATTTAGCATATGCGCGTAAGAGCATAGAGTAGGTATACGGCTGTGCTGCCGCGATTCTCCAACATCTTGTCAAAGGAGAAAACATATTGGTGGCGGAATCCATCGTA
Source organism: Rhagoletis pomonella (assembly GCF_013731165.1). Lineage (NCBI taxonomy): Eukaryota > Metazoa > Arthropoda > Insecta > Diptera > Tephritidae > Rhagoletis > Rhagoletis pomonella. The sequence continues at coordinate 527,307 of NW_023458560.1, read as the reverse complement.
GTCCGATTTTTCTTAAGATCTTCGAAAAAGCGATCACTGAATCTGAACTGCTATGACCGTATGTATTCAAAGCAAGCGCTGCGTTCCTAGCTACTCGAACTTAATAGCATTTTCGTAGATTTCACGAAAAATCGGACTACGATGGATTCTATGATAGCCTTCGTACGATTATGACTTATGGATCTATTATGGATGGGAACGGAACCTCAGTTGGGCTGCCGATGGACAGCGCCACTGAAATGAAAATGTTTTTTTATTATGAATAGCAATAATTAAGTTTCATAAAGTTCAAGGTGGTACAATTTAAAAAAAAAAGTTGAAAAAAGAAATAAAGTATCTCAATCAAAATTTCCCGGCAGCCACAAGAATGCAGTTGCCAATACAGCAACTTAGTGGTTAGCTTTTAGTTGCTAGTTGCCATCGGGAATACCATTTCAGCCACTGGGCAACCAACTGAAGTTCGGTTGTCCTCCGTAATCAACCCATAAACCAAAAACTTGGAAAAAAAAACGTTTTACCACACTAAAAGCACCAAATTTTTTTGAATCAAGGGATGCTTTTTTCTTAACATAATACCGAAGTACTGCACATTAAAACTGGTATATCTCGAGAAAGAAAAGTCGAATCCCAACAAACGAAAATCATGCCCTAAGTAGAAATGAGCAAGTAATTTGATGTTTTCATTATATAACCTCAAATATCGCTAAAAAACGTGTTTTTGGCACTTTGAGGTTAGGATATCTCAAAATTCTATTGCTAGAGCAATTGGGAGGCCAGATTTGAATCCAACACCAAGAAACGAGTGTTTTACTCAGGTGGTAAAAAAAAACAAAATTTGTACAAATAATTAGAAAAGAAAAAAAGAAATACTTAACTTACATGGGTACTAGCATTATCAACGCGAATAGAATTTAACAAGGTGGGTTTGCAACTTCAGCATTTTATCAATCATGGTTGTATTTTAGTCCATTTAAATTTCTTGTAAATTCAGTGCTGCCACAGCCTTGAATATTTCAAATTATTTCAGGTTTTAACTATCTCGAAGTAATTTTAGTTCAGAAAAAAGCGCTAAAAATGGCACTAGACACTAAATAATTTTTTTTGGCGTTTTAATTTTCAAAAAGCACTAAATCTAGTGCTTAAAGCACCAAGTTGGCAACTATGATGAACATACATATAGTGGTCCACAAAATAAAATGATCATGCTATTTTGTCTGGTTTTGGTATTTGGCATTTGTCTTTTGTTTATTATTTTTTTTATAAAAGTCTAGCTGGTATACAACAAACACCAATTCAATTCAGATTTCAAACTTTGTACGAAAATTAGAAAAATTCTGCTTATTTTCTCCAAAGATTCAAACTTTTAATCAGAATTTTAAAATCCCGTTAATTGTAGGCAATTTTTTTTGCTAGCAGTGTCCTCCATATAAAAGAAAATTGTCGAACATGCTTTTGTACTTGAAAAACGTGAAACACCTTCAACAATTCATTTTTGTGAGCTGTCTGCAAATCTTTTTTGATGTTGGCTGTTGTCTGTCGCTTCACCTGAAATTACGAAAAAAATTCCAAATAATCGGCAAAGAATCGGCGAAAAAAGGCCGATGCCGATAAATCAGTCGGACTCTAATTATAACCCTCACAAAGTAGGATTCTACTTTCTGTGTTGCCGAAGAAGAGGACCTGAACACCTTTTGCAGAGAACACCATTCTACGTAGGCGGTCTTCGGCCGCACTTTGGGATTATAACGCTCACTAAGTAGAATTCTCCTTTCTGTGTTGCCGAAGAAGAGGGCTGAACACCTTTTGCACAGAACGCCTTTCTGACCATCAAATTTATATATTTATATGACATACATCTATACTAATTATATAAAGAGAAGTCCCTTTTTTTTGTAACAGGTAATCTCGCGAACGGCTGGTCCGATTTTAAGGAATTTTTTATATAAATAGCTTTCAGCAACTACCATGTTTTAAACTAAAAAATTTTACTTTTTTAAGGTAGGTGGACCAGGGACTGATCTATTCGAAAAAATCTTATTA
>NW_023458560.1:523875-525167 GCF_013731165.1 Rhagoletis pomonella | reverse complement strand
GAGGTAACATGCAAAGTCGCAATAGGGAATGTGACGGTGTTACACAAGTTCATAGTCGCGGCGATTATGGATGAAGTCATCATTGGATTAGACTTCTTGCTTGATCATGGTATGCAGATCAACATGAAGAACAGGATTATGACGTATAACAACATAGAAGTGCCCCTTAGGTTTGGGTATGATGGTCCGTACAGCAGCAAGCGAGTGATCCTAGAGGAAAGCGAGCAGATTCCACCGAAGTCAGAAGCAGTTGTGTGGGCAAAGATTGATGGCGATTGTGGGACAAAGAAATTGTGGGTTGTTGAAGCAACACAAAATTCTACACCGGACGTACTTATTGGTAAAAGCCTGGCTAAGACGCAAAAGGATGGACGCATCCCAGTTCGAGTGCTCAATGAGTTCAAATCACCAGTCAAACTCCGAAGAGGAACTGTACTGGGGCAATGTCGAGAGGTAGAGGCAATCTTCAACTGCGAAAAATTACCTGAAAGCGATTCGATTGGCCAGAATGACATTGCGGAGGACATTAATGCATGGACGGAAGGGTTGGAAGAAAAATACCAGCACAAGGCTAAGGAACTTCTCCGAAGATACTCCAACATATTCGACAAGGATGGCGACAAACCAGGCAGGACTAACGTTGTGAAACATCGCATTGATACTGGCGATGCAAGGCCAATCCGTCAAGCTCCTCGGAGTGTTCCACTTGACAAACGTGGAACTGTTAGCCAAATAATAAAAGAAATGAGCGAAAGTGGTGTGATTAAACCATCAGCGAGTCCATGGAGTTCGCTGGTAGTGCTTGTGAAGAAGAAGGATGGTCAAATGCGGTTCTGCGTAGACTACTGGAAACTAAACGATGTGACGAAAAAGGCCAGCTATCCTCTTCCCAGGATCGATGACACTCTGGACTCGTTGACTAGAACAAAGTGGTTCTCAACACTCGACCTTAAGAGCGATTATTGGCAAGTGGAGGTAAGTGACGAGGATAAGGAGAATACAGCTTTCAGCGTTGGAGACGGTCTGTGGCAATTCACGGTGATGCCCTTTGGATTATGCAACGCTCCTGCCACTTTTGGACTTATGGACCATGTGCTCAGAGGACTGCATTGGAAAACATGTTTGGTGTATCTAGACGACATTATCGTATTGGGTAAAAGCTTTGCGGAACACCTGAACAATTTGGAAGAAGTTTTCCAGAGGATAGCTGGCGCTGGTCTGAAGCTAAGTCCTAAAAAGTGCTAACTGTTCAGGAAGGAGGTGAACTACTTAGGGCACAAGGTGACAACGGA
>NW_023458560.1:518936-523775 GCF_013731165.1 Rhagoletis pomonella | reverse complement strand
TAAGTTAATCTTTTAAAAAGTATTATATTTGTTGCATTTACAGATTGTATGTTCAATATCTTAAATTGAATTACATTTGGTTTTTTTTTTATTTAAATTTTTTAGTAATGTTTTTTACTTTTTTCTCCAATCAGTCTTGCTAATCATTATATTGGTTACATTTAAAAGTTAGATCTTCAATATCGCAATTTAATTACATTTGATTATTTAAAAATCTAATTTTTGTGGAATGTTTTTTACTTTTTTCTCCAATCAGTCTTGTTAATCATTATATCGGTTATACTTTAAAAATATGTCTTCAATACATTACATTTCGTTTTTTAAAAATGTTAATTTTTTGTAATGTGTACTTTTTTCTGCAATCAGTCACAATCAGCACAAGAAAATACCTTTATTAATATTTCCACTTTCGCTTTAATGGAGTGGTATACTTACTTGTAAATATGCAAAGGCTGCATTTGACCAACCCAAAGGCTGCAGTGGTAAAAATACATGCACCAGCAAACGTGGACGGACACCCAAATGATCCTGACCTTCACAAGAGAATATATTTATTAATATTTGTACTACCATACGTGGATGGATACAGGGATACTAGCATGCAGAACTTACTTGCAACGGCTGCACTTGTTGTAAAACGCTACTTTTTGCAAAATAAATATGTAAATTATTGTTGTAATTCAAAATATTTCCATTATTTTCGATTTTTTTTGCCATACTTACTTGAATTTGCTCAATAAGAAAATGAATTTCCTCGAAATAATCTATGAAAATATCGGCAGTGTTGCCTGTTGAACTTTTTACAAGAAGACAATATTTCTCCTTGTATTTTAGTAGTAGTTTTTATAAAACAAAAAAGAAGGCAACACAGGCCAAGGCAGAATGCGGGAGCGAGACAACTGCCAGGTTATCCAACCTTGTATTATTGATTCATGGTGCCGGTGTTAAACTAATAATACTAATAATAGATTGGCGCTTACACATATGTGAGTGTTTGGCCGAGCTTCTCCTCCGACTTGTGGCGTGCGCCTTGATGTTGTCACACAAAGCGGAGGGACCTACAGTTTTACGCCGACTCCGAACGGCGACTGTATTTTAATGAGCTGTTTTTCATGGCAGAAATACACTCGGAGGTTTGCCATTGCCTGCCGAGGGACGACCGCTATTTTTTGGGATGTTGCTTTGACTAGGGCTTGAACCCAGGTGCTGATAAGTGAAAGCGCGCACTGCTTATCCCTACACCACAGCGGCCGACGAGCGGTGTCAAACTAAGGGCCGGTTACTCAATGTCTGGTTAACACTAATCTCCGGTAAAACATCGTTATCGACGTTACCGACTCCATGTTATATGCATGGAGCCAAACACGTCGATAATGATGTTTAAACGGAAATTAGTGTTAACCACATATTGAGTAAACGGCCCTAAGGTGAATTAATACAAGGTGGTATCGTTTGGGCAAAAACAACTCAAGTATACCCAAGTTCAAAACCCAAAAATACAACAAACACATAATTTTCACATTCAGAAGGACCGCGGCTAGTTTTAGCAACACCACCTTGTAAAAATTCCCCTTGTGCTGCACATTTTACAAGTGGCACTTCTTTTGTGCGTTCTTTGCGCCGCCCGGTGTTGTCAGTGTTCCGGTGTTCCTGGCGCCATTGCGTCACTGAGTTGTGAAAATCGGTATCGGCGCCAGTAACTCAAATCTCGGTATCAGCGCAATGGCACGGCGCCGCACTGTGTTACCCACGGCTAATGTTGAGTACCGACAATCAGCACATAACTATTCCGTTTAATTTAGCAAAATAGTTGTTTTGGGAAGTATACGCTTTTTATTTCCAAAATCAAGCAATATACAGAAGAAAAATGGCTTTTCTTCGGGGCTCTCTTAATTATGTATGGTGCACAACGAGTGTTTTAGGGAAAGGAGCAACCGGATCAGTTTTCCAAGTAAGTGCATATCTCACAAGCATGGATACAACTTACTGAGTTATTCGTAGGGAGTTAATAAAAATACGGGGGAGTCCGTCGCTGTGAAGACATTCAATCCGTATAGTCATTTGCGACCTCCAGATGTTCAAATGCGGGAATTCGAAGCGCTCAAGAAATTACATCATGAAAATATTGTCAAGCTCCTCGCCATCGAAGAAGACCAAGAGGGCCGGGGAAAGGTAATCGTAATGGAATTATGTACGGGGGGTAGTCTGTTCAACATACTTGATGATCCCGAAAACTCCTACGGTCTACCAGAGAACGAATTTCTCTTGGTGCTTGAACATTTATGTGCGGGCATGAAACATTTACGAGATAATAATCTGGTGCATCGTGATCTTAAACCCGGAAATATAATGAAATTCATTTCTGAAGATGGTCAAACAATTTACAAGTTAACTGATTTTGGTGCAGCCCGTGAACTCGACGATAATCAAGCTTTTGTATCCTTATATGGTACTGAAGAGTATTTGCATCCGGATATGTATGAACGTGCAGTGTTGCGGAAACAAATAAACCGATCTTTTACGGCGAATGTAGACTTGTGGTCCATTGGTGTCACGCTTTATCATGTTGCCACGGGTAATTTGCCGTTTCGTCCATTTGGGGGACGCAAAAATCGCGAAACCATGCACCAAATCACCACAAAGAAAGCTTCTGGTGTTATCTCGGGCTCACAACTATCTGAAAATGGTCCGATTGAGTGGTCAACAACTTTACCGTCATATTGTCACCTTTCAGAGGGTATAAAAACATTGGTGACACCACTACTAGCCGGTTTGTTAGAAAAGAATCGCGAGAAAACCTGGTCATTTGATCAGTTCTTTCAAGAGGTAACTTTAATTTTACGCAAAACCGTGTTGCATGTTTTCTTCACCAACCGTACCAGTTCAGTTGAGGTGTTTCTCGAACCGGACGAACAAATCGAACATTTCCGCGAGCGCATTTTTTTGCAAACTGAGGTGCCTATAGAAAAACAAATACTATTATTCAATAACGAGCATTTAGAAAGGAAAGTAACATCCGGTACCATATGTAAGTTACAAAGCGATTATATTAAATCTGATTAATAATTTATCTTTAATTTAAAGCCAAAGCCTTTCCGAATACCACAACAGACACCCCAATATTTTTGTATAGTAATGACGACAATAATGTACAATTACCACAGCAATTTGATCTGCCCAAATTCCCCGTATTTCCAAATAACGTATCGGTCGAAAATGACGCAAGTCTGGCCAAAGTAAGTGAATTTGCTATGAGTTAAGAATATTTGCGTTTTTGTTACCATTGTTTCTTTCAGACTGCCTGCAGTGTTGGTCATGAATGCAAGCATCGAATTGATACTTTTACTTCAATGGATATTTTAATAAAGCGCGGCGTGGAACATTTCATAGCGATGTTGATAACAACTATAACCTTACTACTAAAGTATTATATTATTTTTATCAGTGAATTTTAGTTTTAAGCAAAGATTTTTCCAGGAAAACTAAACACTTTGAAAACCTTTTGACTACTACCCTTGATTATGCGGATGCGGTTAAACGTCTTGCAAATCTAGTAAGTCTACAGAAGTTTGTTTTAGGATAAATTCATTTTAATTATTTCAAAACAAGTATCAGAAAATTTTATTTATACCATTTGTGAGATAACTTGGGAGGGACTTTGTGAAATTGATTCGCATGGTACGGAAATAAACGTTAAAGGATCTACCGTTTGCATTAATTTAGAATCCAACCTTCATCTGATGTTATTTATTTTTTATAGACAAAACCAGATAATGAACTTAAACCAATACTTTCTACACTATATGATCTGAAGCCTAAATTCGATGATGCTGCTGATGTGATAATGCAAATGTATAAACATTTCGTTGTTGAAGACTCGCTCAAGTACGTTCACTAATTTTACATTCTCGAATTTTGAAGCGCAGTATTTATATTAAATTTTAACAATACCAGCGATCACTGGTCATCATCGATGCATGGCAAACGGTGCCCTTGCCGTACTAGAGCCAGTCCACAAGCGAAATACTTGGTGGAGCGCCTGCGTGACTCCTGGCAACATTTGCTGCGCGATCGTGCCACACGCACACTTACATACAATGATGAACAATTCCATGCACTGGAGAAGATAAAAGTAAGCTGAGGGGTTAGCACTATTGATTTAAATTCATAAATATAGAAATCCCACTAATTGTTTTTTTCATTACAGGTAGATCGTAACGGCAAGCGTATCAAAGGCTTGTTATTGGATGATGTAAAACCTGCTGTAGCGCAAATGGCCGAATGTCTGGCTGATTGGTATAAACTAGCACAAACTGTTTATCTTAAAACACAAATATTACAGAAGGACATACGTGACTATGAACGTAAGTTAAATGATGTACGAGATGAGTTGTATCACGTTAAATCCCAGATGAAACCCGATTCAAACGGAAAAGTGATTACCAACAATAATAAATTGTCAAAGAATATGCAGAAAAATATGATAGAGGTATATGCACGCGCAAATTTATTTTGGACAAAACAATGGGAAAATAACATGTAAATATATATGTATATTTTTTTTGTAGAAAATGAAGGAACAACACGAGGAAGTTTTACAAATAATGCATGAAAATGAAGTATTAATAAACCGACTTAAAGAGTTAGGTATAGATGCAGGCAGCGTGAAGCAGCTTGAAATACTAAAGAATAAAACGTAATTTACTGCACCCATACAAATAAAATTAGACTGAAAAAAAATATACTAAGAGGACTCAGATGTTCCCTCAATTTTAATCACTTTGGAAATAAAGAACATCTATATTGCTTTTAAATATGTATTTAAATAAGTAAAAAAAA
>NW_023458560.1:513996-518836 GCF_013731165.1 Rhagoletis pomonella | reverse complement strand
AAAAATAACTTAAATCAAAAATTTTCAAAATTAACAAAGTTAAAAAATGAAGCAAGTATAATAAAAAGTATGAACCCTACAATACTCCCCCTTCCAGAGAATCATTATGATATAAATTAAAAGTAACTTGTTTCTTTTTAGTCGTTGTTGAAAATGTGTGATTGTTAGTGTTATGTGATTGTGTTCTTTCAACTACCGCTGGCTTTAATCTGTCAATCGAAATAGCTTTAATTTCGTTATTTACATCTACCTTGAAATATTTCTTATCTTTTTCAATAACTCTGTAAGGTCCTTCATACGGATGTTGAAGAGAATGCTTGTTAACGATGCGAATGAAAACAAATTTACACGTTTGTAAATCTTTTGGAACATAAATTCCTGAATCAAATTCTTTATGATGTTTTAAATTTGAATTTACATTTTTAAAACATTCTCGTAAACTACTTAAAATTTCGGTCGAAGTTACATTTTCTGTAGTTGGCATAACAAGTTCTCCAGGTAGACGCAAATTTTGACCAAACATCATTTCAGCTGGAGTGGCTGCAATATCTTCTTTGTACACCGATGGTAAACCTAGAAGAATTATCGGTAGCTCATTGTACCAATCTCTAGTTCCATTTCTAGCCAAAATTGAGGATTTTAATTGTCTATGGAAACGTTCCACCATACCATTACCCTGAGGATGATAGGAAGACGTTGTGATATGGTGACTTCCAAGCAATTTAGTTAGTTCCGAAAATAATTTTGATGTAAATTGAGTGCCTTGATCCGTCGTAATTTCTAAAGGTACACCAAAACGCGATACATACTCAGTAATAAATTTATTTGCTACTGTCTGTGCAGAAATATCCTTTAAAGCATATGCTTCCGGCCAACGTGTAAATCGATCAATAAGTGTTAAAATGTAGCGATAACCTTTTGAAACAGGAAGCGGTCCAACAATATCCAAATGTATGTGTTCAAATCTACTCTTTGGAATTGGAATTGTGCTTACAGGAGATTTTGTGTGACGATAAACTTTAGATTTCTGACAACTTATGCATCCTTTTGACCATATGTTTATTTCCTTGTTCATATTAGGCCAATAATACTTATTAACAATTAATCGGCGTGTAGCCTTGGTACCAGGGTGAGAAATTCCATGTAATATATCAAACACTGTTCTACGTAAACTGCTTGGAACAAAAGGCCTAAGATTTTCTCCTGAAATTTCACACCAAATATTAAAATTCAGAACAGGAATTTTAGCTAAATTAAGATTTTGAAATTTTTGCTCCAAAATAATTTTATCGAGTTCATTGTCCTGTTGCTGTTCATTTTGTAAAGTTTTGAAATTAAGTTCCGAATTCTTAAACGCATCTACTTCAAACACACGAGATAACGTGTCAGCTACAATGTTAGCCTGTCCCTTAATATACTGTATGTCACTAGTAAACTGTGCAATAAACTCGAGATGTCTTGTTTGTCTTGGACTACGTTCATTTTTGGAATTTAGAGCAAAAACAGTAAATTGTCGTCCTTCCAAAAGATACCGAAAATGTTCAATGTTTAAATAAATTGCTAATAATTCCCTGTCAAAAGTACTATATCGCTAGCTTAGAGTGCAAAGTTGCTAAGCCCATTTTTTCAATTGTACAGGAGACACAAAAAACGTTGCTAAGTAATTTTCTTTAAGTATTTTGCAAAACTTTGAATGCAATGTTTCGCGTTTTTCATTTACCCTTTATTAAAAAAAAAGTAAAAAATTCTGCTTTTTGACAAATTTTGTAGATAATTTTGTAACTTAGCAAATTTTCTACTTTTTTCTTAAATTTTTTTTGTTGGACTTAGCAAATTTTCCATGAATTTTTCCAATATGTACAATACGAAAAATCCATCTCGTAGGTAGATTTTAAGAAACAATTTGTTAGAACAAATTGTTTAGGTTCTTTTAAAAATAATAATAACACAAGGGAACAGTGATTTTGTTGCATCAAATGTTAAAGCTAATTTTGATAGACTTTTTTATGCTGATTACTATAAGTGACCATCAATTCAACGTGCAGGGATGGTATTTTCAGAGATAGTACTCGAGACTTCTAGCTTTAATTTAAGCATAATATCACCTTTAGTTTCTTTGCTATGGCTTCTAAAATATTGCAAAAAACGCGATTTTTTGACACTTTGACCTCGTTTTTTTTTCAAAGCTAGAGCTGATGGAGACTTTATACTTACGGATTCGTAATCAGCATAAAAAAGTCTATCCAAAACAGCTTTAACATTTGATGCAACGAAATTGTTTCCCATTTTTGTTCCCTTGTGTAATAGATTGGCGCTTACAAATATGTTAGTGTTTGGCCGAGCTTCTCCTCCGATTTGTGGGGGGCGCCTTGATGTTGTCACACAAATGGAAGGGACTTACAGTTTTACGCTGTTTTTCTTTACAGAAATACACTCGGAGGTTTGCCATTGCCTGTCGAGGGGCGACCGCTGTTAAGGATAAACCTTTTCTTCACTGAACAGGCACAACTTCTAGAAATACTAGTTTACTTATGTTTATGCATACAATATAAAAATTGCAAATATAGGAAAATGACAAAAAATTTTGTTAAACATTTTTTTTATTATTTTAAAATAATCTATATATAATTGCTCAGTCATACGACTTAGTTAGGGCGATCTGGTGTAGCTACAGAATTGAGTTGTATATCAAATTAAAGTGCAAGCTGCAATTGCGATTACCGTGTTTGTCACAAAAGTTAATAGTGAGCAGTGTAATCTATAGAAAAATATTTACCAAATATCCGTGGAATTTTGATTCGGATTCGTGTTATTCATAGTTTCGAAATTTATTTCGCGAAAGCAAAAAATAAAAATAGCTTAGATCACTTTCTTTTTTAAACACCTAGGATATCACTGACAAATTTAAAGGGCCGAGGATGACGGTAAAATTCACAATTCTAAAAATTTTTTGATGCGATTTTTGAAATGAATGATCCAAATTAGCCGGTATACGTATTTATGTATATTAAAATTTGTAGAATCAGTGGTAGAATTTTTGTACTGTAAGTATTAAGAAAGCTTTAGTTTAAAAGCGTGATACCAAATGCCTTTCACCATGAAACGGCGCAAATTTTAAAAGATTATTGCGTCTCAGACTAGGGCTAATAAAGCCCTTGGTCGGATATTGTGAAAGGTTGGACTATACCTTAAAAACTACTGTTTCCTCGGGGCCACTGTAGAAGCTATGAGTAGAGTAAGGCCCAAAGAATCAATACTTATAACGCCAAAAGTACATTTACTTGGTTTTATATTTAAACCGCACTCTGTTAAGCGTTGGAAAACTGCTTGAAGATCTTTAAAATGCTGTTCCTCATTCTCACTTGCGATTAATAGATCATCGATATATGCATAAACAAAGTCTAAACCACTAACTACTCCATTAATAAATCTTTGAAAAGTTTGCGCTGAATTTCTAAGTCCAAAAGGCATACGTATAAATTCAAACATACCGGTGTCGTAATTGCAGTCTTATAGATATCTTCTTCGGCCATTGGAATTTGGTGGTATGCTCTTACCAAATCTAATTTCGAAAATATATTCTTATTTCTAAGATTCATGTTAAAGTCATGAACATGAGGTAAAGGGTAACGATCCGGTACAGTCACAACGTTTAGTCTTCGAAAGTCACCACAAGGACGCCAATCATTTAATTCTTTTTTGGGAACTAGATGAAGTGGAGATGCTACGCATGAATTTGAAGGTCTACAAATCCCTGTCTTCACTAAGAAATCGAACTCGGTTTTGGCCACTTTGAATTTAATAGGATTTAATCGCCTTGGCTTAGAGAATGGAAGGTTTCCTTCAGTAACAAATCTATGAACCGTAGTATGTTTAACCGGTTTCGAGTAATCTGGTTCAGCAATTAGACAAGGAAATTCCTTCAATAATTTTGTATAGTTGTTATCAACTACGGAAATCTTTGGAGGCGAAATGTTACAAACACATGAAATTGTGTTAACCGAAAGACTTGTTTCTGGATCGACTAAACGTTTGCATTTAATGTCAATTAAGAGACCGTATTTACACAGAAAATCTGCACCGATAATTGGTTTCGCTATATCCGCTATCAAAAATGTAAACGGAAACTCGCGTCTCAAACCCAAATTAATATTTAAAAGCTTTTTTCCGTATGTTGAAATAGTTCAACCATTAGCTGCTGTTAAAATAATATCAGAAGATTTCCTTGTATTCGAGAATTTAGTAACTGGAAGAACCGAAATTTCTGCTCCACTATCAATTAAGAAATTTAGTTTGTTAGCTTTATCAAATATAAAATGGCGACGTTGAACTATTATTTTTCGAAAATGCACATGGTTGTTCACATTTTTTAGCGATATCTTTGTAGTGATATCTACATAACCAGTTTGGATTGTCGCGAGATTTTGATCGATATCTAAATGGGCTTCTAAAATGATTCCTACCTATTGACCATGACCTCGATAATTTTGATTTATTTCCCTCCTCATTTCACATAATTCTAAAGAAAGTTTCTCAAAATTTTTACAAATTAAAGTAGTGGTGTTAACCAAATTAGCTATAACTGTATTTTCACTTTTTGAATTTTGAAAATCATTAACTGAAGCTATATCACTTTTGTTTACAAGCTCCCAAACATTATCAGCCAATTTTATCAACTCACTGATATTACTTGAAGTAGAGCTAGCTAATGCAATGGGGTATAGTCATTGCGCTGGGTATGCAGTTACAGTTGCATGGCTATACTCAATCTCGACTCTTGCGTCCTCGTTCGAGCACTCTGGGCAACGTGAGCAACCCATGTGCGAGATGCGGTAACCAA
>NW_023458560.1:506449-513896 GCF_013731165.1 Rhagoletis pomonella | reverse complement strand
GGCCTAACTCTTATCGTCGCTGAAATACAAAAAACCTTATAAGGTTAGGGTAAGTTAATTAACTAACTAAAAATCCAAAATTCACTTTTAGATTGATTACAATGAATTTCATCGAATCATAAGTCCCCTCATCGTTTTATGCAATAAAAAATTTTCGTTAGTTGTGGCTTTTTTGCATTTCAGCGACAATGTGAATTACGTCCTTTCCATACTATATCAAAGCACATTGAGCGCATGGAATGGAACAACAAAACGGATTTGATGGCTTATACAGCGTTTTTGCTGCATTTAAAATGCAACATTTAGCACTTTCGAACATGTGTTTTCGAAGAGCGTTCATGCTATAGCAAATGTACATTTACGCGAGTTCGAAATCATATGCTTTTGACAAACAGCCGTGTTCCAGTCTCTTATTTAGATCCGTGTATATTACGATCAATTCTCACGCAGAAGATAATGTGCAAAACCCCTACTGAAAAGGAAAAAATAAATTTTAAACCAAAAATTCAATACAAAAACTTGAATTGTTTTAACCATAACCGAGCATTTGTGTGTTTATATATTCATTTGTCGGTGCTGTCAATTAAAATTTCCTCACTTAATTAGGAAACAAAACAAACAGAGTTGATCATAAATTGATCCTAAATTCTATCAGCATCACATCGATGTTGAATTTGCTTAACTTTTCTTTATCCAAATATGTAATGTTCGAATCGTGGAAATTTTGGAAGATCACAGGGTTGCTTTTAGCATTTAGATTCTTAATGCAAAAATGGAGTTGCATTTAGGTGACGAATTTTGTATGGATAAATGTACATTTAGAGTAGCATTTAGAGCTAAATGCTCTAAATGTGCTTTTACGCATAAGCAAAAACAGGCCATTATTAATTGTGACTGCGCGCAACTAGGAAAAATCGAGCTCAGCTAATAAAAAAAAAACTAATTACAAGCTATTCATTACAGGTGAACCTTTTCAAGAAGTCACCCGGGAACTAAGCAGATCTGAGACCTTCATCGTCCGTGATTCCAATAATTAAAATTATTATAAAAAATTTGGTGCCTGTTTAACAAAACAACAAGAATTAAGAAGAACGATGCTAGGTTGTGAAGACGAAAGTCAGGAGGATACATCCGACATTTGCAGCCCCGATGCAAATCTCCAAAAGGAATTATTGCACCGCAATAAAAAAATAAATATAACTGAAAGTCTTCTCAATTGCTGCAGCGTTTAAAGCAGTTTAAAGTTTTTCAAGTTTGGGTGAATTCCAAAACGTCAAAATACAAAGCATCAGTGTCTTTTATTTCTAAACAGCACTTGAAGAAAAGGTTTAATTTGCGCAACCTAGTTGAAAATTAGCATCTAACCTTGGTTGCGCACATTTGGAATTACAATCTGCTGAGGTTTAGAAATAAAAGACACTGATGCTTTTTTTTTTTTTTTTTTTTTTTTTTTTGCATCGAGCGAGTAGTTATTTAGTGGCGCAGGTTTGATTTACGACGCTTTGAGAAACAGGCTGTCACCCGACAAGGCAGCAACATTACTTTTTATCAAATACAATGTTCCAATTTTTAAATTCAAGTACTAAATAAAAAAAAATAAAAAATTACTAACTTTTCTATTTTTTATTTACCTAAATAACCTAATTTACTCACATAAATTATTTCTTAAAAATCTTGACATCCGCATTCGCATCCGCGGATGTCTAAAATTCCACATTCGCAACATCCCTACACTAAACACTAACAACAGGCAGAATGGGAGGATAAAATAAACTGTACAATAGTAAATTTTCTCAATATTCAGTTTTTCGACAGGAAACGTGGTTTTATAGTGTTTGCAAAATATATGATTTATAAAAAGAATTAATAGCGAAAATGTTAAAAAACCGAAATTCTTGTGACAGTATTAGCAAACTTCAGTGCATCTTAAGTTTCTAAAGCGTTGTTTACTTTTACTTGAGAATTGTCAAAATCGGCAAATCCCCCTGTAGCGGTTTCTGGAACGTGCCATATTTGTTCGCTATATCGTGATGTGATAAAAAGAAAAGCTGGCAGGTTGCAGAAATCTTTCAAAATATATTCGAGAAATATCTTGATATGGAAGGAACTGCTTTACACTGTTTAGATTCTAATGAAAAGGTTTGAAACTTAGGTGAAACCTTGCAGAATGTTTTAAATGTTTGAATGTTAAAAGTTTGATCCATAACCTGAGATCTACAAAGACAAAGTAGACAGTGCAATAGAAACCAAGAACGATAGAATACAAGATTGCGCATTCCCGCAGAATGACATTTGTGGCAACGGGTAAACAAAGAATATGGCGAAGAACAATGAGTTGACAGTTGTGAATTTGCAGTGAGAAAACGTGTTTTCTTCTCGATTCACCAATTTCTCAAGCCATCTTTGAATATAGCAAATTAAGCACTACGTTAACAAAAAATATACAACCATTCTTGAAATGTGTTCAAAAGAATAGGTCTTATTAATTAACTATTTAGAATTTTTGTGTTTGTATTGCAGGTGCCGAAAAAGTGATAATATCTTGTCGCAGTGCATGTTTTCCTGCAGAAAGTGGTCGATGCTTGCTTACCTCCGATTTTAGTTTGTAATTTGTGGTATTTCAACGTTTTCAACTTAACATGTCGTGTTTAAAAGTGGTCCGTAAAGTGCTTCATGCATATTACGCTGGTGTCTAAATTTTATGGCTTCTCCTGCCGGCAGAACTCTACCCACTTTCTGGCCAAGGCATCGTCGCGGGGAAACAAAAAAAACTGCATTTGGGGGCTTTACCCCTACGGCTGCTGCAATTCAACACACGACACGACATTTTTATACAAATAAAACGTTTTTTACTTCAGAACGCACGAATTACCTCGATTTTTCACTTGAAAGTACACAATACGTTTGCAATACGTTTGCACTTGCTTCTAAACAAAAAAGTTTGTTTACGTATTGCCATAAATGTACAAGTCGGCAAAACCAAAGTAGCGGTTTCGGGAATGCGCCACCTTCAGTTCATTTCACCATGGTTATTCGCCATATTCTTTGTTTACCCGTTGCCACAAATGTCATTCTGCGGGAATGAGCAATCTTGTATTCTATTCTTGAGTTTATAGTTGTTCGTGTGTACGATTTGTAAGTTTGATTTTTCTAAAGTGTTTTCAATGTGTTGGTGATGGTAGGAGCGTAAGCAGTGTTGCTATTTTGTGCTTTTGAGGCTAGATTTAGCTCATTATTTTTCTATTTAGCTCCGAAAATTGGGTTTTGGCTCCTAGCTCTTTTTAAAATTATCTAGCATTTTAGCATATACAAAAATTAAAAATCCATAATTTCATTGTACAAGTGTTGACTAAAATTCATTTGAATTTGGTGATCTCAGGCTATTTTCGATACCTTCATATTATTCTATTTCGATTAATACTTAAAAAAGTTCCATTCCTAATGCGAATGGCGCGTAACAAATGGAAGGTGGGCAAGTAAGTCAAATAGTTTCTGTAACGTGCGCGGGAGCACACAAACTATACCGGACAGTAATTCGAGCTCCGATAAGCTCAGGCGGCCAGGGTAAAAAATTAAAGCCAAAACTTAAGCATTTATAAAGTTATAAATTTCGAAATTCAATGGAAAAATATACATTTGTATCCACGGGAAAATACAGACTGCACCATAAGCTCATGGATCTAGGTTAGGGCTTCCATAATTCGGAACCCATCGACCAGGACTCTTATCATCCAAATCAAAAACGAAGTTACAAGTAAAAATGGTGCCAATATATTCCTTATAAGTACAGTTGCTTTGGTTCTGCTATTATAAGCCATGTAGTTTTGTGGTTTAATCCGTAGAGCTGAATAATTGATGGTTATGAAACGCTCAAGTTCTGCATTTTTTTAATCATAAAAGAACAAATTTCTCGTGACGGTGACGTACCACCATTAGCAAATTTCCGGATATCCTACAACGCGCTTCATAATAATTTTTAGCATTTGGTTTTAATATTTTCGTTATGCATATAACCTGAAGATAATTTAGGTAGGCTGTCTTAAGTAAAGCCATTCTAAAAGGCTTACCCAACAAGGACTGAAAAAAGTGCTTCCCTGCATGCTTCCTAGAAAGGTGTTTCCTATTTATAATTTACGCGAATGTACTTAAGTAAATAGCACACCGTCTTCAAAAGAGTCACAACTCAAAATAATACGTTCGTCAGAAAATGCGAAAAACTAATTCGTAGCACATGCTAATCATATGGGCAAGGGCGACTTTACCTTAGGTTCTTTTAACAAATTATAACACAAATTTGCTCCAGCTTTTGCTGAGAGGTAAATAAAAGCTGTGTACATTTTTAACGCATAATTTCAAAAATGCCAAATTTTGAGTTGTGACTCTTTTGAAGACGGTGTGCGAAATGTTTATATTACTTAGCATTACAAATAAGATTCAAAGGGCATTTTAAGTCTAAATAAAACTATTTGATGTGGACCTTAAATAAATTCCTTAAAGAAGTATGATTTTTAAGAATTAAGAAAAACTCTAAAAGAAATTCTTCAAAAGGCGTCCTTCTGAAAGCTCTTTTTGAGTAGCGAAGGCAGAAGCCCTTCAATTTGTGCCACTCCATACAAAAAATGAAGGAGAAAGGAAAGAAAGGCCTTTTAGATGAGATGTTAGCTCCTCAAATTACCTTATTGGTAGTACTTACATATCTTTGTATGACCCCTCAGCCGTGTACCTGATCAGAAACTTGGACTTTTTTGGCATTTGCCTGAAAAAAAATTGAGATTCTAACCAAATAAACTAAACAGAAAGAAGTTAAACTCGCCAGATATTCAACATGTTAGAAAAACGTTTCGTTATGAATTTGTCAGAAAGATTAACCTTTTTTTACATAGTAAAATCTGTTAAAAATTTCAGAAAAGTCTGCATTGGCCTTCATTAAAAAACCAGGACAATTTAAGTGTGGACCAGGACACCAGCACAATTTGTCTAAATCAGGACAAATCCTGGAAAACCAGGACTTCTGGCAGCCCTAATGTAGGTTAACGAATTCAAAAATTAATAAGAAAATCGTTTTTCTGAACGCGCGGATTTCGTTTTTACCTTACTAATTTTACATTTAAAGAGAGAAGAAAATAAAAATTTTCAGACAAATTTTGGGAAAAAAAATTATTTGTAACCCGAGTTTTTATGAAATTGAAGATTTTAACAGTTTGTCAAGTATTTTTAGTTCATTTACTAGTTTAAGTGTTATAACGAATTCGAAATATATGCACCTTTTTATGGTTTTGAAACTATTGTTCAGCACTTGAACTTATAAAATTCGTTGTTTTTATTAAAATTGCGGAGAATGTAAAAACAACCTTACGTCAATAAATGCCCAACTTAAAAAAAAATCTAGCTCTTCATTTTAGCTACTATTAGTATTAGCTCTTTTTTTCGGCCGTTTTAGCTCCAAACGAAATTTTTCTCGGCCAACACTGAGCGTAAGGCAGGGAAACGAGATGTAATTGAGACGATTGTGCGATGCTGTTTTGCGAGAAGAGTGTGCTTTCTTTGTTGTGTCTTATTCGATTCGAGTGTTTGGTTATCAGCTAGTCGATGAGTGACGGTTTAAAGCCATTTATGTCCGCTATGTGTTTTGTTTGCATATATTCTTTCATATAGCTTTCTGCAGACAGCGGCAAAGAGCAAAGCTTAGAAAGCATAGAAAAACCGGCTTAGATATAACTTCCGAACTTCAGTTGCCACGATTGAGAGAAATAGAGATTGCGCCAATCGCGGTACCGCTAATCCGCTCTTTGTCATTTTGACAGAATCAGCTGTGTGCGTGACGTCGTCTTGGTGCAATTGTTGATTGTGAGCATATGAAAAAAACCAAATAACAATTCTACAATACAATTTTTCTTAAAAAGGTATTTTAACTTGATTTATTTTGGAACGAATTTCCGTCATCCCTTGTCAAGTTTGGTTTGCAGACAAACCAGTTTCGGCGTTGTGCCATCGTCAGTGTCATTTTTCGTTCTGTATTTTAACTTATTTTATTTCATTTCATTACGAATATACTATAAAAAAGCAAATTTTGTTTAGGAAAAAATGTGTAACTTTATATTTTTTCCCCAAATGGGGCTTAATTTCTTCCTGTTTTTCTTCTCGTTCTACTGAGCTAAGGCAGTGTCAAATCGAGCTGTCACAATTGATACCACCTTGTATTATTGCATTATGTATATTTCCATGGTGAATGTAGACAGTTGCTGGTTTAGTTAGCTGGCAATGGCATACATACAAAGGAGTTTCTACAGTAAATAGATACATGAACTTCACTACCTACTTATTTTACCTGATTCTTTTCAGTGCTGGTATGAGGTAATGCATCACTGGATAAGGTCGCCAGACGCTAATTCAACCGCGCTGTTACGTACCTAACAAAAAAACAGTGCCCAAATTATTATACATTTAAAAGTTCAGCTTAAATTATGTTTTACTTACATAGAATATTTGGTACAAAAGTCATCAAATAAAAGCTGTGTAGTCAACAGGTGTGGAGTTTATGGTGGTTGGCTACCGTCCACAAACATAAATATGCACTCTGCATGGCTTTTTACAATGGCGAGTCCAAAAATTCACTTTGCTGCACACCTTCCTTTTGGTCTACATGAAATTGCAAACACTGTTAATACATCAATTTTTTCATGTGCTAAAAATTGTACTTACCTAAAGGGCTACATGTCCAAAATTATTGCTATCAGCCTTTGTATATTTATTGATTCCTGCAAAATTTGGGAATGTAATATTAAAATTAACATTTTTCTGCATTGTTTAAATATTTTTATATGCGTTTTGGCATTTATCTCTCGCAATTGCACTAAGATGACGCCACGCAAAAATTACGTTCAAAAATTCTCTCATTGGCGCAATCTTGTATTCTATCAATCTTAAGCATAACCTCCATATCAAAACGTAAGACGTATTCTACGTCAAAATTATTTGCCCTCGACAATGCACCAAAAACGGCTCTACCATGTAGCAATATTGCATTTTTATCCATGAACACATGAACGACTTTATTTCTCGAAATTCACTTCAGAAATAAAATAAAGAAACAAAAATTTATTTATTTGTTATTCCGCATTCGAATAAACTCTGCCCAACTGTGCTTGAAAGTTGCCCTAAAATCTAATGGAGTATAAATATTGTGGCGAATACTGCGGCAACACAAAGCGAACAACGAGAAATAGGCAGAATGTTCGAAGAATGACGTAGAATGTTCCACAAAGAGAAACGTCAAGTTGGATGAACACTGCGAACAGCGAGAAAAAGAGAATGAGCGATAAACTTCAGAATGTTCTAGAGTTGCCATAAGTGCCAGCGCAGGTATATAAGGGCGCCGCCACCACGAGGTGAGTTAGTTGCAAGACAGCAAGCTACAAGTAAAGTGAGCGGAGAATTGAGTTGCGAA
>NW_023458560.1:503959-506349 GCF_013731165.1 Rhagoletis pomonella | reverse complement strand
ATTTTCTTTCATATGTAAAATCAGACTTTCGAGCTTGTGGCCCCTATTATGAGTTGCATTCGATTTTCGACTGTGGTCGAAAATGCTGAGCGAACGAATTTTCATTCGATGAAGAGTAGCGCTATTGTGAATTTCGCTCGTTTAGGTTGTTCACAATAGTATATTTTTCACCGCTGAGAAGCTTTGTTTACAAATCGAGCAAACAGGCTAACCTAATCATGCCTATTCCGGTAACCGACGGATGCCTTTCGCGGGGAACGCGAATCGTATTGAGAAGTTTTGGTATTCTCATATCCGATCGATAAAGAAGTTCGCGGATAAAAGATCGTTGATAAAGCAGTTCAAAAATTTACTGTATTCCAATAACCGCAATCGAAACGCAGTAGCTGTCATTTGTACTGTTTGTCATTCGCGATAAAACAGTTGCGGATTTAATTTCGATTTTTACAATTGCGCAGTATTTTCATACCAACATGGAATTTAATAAAAAGTAAGTGAGTTTTTGTATTTTTGGGTAAAAATGATCTAATTCTACAAACTTCAAAATAGAAGTCGTACCACAAACCGTGAGCAATTTTCGCTGCTAGTTGAAAGCAAAATTCTGTTCGACAGAGAATTCGATACTCAACGAAAATTTCGACACGGTTGCTTAGCTCATAATACGAATTTCACTTTCGATCTTCGATAACCAGCGAAGATCGAAAATCGAATGAAACTCATAATAAGGGCCAAAGCAATGTATGCATTTTTTTAATTTTCTACCCAAAAATCAACTTAAATTTACATAAATATGCATACAACCATACATATGTAAGTACATATAGTTTTGGCTATTTTCTTTTGTTTGTTTAATGTTTATTAGTTTTCTTATATATTCACATTTCAAACATTGTGCAAAAATTATAATTGAACCAATTTTATTCAAAATTTCAAAGTGTAAGTAAATATTTATACTCCATTAGATTTTAGGGCAACTTTCAAGCACAGTTGGGCAGAGTTTATTCGAATGCGGAATAACAAATAAATAAATTTTTGTTTCTTTATTTTATTTCTGAAGTGAATTTCGAGAAATAAAGTCGTTCATGTGTTCATGGATAAAAATGCAATATTGCTACATGGTAGAGCCGTTTTTGGTGCATTGTCGCGGGCAAATAATTTTGACGTAGAATACGTCTTAAGGCTCTGTTATGCATACTTGGCATTGCATGCACTGCTATACCATTTTTACGTAGAAATCAAAAACCAACAGACTTTTACGTATGTAATGCTGTGCGTTGGGTAACCGCTTACACGCGAAGCTCATTTAACAGATTCCTTATGTGACAACGCTCAAGCAATGCCAAGTATGCATAACGGAGCCTTTACGTTTTGATATGGAGGTTATGCTTAAGATTGATAGAATACAAGATTGCGCCAATGAGAGGATTTTTGAACGTAATTTTTGCGTGACGTCATCTTGGTGCAATTGCGAGAGAGAAATGCCAAAACGCACATAAAAATATTTAAACAATGCAGAAAAATGTGTTAATTTTAATATTACATTCCCAAATTTTGCAGGAATCAATAAATATACAAAGACTGATAGCAATAATTTTGGACATGTAGCCCTTTAGGTAAGTACGATTTTTAGCACATGAAAAAATGGATGTATTAACAGTGTTTGCAATTTCATGTAGACCAAAAGGAAGGTGTGCAGCAAAGTGAATTTTTGGACTCGCCATTGTAAAAAGCCATGCAGAGTGCATATTTATATTTGTGGACGGTAGCCAACCACCATAAACTCCACACCTGTTGACTACACAGCTTTTATTTGATGACTTTTGTACCATTTCCGAGAGGATGCATGAGTGTGGCTTCTTTGGAAACAAATAATCTATGTAAGTAAAACGTAATTTAAGCTGAACTTTTAAATGTATAATAATTTGGGCACTGTTTTTTATTAGGTACGTAACAGCGCGGTTGAATTAGCGTCTGGCGACCTTATCCAGTGGTGCATTACCTCATACCAGGACTGAAAAGAATCAGGTAAAATAAGTAGGTAGTGAAGTTCATGTATCTATTTACTGTAGAAACTGCTTTTGTATGTATGCCATTGCCAGCTAACTAAACCAGCAACTGTCTACATTCACCATAGAAATATACATAATGCAATAATACAAGGTGGTATCAATTGTGACAGCTCGATTTGATTTAGCTCAGTAGAACGAGAAGAAAAACAGGAAGAAATTAAGCCCAATTTGGGGGAAAAATATAAAGTTTCACATATTTTCCTAAACAAAATTTGCTTTTTTATAGTATATTCGTAATGAAATGAAATAAAATAAGTTAAAATACCTTTTTAAGAAAAAAATGTGTATACTGAGAAAAAATAAAAAAAATAATCAACTATA
>NW_023458560.1:476098-503949 GCF_013731165.1 Rhagoletis pomonella | reverse complement strand
ATGAAAGAATATATGCAAACAAAACACATAGCGGACATAAATGGCTTTAAACCGTCACTCATCGACTAGCTGATAACCAAACACTCGAATCGAATAAGACACAACAAAGAAAGCACACTCTTCTCGCAAAACAGCATCGCACAATCGTCTCAATTACATCTCGTTTCCCTGCCTTACGCTCAGTGTTGGCCGAGAAAAATTTCGTTTGGAGCTAAAACGGCCGAAAAAAAGAGCTAATACTAATAGTAGCTAAAATGAAGAGCTAGATTTTTTTTTAAGTTGGGCATTTATTGACGTAAGGTTGTTTTTACATTCTCCGCAATTTTAATAAAAACAACGAATTTTATAAGTTCAAGTGCTGAACAATAGTTTCAAAACCATAAAAAGGTGCATATATTTCGAATTCGTTATAACACTTAAACTAGTAAATGAACTAAAAATACTTGACAAACTGTTAAAATCTTCAATTTCATAAAAACTCGGGTTACAAATAATTTTTTTTCCCAAAATTTGTCTGAAAATTTTTATTTTCTTCTCTCTTTAAATGTAAAATTAGTAAGGTAAAAACGAAATCCGCGCGTTCAGAAAAACGATTTTCTTATTAATTTTTGAATTCGTTAACCTACATTAGGGCTGCCAGAAGTCCTGGTTTTCCAGGATTTGTCCTGATTTAGACAAATTGTGCTGGTGTCCTGGTCCACACTTAAATTGTCCTGGTTTTTTAATGAAGGCCAATGCAGACTTTTCTGAAATTTTTAACAGATTTTACTATGTAAAAAAAAGGTTAATCTTTCTGACAAATTCATAACGAAACGTTTTTCTAACATGTTGAATATCTGGCGAGTTTAACTTCTTTCTGTTTAGTTTATTTGGTTAGAATCTCAATTTTTTTTCAGGCAAATGCCAAAAAAGTCCAAGTTTCTGATCAGGTACACGGCTGAGGGGTCATACAAAGATATGTAAGTACTACCAATAAGGTAATTTGAGGAGCTAACATCTCATCTAAACGGCCTTTCTTTCCTTTCTCCTTCATTTTTTGTATGGAGTGGCACAAATTGAAGGGCTTCTGCCTTCGCTACTCAAAAAGAGCTTTCAGAAGGACGCCTTTTGAAGAATTTCTTTTAGAGTTTTTCTTAATTCATAAAAATCATACTTCTTTAAGGAATTTATTTAAGGTTCACATCAAATAGTTTTATTTAGACTTAAAATGCCCTTTGAATCTTATTTGTAATGCTAAGTAATATAAACATTTCGCACACCGTCTTCAAAAGAGTCACAACTGAAAATTTGGCATTTTTGAAATTATGCGTTAAAAATGTACACAGCTTTTATTTACCTCTCAGCAAAAGCTGGAGCAAATTTGTGTTATAATTTGTTAAAAAAACCTAAGGTAAAGTCGCCCTCGCCCATATGATTAGCATGTGCTACGAATTAGTTTTTCTCATTTTCTGACGAACGTATTATTTTGAGTTGCGACTCTTTTGAAGACGGTGTGCGATTTACTTAAGTACATTCGCGTAAATTGTAAATACGAAACACCTTTCTAGGAAGCATGCAGGGAAGCACTTTTTTCAGTCCTTGTTGGGTAAGCCTTTTAGAATGGCTTTACTTAAGACAGCCTACCTAAATTATCTTCAGGTTATATGCATAACGAAAATATTAAAACCATTAAAAATTATTATGAAGCGCGTTGTAGGATATGCGGAAATTAGCTAATGGTGGTACGTCACCGTCACGAGAAATTTGTTCTTTTATGATTAAAAAAATGCAGAACTTGAGCGTTTCATCACCATCAATTATTCAGCTCTACGGATTAAACCACAAAACTACATGGCTTATAATAGCAGAACCAAAGCAACTGTACTTATAAGGAATATATTGGCACCATTTTCACTTGTAACTTCGTTTTTGATTTGGATGATAAGAGTCCTGGTCGATGGGTTCCGAATTATGGAAGCCCTAACCTAGATCCATGAGCTTATGGTGCAGTCTGTATTTTCCCGTGGATACAAATGTATATTTTTCCATTGAATTTCGAAATTTATAACTTTTTAAATGCTTAAGTTTTGGCTTTCATTTTCTACCCTGGCCGCCTGAGAGAGAATACTGAGCTTATCGGAGCTCGAATTACTGTCCGGTATAGTTTGTGTGCTCCCGCGCACGTTACAGAAACTATTTGACTTACTTGCCCACTTTCCATTTGTTACGCGCCATTCGCATTAGGAATGGAACTTTTTTAAGTATTAATCGAAATAGAATAATATGAAGGTATCGAAAATAGCCTGAGATCACCAAATTCAAATGAATTTTAGTCAACACTTGTACAATGAAATTATGGATTTTTAATTTTTAAATATGCTAAAATGCTAGATAATTTTAAAAAGAGCTAGGAGCCAAAACCTAATTTTCGGAGCTAAATAGAAAAATAATGAGCTAAATCTAGCTCAAAAAGCACAAAATGGCAACACTGCTTACGCTCCTACCATCACCAACACATTGAAAAACACCTTAGAAAAATCAAACTTACAAATCGTACACACGAACAACTATAAACTCAAGAACGATAGAATACAAGATTGCGCATTCCCGCAGAATGACATTTGTGGCAACGGGTAAACAAAGAATATGGCGAAGAACCATGGTGAAATGAACTGAAGGTGGCGCATTCCCGAAACCGCTACTTTGGTTTTGCCGACTTTGACATTTATGGCAATACGTAAACAAACTTTTTGTTTAGAAACAAGTGCAATCGTATTGCAAACGTATTGTGTACTTTCAAGTGAAAAATCGAGGTAATTCGTGCGTTCTGAAGTAAAAAACGTTTTATTTGTAATAAAAACTTTATAAAAACGTCGTGTCGTGTGTTGACTTGCAGCAGCCGTAGGGGTAAAGCCCCCAAATGCAGTTTTTTTTGTTTCCCCGCGACGACGCCTTGGCCAGAAAGTGGGTAGAGTTCTGCCGGCAGGAGAAGCCATAAAATTTAGACACCAGCGTAATATGCATGAAGCACTTTACGGACCACTTTTAAACACGACATGTTAAGTTGAAAACGTTGAAATACCACAAATTACAAACTAAAATCGGAGGTAAGCAAGCATCGACCACTTTCTGCAGGAAAACATGCGCTGCGACAAGATATTATCACTTTTTCGGCACCTGCAATACAAACACAAAAATTCTAAATAGTTAATTAATAAGACCTATTCTTTTGAACACATTTCAAGAATGGTTGTATATTTTTTGTTAACGTAGTGCTTAATTTGCTATATTCAAAGATGGCTTGAGAAATTGGTGAATCGAGAAGAAAACACGTTTTCTCACTGCAAATTCACAACTGTCAACTCATTGTTCTTCGCCATATTCTTTGTTTACCCGTTGCCACAAATGTCATTCTGCGGGAATGCGCAATCTTGTACTCTATCGTTCTTGGTTTCTTTTGCACTGTCTACTTTGTCTTTGTAGATCTCAGGTTATGGATCAAACTTTGTACAAAAATTTAAAACATTCTGCAAGGTTTCACCTAAGTTTCAAACCTTTTAATTAGAATCTAAACAGTGTAAAGCAGTTCCTTCCATATCAAGATATTTCTCGAATATATTTTGAAAGATTTCTGCAACCTGCCAGCTTTTCTTTTTATCACATCACGATATAGCGAACAAATATGGCACGTTCCAGAAACCGCTACAGGGGGATTTGCCGATTTTGACAATTCTCAAGTAAAAGTAAACAACGCTTTAGAAACTTAAGATGCACTGAAGTTTGCTAATACTGTCACAAGAATTTCGGTTTTTTAACATTTTCGCTATTAATTCTTTTTATAAATCATATATTTTGCAAACACTATAAAACCACGTTTCCTGTCGAAAAACTGAATATTGAGAAAATTTACTATTGTACAGTTTATTTTATCCTCCCATTCTGCCTGTTGTTAGTGTTTAGTGTAGGGATGTTGCGAATGTGGAATTTTAGACATCCGCGGATGCGAATGCGGATGTCAAGATTTTTAAGAAATAATTTATGTGAGTAAATTAGGTTATTTAGGTAAATAAAAAATAGAAAAGTTAGTAATTTTTTATTTTTTTTTATTTAGTACTTGAATTTAAAAATTGGAACATTGTATTTGATAAAAAGTAATGTTGCTGCCTTGTCGGGTGACAGCCTGTTTCTCAAAGCGTCGTAAATCAAACCTGCGCCACTAAATAACTACTCGCTCGATGCAAAAAAAAAAAAAAAAAAAAAAAAAAAAGCATCAGTGTCTTTTATTTCTAAACCTCAGCAGATTGTAATTCCAAATGTGCGCAACCAAGGTTAGATGCTAATTTTCAACTAGGTTGCGCAAATTAAACCTTTTCTTCAAGTGCTGTTTAGAAATAAAAGACACTGATGCTTTGTATTTTGACGTTTTGGAATTCACCCAAACTTGAAAAACTTTAAACTGCTTTAAACGCTGCAGCAATTGAGAAGACTTTCAGTTATATTTATTTTTTTATTGCGGTGCAATAATTCCTTTTGGAGATTTGCATCGGGGCTGCAAATGTCGGATGTATCCTCCTGACTTTCGTCTTCACAACCTAGCATCGTTCTTCTTAATTCTTGTTGTTTTGTTAAACAGGCACCAAATTTTTTATAATAATTTTAATTATTGGAATCACGGACGATGAAGGTCTCAGATCTGCTTAGTTCCCGGGTGACTTCTTGAAAAGGTTCACCTGTAATGAATAGCTTGTAATTAGTTTTTTTTTTATTAGCTGAGCTCGATTTTTCCTAGTTGCGCGCAGTCACAATTAATAATGGCCTGTTTTTGCTTATGCGTAAAAGCACATTTAGAGCATTTAGCTCTAAATGCTACTCTAAATGTACATTTATCCATACAAAATTCGTCACCTAAATGCAACTCCATTTTTGCATTAAGAATCTAAATGCTAAAAGCAACCCTGTGATCTTCCAAAATTTCCACGATTCGAACATGGTTTAAAGAGAAAAAGTGGCAACATTGCTTTTTCGAGTATACAGTTGCTAGCTGCGTTTCAGTGATCGTCGATCGAGATTTCTTTTATTTTACATTACATATTTGGATAAAGAAAAGTTAAGCAAATTCAACATCGATGTGATGCTGATAGAAATCAGGATCAATTTATGATCAACTCTGTTTGTTTTGTTTCCTAATTAAGTGAGGAAATTTTAATTGACAGCACCGACAAATGAATATATACACAAACAAATGCTCGGTTATGGTTAAAACAATTCAAGTTTTTGTATTGAATTTTTGGTTTAAAATTTATTTTTTCCTTTTCAGTAGGGTTTTTGCACCATATCTTCTGCGTGAGAATTTATCGTAATATACACGGATCTGAATAAGAGACTGGAACACGGCTGTTTGTCAAAAGCATATGATTTCGAACTCGCGTAAATGTACATTTGCTAAATGCTATAGCATGAACGCTCTTCGAAAACATATGTTCGAAAGTGCTAAATGTTGCATTTTAAATGCAGCAAAAACGCTGTATAAGCCATCAAATCCGTTTTGTTGTTCCATTCCATGCGCTCAATGTGCTTTGATATAGTATGGAAAGGGCTTAATTCACATTGTCGCTGAAATGCAAAAAAGCCACAACTAACGAAAATTTTTTATTGCATAAAACGATGAGGGGACTTATGATTCGATGAAATTCATTGTAATCAATCTAAAAGTGAATTTTGGATTTTTAGTTAGTTAATTAACTTACCCTAACCTTATAAGGTTTTTTGTATTTCAGCGACGATAAGAGTTAGGCCCTGTGGGACTTTCAAAAACTTATATTTTTTTGGTGAAGTTAAGATCCAATTAAATTGTTAATATTTAACAAAAATACATTTTCAACTATACAGCAAGATAAAAAAATTTTAAGTGAAGAAAAATTTTCATTTTGATTTCCATTTTACAAAAATAACTTAAATCAAAAATTTTCAAAATTAACAAAGTTAAAAAATGAAGCAAGTGTAATAAAAAGTATGAACCCTACAATACTCACCCTTCCAGAGAATCATTATTATATAAATTAAAAGTAACTTGTTTCTTTTTAATCGTTGTTGAAAATGTGTGATTGTTAATGTTATGTGATTGTGTTCTTTCAAATACCGCTGGCTTTAATCTGTCAATCGAAATAGTTTTAATTTCGTTATTTACATCTACCTTGAAATATTTCTTATCTTTTTCAATAACTCTGTTAGGTCCTTCATACGGATGTTGAAGAGAATGCTTGTTAGCGATGCGAATGAAAACAAATTTACACGTTTGTAAATCTTTTGGAACATAAATTCCTGAATCAAAATCTTTATGATGTTTCAAATTTGAATTAACATTTTTAAAACGCTCTCGTAAACTACTTAAAATTTCGGTCGAAGTTACATTTTCTGTAGTTGGCATAACAAGTTCTACAGGTAGACGCAAATTTTGGCCAACCATCATTTCAGCTGGAGTGGATGCAATATCTTCTTTGTACACTGATTGTAAACCAAGAAGAATTATCGGTAGCTCATTGTACCAATCTCTAGTTCCATTTCTAGCCAAAATTGAGGATTTTAATTGTCTATGGAAACGTTCTACCATACCATTACCCTGAGGATGATAGGAAGACGTTGTGATATGGTGACTTTCAAGCAATTTAGATAGTTCCGAAAATCATTTTGATGTAAATTGAGTGCCTTGATCCGTCGTAATTTCTAAAGGCACACCAAAACGCGATAAATACTCAGTAATAAATTTATTTGCTACTGTCTGTGCAGAAATATCCTTTCAAGCATATGCTTTCGGCCAACGTGTAAATCGATCAATAATTGTTAAAATGTAGCGATAAGCTTTTGAAACAGGAAGTGGTCCAACAATATCTAAATGTATGTGTTCAAATCTACTCTTTGGAATTGGAATTGTGCTTACAGGAGATTTTGTGTGACGATAAACTTTAGATTTCTGACAACTTATGCATCCTTTTGACCATATATTTATTTACTTGTTCATATTAGGCCAATAATACTTATTAACAATTAATCGGCGTGTAGCCTTGGTACCAGGGTGAGAAATTCCATGTAATATATCAAACACTGTTCTACGTAAACTGCTTGGAACAAAAGGCCTAAGATTTTCTCCTGAAATTTCACACCAAATATTAAAATTCAGAACAGGAATTTTAGCTAAATTAAGATTTTGAAATTTTTGCTCCAAAATAATTTTATCGAGTTCATTGTCCTGTTGCTGTTCATTTTGTAAAGTTTTGAAATTAAGTTCCGAATTCTTAAACGCATCTACTTCAAACGCACGAGATAACGTGTCAGCTACAATGTTAGCCTGTCCCTTAATATACTGTATGTCACTAGTAAACTGTGCAATAAACTCGAGATGTCTTGTTTGTCTTGGACTACGTTCATTTTTGGAATTTAGAGCAAAAACAGTAAATTGTCGTCCTTCCAAAAGATACCGAAAATGTTCAATGTTTAAATAAATTGCTAATAATTCCCTGTCAAAAGTACTATATCGCTAGCTTAGAGTGCAAAGTTGCTAAGCCCATTTTTTCAATTGTACAGGAGACACAAAAAACGTTGCTAAGTAATTTTCTTTAAGTATTTTGCAAAACTTTGAATGCAATGTTTCGCGTTTTTCATTTACCCTTTATTAAAAAAAAAATAATAAAAAATTCTGCTTTTTGACAAATTTTGTAGATAATTTTGTAACTTAGCAAATTTTCTACTTTTTTCTTAAATTTTTTTGTTGGACTTAGCAAATTTTCCATGAATTTTTCCAATATGTACAATACGAAAAATCCATCTCGTAGGTAGATTTTAAGAAACAATTTGTTAGAACAATTTGTTAGAACAAATTGTTTAGGTTCTTTTAAAAATAATAATAACACAAGGGAACAGTGATTTTGTTGCATCAAATGTTAAAGCTGTTTTTGATAGACTTTTTTATGCTGATTACTATAAGTGACCATCAATTCAACGTGCAGGGATGGTATTTTCAGAGATAGTACTCGAGACTTCTAGCTTTAATTTAAGCCTAATATCACCTTTAGTTTCTTTGCTATGGCTTCTAAAATATTGCAAAAAACGCGATTTTTTGACACTTTGACCTCGTTTTTTTTTCAAAGCTAGAGCTGATGAAGACTTTATACTTACGGATTCGTAATCAGCATAAAAAAGTATATCCAAAACAGCTTTAACATTTGATGCAACGAAATTGTTTCCCATTTTTGTTCCCTTGTGTAATAGATTGGCGCTTACAAATATATTAGTGTTTGGCCGAGCTTCTCCTCCGATTTGTGGCGTGCGCCTTGATGTTGTCACACAAATGGAAGGGACTTACAGTTTTACGCTGTTTTTCTTTACAGAAATACACTCGGAGGTTTGCCATTGCCTGTCGAGGGGCGACCGCTGTTAAGGATAAACCTTCTCTTCACTGAACAGGCACAACTTCTAGAAATACTAGTTTACTTATGTTTATGCATACAATATAAAAATTGCAAATATAGGAAAATGACAAAAAATTGTGTTAAACATTTTTTTTTTTTTTAAATAATCTATATATAATTGCTCAGTCATACGACTTAGTTAGGGCGATCTAGTGCAGCTACAGAATTGAGTTGTATATCAAATTAAAGTGCAAGCTGCAATTGCGATTACCGTGTTTGTCACAAGAGTTAAATTGGCAGAAAAGTTAATAGTGAGCAGTGTAATCTATAGAAAAATATTTACCAAATATCCGTGGAATTTTGATTCGGATTCGTGTTATTCATAGTTTCGAAATTTAATCGCGAAAGCAAAAAATAAAAATAGCTTAGATCACTTTCTTTTTTAAACACCTAGGATATCACTGAAAAATTTAAAGGGCCGAGGATGAGGGTAAAATTCACAATTCTAAAAATTTTTTGATGCGATTTTTGAAATGAATGATCCAAATTAGCCGGTATACATTTTTATGTATATTTAAATTTGTAGTGGTAGAATTTTTGTACTGAAAGTGTTAAGAAAGCTTTAGTTTAAATGCGTGATACCAAATGCCTTTCACCATGAAACGGCGCCAATTTTAAAAGATTATTGCGGCTCAGACTAGGGCTAATAAAGCCCTTGGTCGGATATTGTGAAAGGTTGGACTATACCTTAAAAATTACTGTTTTCTCGGGGCCACTGTAGAAGCTATGAGTAGAGTAAGGCCCTTTTATAACTCCAAAATTATCTTGGGTTATCAGGTCTCTAGCAATACAAGAATAATTGTTGTCTTTCGCGAAGTTCTTTAAATAAATTTTGAGCTAAATACTGAGGTATATTCATGAACATCACGTTTTATTTTTTACTTAAGTTTAAATACTTAGTATCTGCAAGTATTTCTTTAATGCATTCACCCGAATTTCGGGGGGTTATTACTAGTTTTTTTTTATAATCTGAATGATTTTCAACATATTATTATCATAAATCAGTAATAGCAAGTCTCGCCTTCAATTTGGTAATTATTACGTGCCGATCGAGTAACATTTACCAAAGTTATATCGAAAAACTTAAGTGGATCTCCAGTTTTTTTCTAAAAAAAAATCTCTTCAAGTTTATAAATAACCTTTAAAAAAGAAAAGTATGCCAGGGAGTGACTTTTTCCGTTCAAGCTGAATGCAAAGCAATATCGTCCAATTGGAGAGTCCTCAAAAAGATTTTCCAGGATATGTTAAAGACTATTGCATTTACCTACCTACAGTTACTTTTTCACATAATGGAATTAACTAAAATATTTATGTAAACACTTGTTGCACGTCCCCTACTTTCATATAACGGCAAATTTAGAAACCACGAAAAATGGACTTAAAATGGGCCCTAATTGTATTATGTTAATGTATGCAAATACTTATATTTATGCTTGCAACTACTATTAACTTGTCAAACGATTACTAAATTTAATAACCCTTAATTTGATATATCGTCCTGTTTATAACAATTAACGCATTCCATAGATATTACAAGCCAAAGTTTCATTTTCTAAATTCATACATTTTGATCTAATTGCGCTGGCTAAAGATAAGTTTTAAATTAATCTTTCTTGGCCAATAACAATTGGCTCAGACCTTAGACATCATAATATTACTATTACAATACGGTCAAATACCTTTTATTTTCCCTCATACAAAATCGATCCAGCCTAATATACATACATACATATGTACATACCCAATAGAACTTGGGAGCATCGTACGATTGCTCGGTGAGTACTCCCTTGGGAGTATACGAATACTCCCCATTGCTCCCTATGTTTCTGTGTATAAGCATGTAATTTTGTATACTCCCTTTAACATTGGATGTCCTAGGAGGGGGAGTAATCCCTTTTACCTCCTAAACGAGCAATCGGGGAGCACACACAGAATTGTCATCCCACAAACCTTCTAATGGAGCAATACGGGAGTACTCCCATAGTTACCTCCCAGAAACCTCCCAAAAAGACAACAAGGGAGTGCACATATAAAACATCCCATATACCTCCCGAACGAGCAATAAGGGAGTTCTCCCATTAGAGGCATCCCGAAAGCCTCCTATAGGAGTAATAAGAGAGCAATGATAACGAACATTTTAAATTAGCCAAATAGATTTTGCTATTTATTAAATTTTTTATTTAACTTCTTAATCACGTGCATTTGTGCTAACTTTACAAGATCTTAACAGATATAAGTACGAGATCAGATAAAACATAAATGATACGTCTTACATAATTGCTTAATTTTACAATTATATTGCAGAGAAATCATATGAAAGTAAAACGTAATAATAACAAAACGGTAAGATAAGATATGCACATATAAGTATGTACTCGTATATGATTTCCTGGTTGTCAAGGATGCTTGCCTGGTCAGGAATCCACCAAGCGGGGAAATTGTGAAGGTGACTTTTCTTATCTGACATCTTTGTCACCCATGCGATGTTTAAACCCGGGTGTCACACTTAAATGCAAACACTAATTTGCGAAATCTGAAAAGTATTTAACGATATATTTGTAATAATACAATGCTTAAAATATTTAAACAAAAGTTGAGGTACATACCAACGGACTTTTACTAAAATCTGTGTGCTATCCAAATTAGATTATTGTGTCCTCCTTATGCGCCTATAAGAAATATTTTCTGTTGGTTTTTTTTCTATGATACATTTTTTCGAAAACGCAAAATTTCTTTTGAACGAGGTGCGTATTGCTCTCCTATCAATCAAAAAGAAGACTCTTGGATTTCTCGCTTAGGAGACATCACTTTTTAATCCTAAACGAGTAATAACGGAGGACAAAACCGACAAATCTCCCTTATTGCTCTCAAATCATGCATCAGGGAGCATTCTTTAATTGCTCGCTTAGGAGATCTCTCATTACGCTCCTAAGCGAGCAATACAGGAGGACAAAACCGACAAATCTCGTTTATTGCTCCCAAATCATGCCTCGGGGAGTATTATTTCGTCGTTCGCTTAGGAGATCTCCCATTTGATTCCTAAACGAGTAATAAAGGAGTACAAAACCGACAAATTTCCCTTATTGCTCAGAAATCAGGTTAAGGGGAGTACTCTTTTACTCCTCACATAGGGAGATCTCCCT
This sequence comes from Rhagoletis pomonella, assembly GCF_013731165.1. NCBI lineage: Eukaryota > Metazoa > Arthropoda > Insecta > Diptera > Tephritidae > Rhagoletis > Rhagoletis pomonella. The sequence continues at coordinate 492,362 of NW_023458560.1, read as the reverse complement.
TCAGGTTCTAGTGGGTAAATATTCAAAAATACTGTTGTTGCAAAACCCTCAATACAAATCGAATTCGTTAGCGTAAAAAAAATATTCATATTTTTTTGGACTTACCAAATTTTCTGTGAGTACTTTGAACTTACCAATTGCACATCACGGAATAAAACCGGTAGAAATAAAACAAGTAGTTAGATCCTTTCCGAAACGGTGCATTTTCAATTTTCCTTGCTTTCTGCATCAAAAACTAATTGTTCATAAAAAGTGGACTTAGCAACATTTCACTCTAAGCTAGCGATATTTCATTTCTGCTGGAGAAAGTTTCTTTGAAAAGAACGCGAGTAGTTCACACTTATTATTAAAATGTTGCTGTATAACACCACCAATTGCCGAATTAGATGCATCTACATTTCAAGAGTTTGGCATCTTTGTTAAAATGATTTAACAATATCGTAGATGCAAACTTATTTTTAATGCATTCAAAAGCTTTATTTGATTTGTCGTCCCAAATTAAATTCTCCTCACGTTTCTTATTCGTTCGAGTGATTAAGTCATAGATGACTGTCGAAAACTCTGCTAGTTTTGGTATATATCGATGATAGTAGTTAATCATGCCAATAAATTTCTGTGTTTGCTTAATAGGTTTCGGACGTTCGAAACTGAGGGTCTAATTCCCGCCTCTGAGATATTATGTCCCAAAGAATCAACACTTATAACGCCAAAAGTACATTTACTTGGTTTTATATTTAAACCGCACTCTGTTAAGCGTTGGAAAACTGCTTGAAGATCTTTAAAATGCTGTTCCTCATTCTCACTTGCGATTAATAGATCATCGATATATGCATAAACAAAGTCTAAACCACTAACTACTTCATTAATAAATCTTTGAAAAGTTTGCGCTGAATTTCTAAGTCAAAAAGGCATACAAATAAATTCAAACATACCGGTGTCGTAATTGCAGTCTTATAGATATCTTCTTCGGCCATTGGAATTTGGTGGTATGCTCTTACCAAATCTAATTTCGAAAATATATTCTTATTTCTAAGATTCATGTTAAAGTCATGAACATGAGGTAAAGGGTAACGATCCGGTACAGTCACAACGTTTAGTCTTCGAAAGTCACCACAAGGACGCCAATCATTTAATTCTTTTTTGGGAACTAGATGAAGTGGAGATGCTACGCATGAATTTGAAGGTCTACAAATCCCTGTCGTCACTAAGAAATCGAACTCGGTTTTGGCCACTTTGAATTTAATAGGATTTAATCGCCTTGGCTTAGAGAATGGAAGGTTTCCTTCAGTAACAAATCTATGAACCGTAGTATGTTTAACCGGTTTCGAGTAATCTGGTTCAGCAATTAGAGAAGGAAATTCCTTCAATAATTTTGTATACTTGTTATCAACTACGGAAACCTTTGGAGGCGAAATGTTACAAACATATGAAATTGTTTTAACCGAAAGACTTGTTTCTGGATCGACTAAACGTTTGCATTTAATGTCAATTAAGAGACCGTATTTACTCAGAAAATCTGCACCGATAATTGGTTTCGCTATATCCGCTATCAAAAATGTAAAATGTTTCCGTATGTTGAAATAATTCAACCATTAGCTGCTGTTAAAATAATATCAGAAGATTTCCTTGTATTCGAGAATTTAGTAACTGGAAGAACCGAAATTTCTGCTCCACTATCAATTAAGAAATTTAGTTTGTTAGCTTTATCAAATATAAAAAGGCGACGTTGAACTATTATTTTCGAAAATGCACATGGTTGTTCACATTTTTTAGGCTTGTTCCCAAATTTGTAGTGATATCTACATAACCAGTTTGGATTGTCGCGAGATTTTGATCGATATCTAAATGGGCTTCTAAAATGATTCCTACCTATTGACCGTGACCTCGAATAATTTTGATTTATTTCCCTCCTCATTTCACATAATTCTAAAGAAAGTTTCTCAAAATTTTTATAAATTAAAGTAGTGGTGTTAACCAAATTAGCTATAACTGTATTTTCACTTTTTGAATTTTGAAAATCATTAAATGAAGCTATCTCACTTTTGTTTACAGGCTCCCAAACATTATCAGCCAATTTTATCAACTCACTGATATTACTTGAAGTAGAGCTAGCTAATGCAATGGGGTATAGTCATTGCGCTGGGTATGCAGTTACAGTTGCATGGCTATACTCAATCCCGACTCTTGCGTCCTCGTTCGCGCACTCTGGACAACGTGAGCAACCCATGTGCGAGATGCGGTAACCAATCCGAGTGGAGCCTTGGGTCACGGCAGAAAGAGAGGGAGCTTCGGTGGGGCCACTCTGACTTATTCGGTTTAAGGGCTCACTGAAGTCTGCAGCGTCTGTTCACCAGTAGGTGCGACTGCAAGCGGGTGTCTGCTTGGAGCAAGCGGCTCGCTATATAAACGTGTATTTGGTTGCGAAACCACCCCCGTCCCAGTAATGGGTTGTGTGCTAGGCTTGGGACCAGACACGTAAAAACCACTTCCAGTGAAGAAGCAAGGCAAAGGCTCGGATGAGACCCCCCCCTTATGATGACGACCACGGCAAACGTTTAAAGAACTACGATTTGAGGGCATGCACCTGGAATGTCCGGACCCTTAATGGGGAAGGTGCCTCTGCCCGGCTGGTTGATGTCCTCGTAAGGACAAAAGCTGACATCACCGCCATCCAAGAAATGCGTTGGACGGGGCAAGGCAAACAATGTCTGGGGCCTTGCGACGTCTACTACAGCTGCCATGTAAAGCAATGTTTGCATTATTCAACTTTGCCTTCAACAATTGCGTTCAACTCAACGCAGGGTTGCACGAAAAAAAAGTTGAATGGCTAAATGTTGGCTGGCGACCAACTTTGTTGAAAGCGATTAGTTGAAAGGCCATTCAACCAAAAGTTGAATGCAAAGTTGAACAATGCAAACACCTTTTTATGGCGAATATTTTGATATTTTTTCATATTTTGATATTTTTAGCCATTCAACTTTTTTTTCGTGCAACCCTGCGCTGAGTTGAACGCAAAGGTGAACAATGCAAACACACTTTAAAGGAGCGCAAATTCGGAGTTGGATTTGTGGTGGGAGAGAGACTCCGTCGCCGAGTACTGTCGTTCACCCCGATGGACGGGCGTCTAGCCACAATCCGCATCAAAGCGAGATTCTTCAACATCTCGCTCATCTGCGTCCATGCCCCGACGGAAGAGAAGGATGAGGCATCCAAGGAGCTCTTCTATGAGCGCTTGGAGCGCACGTTCGAGCGCTGCCCCCGTCATGATATCAAAATCGTGCTTGGCGACTTCAATGCCAGGGTGGGCAAAGAAGGGATCTTAGGAACCACCATCGGAAAATTCAGCCTCCACGACGAAACGTCCGACAACGGATTGAGGCTGATCGACTTCGCCGGGGCCAGAAATATGGTAGTATGCAGTACTAGGTTCAAGCATAAAAAGATCCATCAAGCTACCTGGCTGTCTCCGGATCGAAAAACGAGAAAACAAATCGATCATGTTGTGATAGACAGAAGCACGCTTCCAGTGTTTTAGATGTACGCACACTCCGAGGCCCAAACATCGACTCGGACCACTATCTTGTTGCAGCCAAGATACGTACCCGCCTCTGTGCAGCAAAAAATGTGCGCCCAAATATGCAAGGAAAGCTTAACGTCGAAAAGCTGCAATCACAACAGACAGCCAGCGCTTTCGCTACTCGACTCTCACACCTGCTCTCAGAGAGCACTCTTCAACAAACCGACATATGCGAGCAGTGGAACCACATTTCCCGCTCATTAAGTACCGCCGCCGAAGAAGTAGTCGGATTTCAGCGAGCCCGAAAGAACAACTTGTACGATGAGGAGTGTCAGGAAGCTGCAGAGAAAAAAGATGCCGCCTACAGGGCCACGCTGCGATCGGGCGCAACGCGCGCTATGTGGGACCGCTATAGGGATCTGAAGAAGGAAGCGAGACGTATTTGCCGCAACAAGAAGAGAGAGGCAGAAATACGTGAGTGCGAAGAGCTTGAAATGCTGGCCGACAGGAGGAATGCCCGAAAATTTTACCAGAGAGTTAGGCGACTTTCGGAAGGTTTAAAGTTAGAGTTAGGCGACTTTCGGAAGGTTTAAAGACCGGGGCGCACTCCTGTAAAAACAATAATGGCGACCTAGTAACTGATGTCCAGAGCGTACTTAAATTATGGAGGGAACACTTTACCGCCCTACTAAATGGTAGCAGCACGGAAAGTTGTGGAGAAGAAGAACAGAGCCCGCAGTCGATGATGACGGAGTCGACGTTCCACCGCCTGGCTATGACGAGGTACGTATAGCAACAATGCGGCTGAAAAACAACAAAGCCGCTGGAGCTGACAGCCTGCCAGCTGAGCTATTCAAGTACGGCGGCGAGGAGTTGATAAGGTGCATGCATCAACTCTTGTGCAGAATATGGTCAGATGAACGCATGCCCGACGACTGGAATTTAAGTGTGCTCTGCCCAATCCACAAGAAAGGTGACCCCGCCATTCGCGCCAACTACCGAGGGATCAGCCCTCTAAGCATAGGTTACAAGGTCTTATCGAGCGTATTGTGTGAAAGACTGAAGCCCACCGTCAATGAACTGATTGGGCCTTATCAGTGTGGCTTTAGACCTGGCAAATCCACCATAGACCAGGTATTCACAATACGCCAAATCTTGGAAAAGACCCGCGAGAAAAGGATCGACACTCACCACCTATTTGTCGACTTTAAAGCCGGTTTTGGCAGCACTAAAAGGAGTTGCCTATATGCCGCTATGTCTGAATTTGGCATCCCCTCAAAACTCATACGGCTGTGTAAAATGACGTTGAGCAATACCACCAGCTCCGTCAGAATTGGAAAAGACCTCTCCGAGCCGTTCGCCACAAAACGGGGTTTCAGACATGGCGACTCCCTTTCATGTGACTTCTTTAATCTGATATTGGAGAAGATAATAAGAGCTGCAGAACTGAACCGCTCAGGAACAATTTACTACAAGAGCGTGCAACTGCTCGCGTATGCCGATGACATCGACATCATCGGTAACAAAAACCGCGAAGTCTGTTCTGCCTTTTCCAAGTTGGATAGGGAAGCAAAGCGCATGGGTCTGTGGGTAAACGAGGACAAGACGAAGTATCTCCTGTCATCAAACAAACAGTCAGCACATTCGCGCCTTGGCACCCACGTTTCTGTTGACAGTTACAATTTCGAGAAAGTAGAGAATTTCGTTTACTTGGGAACCAGCATTAACACCGATAATAATGTCATTGAAATCCAACGTAGAATCACTCTTGCCAACAAGTGCTACTTTGGACTGAGTAGGCAATTCAGAAGTAAAGTCCTCTCTCGACGTACGAAAACCGCGCTCTATAAGTCACTCATCATGCCCGTGCTGGTATATGGCGCAGAAGCATGGACAATGACAACATCCGATGAGGCGGCTCTTGGAGTGTTTGAGAGAAAGATTTTGCGGAAGATTTACGGGCCTTACGCGTTGGCGACGGCGAGCACCGCAGACGATGGAACGATGAGCTGTATGAGCTTTACAATGATATGGACATAGTGCAGCGAATTAAAATACAGCGGCTCCGCTGGCTTGGTCATGTCGTTCGAATGGACACCGACGCTCCAGCTCTGAAAGTATTAAACTCGGAATCCGCTGGTGGTAGCAGAGGAAGAGCGAGGCCCCCACTGCGATGGAAAGATCAGGTGGAGAAGGACTTGGCTTCACTTGGCGTTTCCAATTGGCGTCAGTTGGCACAGAGGAGAAACGACTGGCGTGCTTTGCTGAACTCGGCCAAAATCGCTTAGGCGGTTACAGCGCCAAAAAAGAAGAAGAAGAAGAGCTAGCTAAAATTACACTGAGGTTTTTCGGTAATTTCCTCATCCAAAGTTTCTTAAGAACTTCTTGGCTGAAATTGGAACACGAAAGCAGTACAAGAGACCGATAAAATTCCGAGGGCTTACGATCACCCATTTCAGAATCAAAAAATATTTTGTCTAATTTTGCATTCTCACTTAATGAATTCCTTTCAATTAATATTTTCTTAAGCGCGGTAAATTTATTATTTTCGGGCGAATTTTGAATAAAATCTAAAATGGTTACTATAACTTCTTGCGGAAGTGCAGTAATAGTATGCTCATATTTCGTTGTTTCCTGTGTAATATTTTTTGTACTAAACTGCCTTTACGCATGGATAAACCAAGCTTCCGGGCAACTTGTCCAAAATTGTGGTAATTTGACTGAAGTAGCACAAATCTCATTACTATTCCGATCGACATACGGATTTGTTAACTGCTCGTTAAACGAACTATTTGGCAAATCAATAAGCGTTTCATTTAAATTATGTGTATTACGTGTAGGAGTATGTGTATCATGTTGTGGTGAATGAAACATTTTGACTATTTAAACTTTAACAAATAGACCTCAAGAAGGGAGATTTACAATTATTTCAAAAAATTGTAGTATTCAATAAATTATAATAAAATGTGTTTATTTATTTTTAACAAAAATAAGTACTAAATTTATACTAATCTAAGAGAAAATATGAACAATACAGCTCACCAATATGTGAATTCAAACTGCACCAGCAACAATAATTCCTGACCAATATTTTTGGCACCTTAGTTGAGTCCTTAAACTTGCTCAGTTGCTGCTCGTACTTAATGAAAGTCGCTAATGTTGCCGCTGCTCAGGCAGTTGTTGTTTTTGTTGCCGTTACTGTGGCGGTTGTGGTGGCATTGCTGCTTTTGTGACAGTCACTGTTGTTGCTTTTGCTGTTAAAATCGTTGCTGTTATTGCCACTACATGACGGTTGCTGCTGAAACTGTTGCTACTGTGGCAGCCGTTGATGCGGCTGTTGCTTGTGCTAAATACCAGTATTGCAACGCTCTGGCGATAAAAAACGGTGAATATATGGTGCCGTGGTGTAGTGGTAAGCAGTGCGCGCTTCCACTCCGCAGCACCAGGGTTCAAACCCTGGTCAAAGCAACATCACAAAACTATAGAAAAAAGGTTTATTCTTAACAGCGGTCGTCCCTCGGCAGGCAATGGCAAACCTCCGATGGTATTTCTGTCATGAAAAACAGCTTCTCATAAAAATACAATCGCCGTTCGGAGTCGGCGTAAAACTGTAGGTCCCTCCGCTTTGTGTGACAACATCAAGGCGCACGCCACAATTCGGAGGAGAAGCTCGGCCAAACACCAACATATGTGTAAGCGCCAATCTATTATTATTATTATTATATTAAAGAAAGAATAAACAGCGCTTAGCTGATAATGGCCTAGTGAAATATGCTGCGACCACTGAGTTGCAGAATAAGCTGACAGTGCGTTGCGTTAGAGGCCGTAAATTTTGAGGCGATGCAGCACTAGCGCTTAGCCGGGTGCGGTTGTGTTGGTTGCACGATGTTATCCAAAATTTTTGCCGTGTGCTCTTCTAATGAAACTTATTGTGGTTTCAGTTGAGACAGCATGAAATAAAGTTTAAGGAGTCCTGATGTTGATCGTGGTTACTACGTATGACGCCAATATCGCTATTAGCTCATGGCAGGATCGCCAATTGTGGGGCTTTCAAAAACTTATTTTTTTTTGGTAAAGTTAAGATCCAATTAAATTTTTATTATTTAACAAAAATACATTTTCAACTATACAGCAAGATGAAAAAATTTGAAGTGAAGAAAAATTTTCATTTTGATTCCCATTTTACAAAAATAACTTAAATCAAAAATTTTCAAAATTAACAAAGTTAAAAAATGAAGCAAGTGTAACAAAAAGTATGAACCCAACAGGCCGCTTCCATACTATACTCACGATATCTTGCATGTTTTCGAGCGCACAGAGTATTTGCATAGTAAAACTGTTCAAAATTATTTGGCGTGTTTTTCTGCTAAGTAATAAAAGAAAACACGAACTTAATCATAATAAACCGTTTTATGAAACAAAAAATTATTTCTGTATCTAAGAAAAACGTAAATTAAAGGTTTATTTTAACGCGCAAATAGTCGATTCTCTTTATAGCTAGGCGTGGAAGATTATCGCTGGAAATATCTTACTCCTTGACTTTAAATTACAAAAGAAGGGGAACGTAGGGGGACAGTTTAAACGTAGCATCTCCACAAGCAAAAAATATTGACTACAATTTGTCTTTTTGTTTGCCAGATATACGTTTTATCTGTGCACTTGCATAATATTCGCATTCGCAAAAGCTCCGCATTGATTATTGCGAATGTTAAAATTAATGCGGAAGCTCCGCGGTTGCGAATATTCGCAACAACCCTGGTTTAGTATTCGAAAATTTTTTCTCTTCAAATTAAGAAAATTATGTCGAGCAAAAATAAAACAACTCAAAAAACGCGAATATGTGGTCGATTGCAGACCTTGTGTGGTAGATGTGGTGGATGCTCAAAAACGTGGCAGATCTATCACAATGTGGAAGAAGTCCGATCACTGCTTGCCAACCGAAATGCATCGGTAAAAATAATAATATATAAAATCCATCGCATACTCTTGGAGAAAAACTGGGGCTACCGGAAAAGGGGGCGTCGCACCTCCCAAACAAACCGAATATTTCATACTGCATACCTCTGGAAGTGTTCATGGTAGAGTACTGGAACTTGGTATTGACGTATATGAAATCGGTCACATACTATTGGAGAAAAATTGGAGCTATTGGAAAAAGGGTGTGCCCCTCCCATAAAAACCTAACTTTTCATATTGCATATCTCTGAAAATGCATATTTTTAAACTTAGTACAGAAATATATGAAATCAATCACATAATCACATACTCATGGAGAAAAATTGGACTTATTGGAAAAACCGAATATACAAACCGAATTTTTCATGCTGTATATCTCTGTAAATGTGCATAGTAGAGTACTTGAACTTGGTATGGAGATACTATGTATATGAAAACAATCGCATACTCTTGAGAAAAATTGGAGCTATTGTAAAAGATCGTGGGACCTCCCATACAATACGAATTTTTCATACTGCATATCTCTGGAAGTTAGAGATGCTCAATAAACTATAGCAGTCGCACATATATTTAAACCAAACACAAATCAATTTAACCCAAACGCAAATTAAATTAAACCAAACGCAAATTAATTTAACCCAAACGCAAATTAATTTAACCCAAACGCAAATTAATTTCACCCAAACGCAAATTAAATTAAACCAAACGCAAATTAATTTAAACCAAAAACTATCATTGCCACTATACATTAGTAGTAGTTTGAATATATAGCAATGGTGGGCACGCCATAGAACAATTGTTTATGCTCACTTCACACTAGGGATGCCAATCCCGGGACCCGGTGTTTTTGACGTCCCGGAAATCCCGGGATTTGCTTGCATTAATCCCGGGATCCCGAATTTTTTGAAATATCAAATTGATAGTAAGAATTTGTTTATGAATTTTGAAGTATGATTTTTGTAAAATGCCGTTTTGACTGCAATTAACAAGAATCTTGAAACTGTACTTTTAAATTGTAGTCTGAGCCTTTTTTTAAGAAGATTTCAATGAACTTACTCATAGCGTCGCTAATGTAAACGGAACAGAGTTTTAAGGAAAAGTTAGATAATTTTTTAGATCAATCTACTCAAAACTTCCTCAAATCGAAAAACTTATAATTTGACCGACGTGCTGGTAAAAGAAGTTCAAATATTTTGTAATGGTGGAGATAGGGGTCATTATCTTCAAATGGATTATGTCTACCTTTTGACAGTTCAGCCTAAAAGTGTTGATGCCGAAATATGTTTTTGATCAGTAGGTTTTGTATGCAAAAACTGCAGGTCTAGCTTAAAAGACTCCGCTTTGAATGCTTTGCTGCTCTTACGAAAACATTTTAAGTGCAATAACAACACCGGCAAAAAAGGGGTGTATGTTTTTAACCCGATCCAACTACCAACATGTATTTCGACCCGCTGAATCCGATTCTGGGATCCGTTTGACTCGTACCCCCTCAAAATTTCTAGTAAATTGCGAAGAAAACGGCAAAAAGTTCCCCATTCGCCATTTCTTTATAGAGTAGAATAAACATGTTTAGAGAAATTGTTTTTGTATATTTTTGTTTTATGTTTTTTTTATCAATCGTCACTTTCAAAAGTACCTGGTATTTACATTATTATTTGTGATGTGTACGTTCCTCAATCACTTGTTTTTTTAAATACAATTACAAAAATGTTTTACTTTAAAATTTGTCTGATTTAATAAATATCGCTAGCGTATTTCCGTTTTCTTCAAGTATTTCGCAAAGCTTTGAATACAACATTTTGCCTGTTTAAAGCAAAGCAAAACTCCATACGAATCGGAGAGATTCGATATTTATTAAAAGATTTCGAACTTTTTTGGCCTTATCGAATTTTCCGAGTTTTTTTGGCTTTAGCTAATTTTCCTTTCATTGAATATAAAGGAGAAAACATAAAAGAAGGACCTTTACCCATTTCGAAACGATGCAATTCTAATTTATCTAGCCTCCTATATCAAAATATGATTTTTCATTAAAAGTGAAGTTAGCAACTTTTCACTCTAAGCTAGCGATATATGAGTTTTACAATCAGTTTATCGTAAATTTTAAATAGTTTTATTTAATGGTATGTTTAAATTCTTTCAGATGTTGAATTTTTACTCATATTCATAAAATTTATGACTCAATTTGAATCCCGGGATCCCGGGATTACCTAAAAAATATCCCAAAATCCCGGGATCCCAATTTTCCTGATATTTTGGCATCCCTACTTCACACGTCGTTGGCGAGACAGCAACGGATCAACATCGCGAGTGGCTGTTCTGCTTTGTTTCTCGAATGCAAAGATTCCATAGGCAACTTTTAGATGGAAGCAATAATCGTTTGGTGTGAACGGCCTTTTCACTAATCGCTTCTAATGAATTTGGGTGTCAGCAAACTTTTGATTACACTAATCACCTAAAATCGCCTCATGTAAACACCATATAATAGTAATAGTTACCTTTTTACTGTGTTGCGTTTAATTTCTATGTGGATTAATAAAATTTGCCTTTGGCACCTAAATGCATGCTACAACTCCAGCATTAACGATTGAAATTATTTTCGTTAACTAGTAATTTTTAGCAAAAAAAAACCGACTTCAACTCCCATATAAAAAAAATATATATATATATATATCTCATGATCCACTGATCGGATCTCAACCAGATTAGTATGGGACCACCTCTGAGACACTACCTTTCCGATGCAGAATTATCGAAATCGGTTGACGTGGTCCAAAGTTATGCGGTAACATACATAAAAAAAAAAAAAGATTCCGACGAACTGATAACCTCCTCCTTTTTTGGAAGCCGGTTAAAAACTAAAATATAATTACTTTGACTATTACCTAAACGATAAAAAACTGAATCAACAGAAACGATTGATTTTTTTTGGTAAACGCTAAAATTAACGTTACAATGCATCCTTGCTGGAAGTGTTCATGGTACAGCACTGGAACTGGGTAAGGAGATATATAAAATCAAACGCATACTCATGAAGAAAAATTCGAACTATTTGAAAAGGTTGCGTGGCACCTCCCATATAAACCGAATTTTTAATAACAAGTATCTCTGGAAGTGTTCATGGTAGAGTACTGGAACTTTATACGGGCGTGGCACCTCCCATAAAAGTCGAATTTTTCTTATTGCATATCTCTAGAATTGTTCATGGTAGAGTACTGGTACTTGGTGTGGAGATATATGAAATTAATCGCATAGTCATGACGAAAATATGGAGCTATTGGAAAAGGGGGCGTGGCACCTACCATACAAGCCAAATTTCGTACTTCATATCGCTGGAAGTGTTCAGGGTACAGTTCTGGAACTTCGTATGGAGATATAGGAAATGAATCCCATACTCACAGAGGAAAAAGGGGTTTTTTGAAAACGTACTGACTTTTACTTATCTTTTAATGTGTATATAATTCTTCTGTAGGTATGTTTGCTGTGTGTGAGTGGGTCGCTGGATAGTTTAGTTTCATGAACCAATGATTACAGATCACGCAATCCGCCATCGTTGTATTTGTAATCGGTTTTGAGAAAAAAGTTGACACGGTAAGTTTTTACCGTTTTGCGTTTTGTTTACATTTCATTCTACATTGGAATATGTTGAGAAGTGTTACTGTCGCAAGCTGTACAAGGAGGAGGAAGCAGCAACGACAAGCGAACGTACGTGGTACTTACCTCATTTTGGCGTATACGACCCTTACAAACTAGGGAAACTCAGACTCGTCTTCGATGCTGCAACAAAATCAAAAGGTGTCTCCCTGAACTCAGAGCTACTAAGTGGGTCTGACCTTCCGCAGCCGTTACCAACAGTCCTAATGAAATTCAGACAGAAGCCTATTCGAGTCTGTGCTGACATCGTCGAGATGTTCCATCAAGTGAGGATAAGAGATTAGGACTTCACAGCGTTTTATTGTGAAGAGCCGATTGAGTATGTTATGTTCAGCACAGTTCGTGAAGAACAAAAATGCGGAAGATTTTAAAGAGCGATTCCCTAATGCTGCGGCGGCGATTGTAAACCAACACCAGTGTTGCCGCCGCTCAAAGAACTTTCTAACCAAGCTTTGACGAAAAAGTTACCAAATGTAGGGAAAAATAACCAATTTTTTTATTAGATTAACTCAGGTCATCACAAATTCTTTTATATAGTACGTATAGACAAATTTTACAAACCAAAGAAAATCAATTTTCATTTCCATTTTTGAAAAGAAAATCCTTTTAAGGCTGAAAATAAATGAAATACATTCATATAAAACTATATATATATAAATACATATTTTAGAAAATCAGGCATCCCGTATTAGGTGCATATGTATGTTAATATCTTCGTAAACATTAGCAGACTGTAAATGACGTTTTTAAATAAATACATAGGTGCACAGTTTCAACGTGAACAACCACATTGTAAATATTTTATAATTAAGATTAAACAATTAAAAATTGCCGCTGTGGTGTAGTGGTAAGCAGTGGCTTCCACTCCGCAGCACCTGGGTTCAAGCCCTGGTAAAAGCAACATCGCAAAAAAATATAGAAAAAATGTTTTTTCTTAACAGCGGTCGTCCCTCAGCAGGTAATGGCAAACCTCCGAGTGCATTTCTGCCATGAAAAACAGCTGCTCATAAAAATACAATCGGCGTTCGGAGTCGGCGTATAACTGTAGGTCCCTCCGCTTTGTGTGACAACATCAATGCGCACGCCACAAGTTGGAGGAGAAGCTCGGCCAAACACTAACATATGTATGTGCCAATCTGTTATTATTATTAATTAAAAATTGGACTGTATTGAAGTATATCGTCGCTCAGCGCGAAGTAACTCGTATACGCCAAACGCAGTAAATAAATTTTACAAAAGCGCGAAAAACCGATTTTTTCAGAACTGTGGAATGGTATTTCCCTTGAACCTACTTGCTATAAGATTATTATTATAAATCTTAACATAAATTAATAAAGTAAGCAGTAATGGAAAAATAATTACCAAATCCCTCTTTTATTGTACATACATTACGTGGTATTGGATTCCGCATATACGAGGTATTTATATATGTACTATCTGAGTATGTATTCATTTGAAGTAGTCTTTAGCCGACCATGTATATTATGTATTCTGTATATTATAAAACAAATACATACATACATATGTAAGTAATATTAATACAATGACTCCAAATATTCTCACTTGGTTTCACTGCTGGGGCTGCCACTGCTGCTGCTACTCTTCTCAAACTCGACAGGTCTAGCTGGCCTGTCTTATAACGAACCTAATTTAAAAGTTTTTTGGAAATACATATTATACAAAATAAAACCAAAATTGTGTATTTTTTTCTCACTTATCCATAGAATTGAGCCCGTATAAATTAACTTGAAACACCAATTTTGCGCGGAATTATAATAATTTTTCGCGACTTCTTAATGACTCTCGTATTATTCAAATGTCATTTCAGGTACATACTATGTAGGTTTGTGCAAAGAATATAGAAATGGTGTAACTGCGGGGCCGTTTCAAAAACTTGGCGATTAAGTCAACGCGATTTATTAAAGACATGAACCGATAATAGTCGCACTCTCGAACTTTTACATGTTCTTTTGCATATGTAAACACATGATTATTATCGGAATAAGTAAAATCTTGAGTTGCCATTTTAGTAGTAATAACTTTAGTTAAATAACCATATTGAGCACAATAAATGTATTTGTTTATACTATTTTACAAAGATTTAATTATTGTATGTATACAAAAATTAGAAACTACAGTAAATGTTAAAAATAACCAAAATGAGAAAGATCTTAACAACTTCACAGGCAAGAAAAATATAAACAAAATTGGTTAAAAGTAACCAAAACGGCAACACTGACCAACACTACGTCGACGATTCCGTACATTGTTTTTCAAGTGAATACAAGGTAAGGAGAATTACTAAACAGGTTATCTGCATACATAAAACGGTGGCTTCGAACTCAAACGATTCGTATCAAACTCGCAACTCGTTAAAAGCTTAAATAAAGAAAGTTCACTTCCACCCATTCTGAATCTCGATAGGGAAAACGCTAAAATGTTTCAGAAAGTGCTTGGGATGTTCTGGGACACAGTACAAGATGTATTGAAATTCTTTGTCTTTTGGAAAGGTTAACCAGGACCTGTAGCGATGTCCGTATTCGACCCTTTCGGTATTGCCGCAGAATACACCCTAGAAGCAAAATTAATCCTTCAAATAATATGGCGAGAGCGGATCGATTGGGATGGAGGCATTCCCGATGCAGTGTACGACAGATTGCGAAAGTGGCTGCGAATGTTACCAGACCTGATGAAAGTAAGCACACCACGTTATTACGGAGTTACATTTATGAAAACGCCTGCCGAGCTACACGTGTTTGCAGATGCCAACGAGATGGCCTACGCTACTATTGTTTACTGAAGGATTACAGACGACCATGGTAACATTCAGCTGGTATTCATTGCGGGTAAAACCAAGTGCGCACCACTAAAAATCATGGCGCCACGCGTCTCAGACGAAGTATTATTGAAGGTCACGATAAGATTCCGAATAGAGTTGTGATGTGGTCCGACTCGAGCCGGTTTTATCCTGGATAAAATCAGGCCACCGCCGCTATAATCCTTACGTGGCACATCGAGTTAATCGGCCCTATTCTGCATTTCGACTCGAATCAAAATTTTCTCCGTTTGGCAACTTTGGTATTCTGCGTTCCGTTTCCTTTCGATCAATCTTCGAAATTTATGATTATACCTATTCTACATTTCGATCATAGTTCCGTTTTTCTAAGTTGCAAATTTTTTTGACGGAGAACGTTTCAATTGTTATTTTCGTGGGTTTAAATAATAAAATTTTATAAAAAATTTAAGTAAAATATACTATGCATGATTGTAAAAGTCATCATAAATGAATTTTCTCGATTTCTGTGTTTTCGCGAGCGGTAATACGGGCAATACGAAAAATTTGCTCAAATAATGGCAACCAAAAGGTACATTGCGCGACGTTTTCAAAGTGGAAGTCCAGGCGTTTTTGTTTACATTATCTATAAATAAGACTGTGAAATGCACTGAATACAATTTATTCTTTTTATATAAAATTAATCGATGTATGCACATAGATACATACATACATAAAATGTGAAGTTACATAAAAAAGATGATTTTATTATTGCACTCGTTTTTATTAACGTATTTTATTAAAAAGAGGTGCGTATGTTGTCTCGAATTCGATTTGCTATCGAAAGATAAGCTTTGTTCTTCCCCCCCTCCTGACGGCTTTTAAAATGGGATTCATTTGCGTTGAAATCTTCCACTCTGTAGTAAATGCAAATGTTGTGGACTGCTCAAACAACGTTTATAATTTAACTGACTTTAAACGATGAGTAATACAGTTCAAGATGAATTCCTAATGACTCTTCACTAGGGCTGCCAGACGTCCCGGTTTTCCCGGACATGTCCCGGTTTTAGACTATTTGTCCCGGTGTCCCGGTCCAACCTTAAAACGTCCCGGGTTTCGTTTTAGTGTCCCAGTTTTTCATTTGATTGCACAAATTTGAATAAAGATTCAAAAATCACTACACTAAGAGAAAAAACGCGTTGTAATATTCAGAAAAATGTTATGAATTCACTGAGGGAAATAACGCATAGTAGTGCTGAAGTCTAGAAAAAAATAAGTCTGATGAGGAGATGTGGTGATCTCCGAAATAGCTGCTATAACTTCTACCGCTGAGACTTTGTTGCTTTTTCAATTTTTCCTAATAAACA
>NW_023458560.1:469415-476088 GCF_013731165.1 Rhagoletis pomonella | reverse complement strand
AACGAGTTCACAGCAACGAATAATATGACTGATATTTTAATGTTATCTTGTACTTAAGTTTTTTTCTTTCATGAAACCTAGAGTACTTCAAAGTACAGTGCCGTACAAAATTATTGGCTCGGAAGCTCTTTCATCAGATCACAATTTCTGATCAGATCTTTTAGAAAAATTTTGAAAATGTAGCTTTTGAGCCAATTAATGAAGTCCAAGTCTGAAGTTGCCAGCAAATTTCGTTGATTTTTAGCATTTATTTATTTTTTGCTGACAGTGCTGACATAAAAAGAATTATCGAACATAGTTTGTATGGAAGAAAATCTCAGTAAAAACAATACCAAAAATCAACTAAAATTTAATGGGCTGCAAAACTTCATTATAAAGTCTGATTAGAATGTTGCAAATTTGTATGCAAATTTATTAAACTTTCCAGAGTTTAGCACAAAGTTTAACAATTTTATTTTTATGTTTTTTCATATATTTAGTATAAACTGTATTTTTATAAAGAATAAAAAAAGGTTCATGTATTGTGAAAATTTCTCTGTGCTTTAGTTGTGATCATATATGTAATACTTCTATATTGGCAGTAAGCTAACTTCTCAATGTGTAAGCATTCCGAAATCAAAGCGAGACAGTCTAGTACGGTTTTTGTCAATGTATTGTGTACTTGAGTGCCGTTTTTGTATATGTGTTGTGTACATGTTTATTTATAAACGTATTTGTTCCTTTTCTTTCGTACGTGTTTTTGTTTTCGTCTGTCAAAATAAAATTTCACTACATCCTTTCGCACGTCGAAATGAAAGAGAAGGGAGCGAGAGGCCCTCCCTAAAGTGTCCCGGATTGGCAACAGAGATATCTGGCAGCCCTACTCTTCACTCATCTAAAAAAGATCAAACATGTCCCTAAATCTCCGCCTTTCAACTTCCGCATCAGCAATCTGGGACTCGTTCTTCTCTTCAAGCAATAACGCCGCGGCTATGGATTTCATCCTTATAATTATGTGGCCACTTAAATTTTATTTTTAAATTACAGTGCTAGGTATATTTAGTTATTTTAAAATATTTACAAACTTTAACTTCATGTGCTGCTATAGTTTGGTGGCAAATATTTCTTTGTTTTGTTTCGATTTCACACATTCCTAGGCAAACAGCTAATTTCAAAAGATGTTTTCTGTCTTCCTCTTCTTCTTTCGTTTCGAACGTTACGCAGAATACCTAAGTTCGATTCCAGTGGAGCGGAATGCGGGAACGTAATCGAAATGCAGAATAGGGCTAAATAAGATTCTGGATGGCAGTGGTATTAATGGCTGGAGGTGGTTATCCAGCGCATTAAACCCCGCTGACTACGGGACGCGAACCAGGGATAAAAACGAGACTCACTCCTGGGACAAGAGATCAGATGGTCTCCAAAGGTAACGTACGGGGCCAAAAACGTCGAGTTGCGTAACAAATTTGCGATTCTGTTAACTAAAATTGATACAACGTTTTTTAGAAGATTTTCATCCTTTACGCGATTGAAGAGAGTTGGTGGTTGGATACTGATAGTGCCCGAGGTGAGGTGGGCTGAGGCAGCTGTTATTAAGGCTACACAAATTGAGGGTTTTCCGGACGAATATCACATTCTGCGTGGAAACAAGCAAACAGATAAAAGTAGCGCGTTGTGGATATTAAGTCCTACTAGGCCAAGGAAGGCGTAATAATGCACCGTGGTCGAATAGACGCTGCCGTTGCAATCCCCACTTACACCAGACGCCCCGTTATTTAACCTAGAAGATGTCACCTAATAGAGATAATTTTAGATCACTTCCACCGCATATGTAAACACCAAAACGAGTCAACGATAATAGCTGAAGTACGACGCAAATTTTGGATACCTCACAAAAGAGTCGAGGAGCGACGAGCCGCTAAAAGATGCCAGTTTTGTATGAGAGAGTAAGCTGCACATCAACCAGTGATGGGCCAGCTACCGATCGACCGCTTAACACCATTCGTTAGGCCTTTCACTTACGTCGGGCTAGACTTCATGGGGCCATTCTCTATTGTCATCGGTAGGCGGAGCAAGAAGAGCTAGATTGGTCTCTTTACGTGTCTAACCACGCGAGCAGTACACCTCGAAATAGCGAAAGACCTCTCCACAGACGCCTGCCTGATATGTATATGTAACTTCGGTTGTAGACGCGGCACTCCTGTGCGCATTCGCTCCGACAACGGAACAAATTTCGTCGGTGCTGATAAGGAGCTGAAAGAGTTTGACAAAGACAATAAAACCAACGAGCTGCTTAGCCATGTTATATAATGGGTTTTCAATTTCCCATTCAATTCGCACGCTGGAGGTTGCTGGGAACGTTGCACACAATGAAAATCTTCAGGAGCACGTCCTATACAGTCTGATGTCTGAGGCGGAAAATATCGTCAATTCGCGACCGCTGACACACGTTCCCCTGGACACTTCCACCGACGAACCGCTAACCGCCAATCACTTTCTTTTAATAATAATAATAATAATAGATTGGCGCTTACACATATGTTAGTGTTTTGCCGAGCTTCTCCTCCGATTTGTGGCGTGCGCCTTGATGTTGTCACACAAAGCGGAGGGACCTACAGTTTTACGCCGACTCCGAACGGCGATTGTATTTTTATGAGAAGCGAGAAGAAATACACTCGGAGGTTTGCCAGTGCCTGCCTAGGGACGACCGCTGTTAAGAAAAAACCTTTTTTCTATATTTTTGCGATATTGCTTTGACCAGGGTTTGAACCCAGGTACTGCGGAGTGGAAGCGCGCATTGCTTACCACAACCCCACAGCGGCCGACTTTTCACTTTCTTTTAGGTGCACCAAACTCGGAGCAAACTCTACGTCCTAGTGAAGAGACGTTCCAAGCTACGCGCAAGCAATAGCGAATAATCTAACAAATGCAGTACAGGTTTTGGAAGAAGTGGGTTGATGAATACTTGCCTGACTTGATACGAAGAACTAAGTGGTATCAGTAAGTAAAGCCCTTAGCTGTAGACGACGTCGTGCTCATTCGCTATAGAAGCCTGCATCAATCGAGTTGGCCTATGGGACGAAAACCTTAAGTGTTCATGGGTAAAGACGACCAGGTCAGAGCCGCGCAGGTGCAGCCGAAGATAGGCATTTTCAGACGACCGGCCTGTATCCTTGCCAAACTGGATGTTGGTGAATCTAGCTAGATTCACGGAGGCGGGCATGTTGGCGCGGCTGTACTAGTTATTGTGTTTGTACCTTCATAATTTTTGTCCTTTTATTGATACATTTTTGTGAACCCATCACCTACCAGACAAAAATGAAATGTCAAAAAGTTCTAGAAAGAAAATTAATTGTGGAGTGATTTGAGTGTGAGGAGCGCACAAAAGCGTAAGTCTGATTATTTTATACATGTTTTTACCAAAAATTATACCATTATTGTAACCAATAGGAAATAAAGCACAATTTCACGCCAGCATATGTACATCAATTGACCCGAGCTTTTATTTCATCTCCTCGGGCCAGGACACAATTTAACAATGCTGATCATCGAATAACCTGAACGAGGACAAACATTTTTATATGGAGTAGGTATAATATATCAAAGAAATAGCGCTCGCGAAAGAAAACCAAACGGCTTATAATAATAGAAAACAGCTTTGTTGGTGGTTCATTATTAGGGTCGTAAAATGCTGTTTTTGATTTTTCGTTTTTACCATCATAAAATAGTATAAAATAGGGGGCAGAAAAAAAGCATTTTGTGTGAAAATGACCCAGCCATTTCCCTTTTAAAAAATGTTGGGACACCATTTTCCTGAACACTACTGTGTGACAATATTTCTATGAAATATATAAAAGTTCTTAAATTTAGAAATTTAAATTCCAAATTGTCTGCTGTGTGTCAGCTAGCCTTCTAATTGCTAACCTTTTTATTTGACAAAAGTTAACCTGTCATATTGTATTTTCTCTATCTTCGCTTACTCGCTGCTTTCAATAAATGCAGGGTTGAGCTTTGCTCACATTCGACCATCCTGATGGAAACCTCGACCCGAGTGTCCACTTGTGTCTTCCTCAGGCTCGTCGACCCCTTCGGTGACCTCATCATCGCTACTGCAAAAAAGATCATCGTCATCATCACAAACCCAAAGCTTCATTGAGTCTGCTGCTGTGGATGTCTGCTTCGGACCTTCGGTCTCCTCAATGCGTCGTACCACGTAGCGATCGTTTTGTAAACGCTTGACGATCTTGTAGGGGTCCAAGAACTTGTGAGTAAACTTCGAGCTTGGCTTCTGCTGTGGCGACTATATCTCTTTTTTGATAAATTGGTGCTCTTTTCATCTTTTTGTTAAATCTTCGCCTATTCTCTTCTTGGCTGTGCATAATCTTGTTGTGAGCATAGCGTCGCAGGTCATCTCGTTCTTCATCAAAAGTGGTAACGCATTTTTGCTCCAATAGTTCTGATAACCGCCGGTCGTCCTTAACATATGCTTCGACCCCGAACAAAAGTCTTAATGGTGTGCCAAGTTAGGGCCTAGTATAAAACCAGCCAAAACCGCCATCGTTCCATTTATAAGGAAAAGAGCCCTACCGGGCATGAGGGACATTACCTTGGATGTGGTCGTGGCCAATGTCGCTAGCGAAGTGAAGTAGCTAGAATTAATTCTGGATACAAACTTCGATGGAACATACATGTGGATGCGACCACATCTAAGGCCACGATGGTGTGTAAGCGACTGTCAGGAAAATCCCGGGGATGTAGCCCCAGGATCTTAAGATGGCTTTACACCACGATAATATAGCCAATAGTAACATATAGTGAATCCGCATGGCGTTAAGACGCCAAAAATGAATTTAAATTTTTAATTAAAACCCTTAATAAATATTCCAAATGTTCATCTTAATCTTTCCAATCATTTCGGAGCCCAACGCTATCAAAGAAAACCTCATGGAGGAGAAAAACAATATGAGGGAGGAGAGAAACAATATGGGGGACTCGAACTGACATAGTTCGGTAGGAATGGGCCTGTCCGAGGCACGTAATAAAAGCGGCATTATTGCCGTACTGATGAAAATTTGCAAAACTGTTGCAACTGCCCAACTGATAATATGGTGCTAGAAACACTGCGGTTGTGATTGCAACTCGAACAAGCGCAATGTGTCAGGCAAAAAGGCTGGTAGCAGGGTATAACAAGAGGAGATACAAGAGCTTAGTTTAGCCTCCCGAAGAAGCTGGACACTGCAGACTAAGAGGGCATCTATATAAGCTGGGGATACGATCAAATGACCTTTGCCGGATCTGCGACGTTTTCAGTGAAACAGCACTCCACATCCTCATCGAGTGTGATGCAGTCAGCAGAAGACGTGAGAGGAGTTTAGGCTCAATGTGACCACAGCTGGAGCACGTTCACTCCCTACCCCGAATAAGCTATGGAACTTTCTGAGAGGGCACAACAGATCATTAGGTCGCAGTGCATACCTAATCATACTATCTATCTAATGCTGTAGTAGCAGTCCTTCGACGCGTTGTTGTATTTAGCAGTCTCTGGGCAGTATTTAGGTGACGGGAGCATTCATCAGGCTTCGGAGAAGACTACTGCTAATAAGTGGAATCAGCGTCCGATTCACCATTTTGAGTTGACCATCAGCCCTCGGAATGCCGTCGTCGTTAGCGCGTGACAATTCCTTCATCACGGTAATACGCTGCGAATTCCCTCGTTGTAAACGCAGTGCCTCGGTCGCTGACGATGATTCTGGGATTAGTAAAAGTACTCGCTTGCCTTCGTAATCTTTGGATCACCATCAACCAAACAATTGGTGAATACGTCTATGACTGCAAAAATGTGTTTGTAGGACTTTCCCGGGGATGTGAGCGGGCCCAGATGATCGACATGGAATAGGTAGCTTCCATTGTCGATAGGATTCAAAACCCCTTCAGGCTTACTAGTCT
The DNA here is from genome assembly GCF_013731165.1 of Rhagoletis pomonella. Classification (NCBI taxonomy): domain Eukaryota; kingdom Metazoa; phylum Arthropoda; class Insecta; order Diptera; family Tephritidae; genus Rhagoletis; species Rhagoletis pomonella. The sequence goes on along the minus strand of NW_023458560.1, from coordinate 470,163 downwards.
TCCGCTCAGCTGAGAGCTCTGGATGATCTCGATTTTCCGTCGCAAACCTGTAGCTCGTTTCTGTAACTCTTCTCTACCGATTATTTCTCTACTGGTAGAGAATATGCGTCATTCTCTACTACTCATTAGCAGTAGAGAACAAGGCGAATATAATTGTAGAAGGGTAGAGAATTGTTACAGAAACGAGCTACTGGGATCCAATAAACATCTTCGAAGTACACGAAATCTACGCAATGAACGGACGTTACCCCAAAACCTCGGATTCGTACTCGGGTACTTTTCTTCGGCTAGAATTGTTTTGCCGCCTACTAATCACGTGCGTCTTCAGCGCTGGTTATCGAAGATCGAAAGTGAACTTCGTATTATGAGCTGTGCAACCCTGTCGAAATTTTCGTTGAGTATCGAATCTTCTTTCGAATAGAATTTTACTTTCGGTGGTATAGCGAAGTGTTAGATAATTGTGAAAAATGTATAATTTTGCATTTGTTTCCTTACGTTTTGGCGGCTAGACACTAAATTTAAACTATTTTTATTAATTTCATGCAGTTTTAACGTCGTGAATACAAAACACAAGCTCGAATGGCTGGTGAAAGAGAATCCCAATACTCAGTCGGCACGATCACTGAAAACAAAATCGTTGAGCTGTTGATAGTTTTAAAATATTTTAAATAGATTTAGCCAAGGTACATTGAACAGGTAGGATCAGTAGAGCAGCTGATTTGATTTATTTTCAAATTATTTGGTCTCG
>NW_023458560.1:459854-469405 GCF_013731165.1 Rhagoletis pomonella | reverse complement strand
TACGCTTGTTTCATTTGTCTTTGCGCAGTTCCGGATTTCGATCCCGCCTTTTTCTGCTGCTTCGTAGGCTTTTGCAATGTTAACGGCTTCATCCAGTGTGAGCTCTCTCTTTTCCAGTAACCTTCCTTGGACCTTGGAGCTTGCTAATCCAAAAACAAATTGGTTGCAGAGTGCCGTATTTAAGTACGTTCCGAATTTACATGTGACCGCTAACCTTTGTAGCGCCATTAAAAAATCCGTGCATGATTCCTCGCCTTCCTGTTTCCGTAAGTGGAATCTGTAATTCTCCAAAATTTCGTTGGGTTTTGGGTTATAATGCTCCTCCAATGTGTTAACGATTTCCGTATACGTAATGTCTTCTGGTGTACGTGGTAGGATTTTATCGCAGAGGACATCATATGTTGCCGCACCTATGTAATGAAGTAAGAATTGACGCTTTTTTTCCTGATCGCTGTTGAATATCACCAGAGCTGTTTCAAACCGTTTCACCCAACGTGACCACCTTGTCGTATTCGGGTTGAAAGCATCAAATTGAAAAACCGCCGCTGGTGTTACAGCCTCCGGTGTAGGTGCCATTTTTCTTTGTACGCAAGAAATGTTCGACCGTTCGCGTGCTTGGTCCTCGTCGCCAACTGTTACAACCTATCACTTTGCTTGCCAATTGCGAACTGTTTTATTATGTTCTTTCGTTTATGTTATATGCTATATTTATATGAGTGTGTTCTTATGCATACATAGTAATGATACAACACTAAGCATTATTCGACACTTATAAAAGTATGATTTTACATTTTTTACCAATTTTATATGTGAGCTTAACTCTGACAATTTGGAAATTGAAGTTTTTTCATGCGAAATAGTTTTCCATTAAAGACCTTGTTTCGAGCGGTTTTAATTTAAGCTCTTCCATACTTGCTTGCATGGTTTAATTATTTCGGTAAGCCGAAATATTTCTGTTCGCAACGTGCATTCTAAAGAGTCGTCTGTTTGAGTTTGGGCATCAACAAAGAATGTATCCTGATCGCGTACTAAATCCTCACTTGTATGAGTTGTTTCGTAATGCATTGGGACTGCGCATGGGTATAAACGAGCTCATTGGAAAGTGTTTGATTTGGACATCACTTTCCTTGAAGTGGTTTTCACAAACGCGAGATGAATCACGTAGTAAAACACCACAGCTTTCTTCCCATCGCTGCCGTCTAAATTCGCAACTAGGTGGTTTAAAACATCGCACTATTTTCGTTTCCTGACTTTTATTGCATACAGCGCACCGTTCAAACGTTTTGCTCCGTTTCATCTTGGTTTCCTTACATTAAATAATTAAGCAAAGTCGAACGTATTTACTTATTACCAAACTTAAATCTACTTACTTGCTCTTCTCGTCGGTTTATCTCTTAACAATTTCACATTTATTAAGAAAATTTGTGTGTATATTTTTTTTTAATTCAAATTTGAAAAAATACATTTTCAAATGGGTTAACATTCATTTCAATTTGACATTATAGCCTGTTTCTTATGAGAGCAATGCCAAAATCAATCACACTTTGTTGAATACATTTTGCTCCTGGCCAGTTTACTAAGTTCTCATCCTCTGTTGACGAATCGTTGAACCAGAACTGCATTGTACTCATTTTTACCACGTTTTTGTAAACTCGCTTTCTTTTTTATTTCATTTTAATTTGCGCAAATTTACATACATATGTATGTAGAAGCACACTATTTAATTTGCTCGATTTCTAAACAAAGTTTCTTAGCGATGAAAAATATAATATTATGAACAGCCTAAAAGAGCGAAATTCACAATAGCGTTATTCTTTATCGAATGAGCGTCATAATACCAAATGAAAATTCGTTCGTTTAGCACTTTCGACCACAGTCGAAGATCGAATGCAACTCAAAATAGGGGCCTAAGGCGTGTCGTTCGGCATCTCCAAATTTGAAGATCACGCCGACTCTTAGCAAATTAGACAAAGGACGCGTAATCCTTGACCAGTCAGGAATGAAATTCCTGAAATAACCGCTTTAGCAGAGGAAATCTTGCACTTGTCGAATGGTCGTTGGCTCTGGAAAACGCTTTACAGCTTGGATCTTTGTTTCAGATGGTCCGGCTTCTATGATGTGACCCAAGAAGTCCACGCGTTTTGTCTAGAAATGGCACTTTTTCAAGTTAATGTCTAGAACTGCTTTAGACGCCATGTCAAACACCCTTTTCAATCTCGCCAAGCCATCGATGAAACCTTCGGAGATGACTATTAAGTCATCCATGTAAATCAGCACGATAGCTTCGCGAAAAACTGCGTTTATGTACCTCTGAAAAACGGATTTGAGTTGCAGAGCCCAAAGGGTACACGCTAGAATTCAAACTGCCCGTCCGGCACGATGAGTGAGGTGTATTTTATGCAAGCTTCATCAATGTTCACTTGGAATAATCCGTTCTGCAGGTCCAACGTGCTGAACATCTTCGCGCCTTGGAGTCGATACAAATGGTCCTCAATCAAAGGCAAAAGAAATCCATCCCTAATTATTTTTCGGTTTTGATAGTTGACACACAGTCGATAAAAACCATCCTTCTTTTCCGCCAGCACCACCGGACTAGCGTATTCAGATGAAGATGGTCTACCGATGTCACTGTTTTGCCAGTCCTCAATTTGGTGACAGTCGTATCGCCTTTTGGTATACAGCTTCGTTGTCCTTAAGCACGAGCCTCATGCTCAGTCGTCTCGATCGTCTTCTTTGGCTAATACCCGTGGACTAGCTTCTGTACTTCGGCTTTGATCTCGTCGCTTTCGATATGGGATAAATCTATTTCCTCTTCGTTCCGCTCTTCAAACAAATTTTTCTTCAGAATTAACCCCTTCTTTGCATTGAAGTTTCTTTGCTCCAAGAAATCCGTTCCAATGAGAAGTCGATGAATCGAAATCTTTACAGAAATTACACGTACTCGAATTGGAAAGAGACGGTTCCTATATTGTTGTATCAAATTCTCCGATTGCTACATGTGATGAGGACCCCAGTCCAGCGAAACGTAATTTGCATGGTCATAGCGGCGGCGATCAAATTTTCGTGTATTCGTCATAGCACACGAGAGTAAGGTCTCTTCCAGTATCAATGCGTCGGTCGTTCGTTTACCAATCGATACGGGTTAAGAATACTGTTTACGTGCTGTGTAAATCACTGTATTTGCCTGCTTGGAGACTTTACGCTTCTGTGGGCACCTGGACGCGATGTGACCATGTTCGTTACAGCTGAACCACTTTGGTTCTTGATTCTTTACTGGGAATACAGCGCTTATATGATCTGCTTGGCCACAATTGTAGCAAAGCTTTTTGACGCCGAACTTGTTATCACCATATTTGCTTTTAGTCAGCCCTACGTTCTGTTGCAATTGATGGCTCCTTTAACACTATTTTATCAAATTATAGACTCGGTCGAGGAGAATTGTTGCATTCGAGCCTGATTGCACAAAACGCGATCAGGTATTACCTCAATTAAGTATTCCAGCATATCTTTGCTTGTGCTGGGAATGAGATTACCGATAACAATTTAATCGTGCGCATAGTCTCTAAATGATTCGCCCCTTCTCCACAATCTACTTTAAAATCTTTTTCGCTGATCAATGCTTGCCTTGGGCCTATACATAAGCTCGATTTCAGCTTTCAATGCATCGATGTGTTCGACTTTTGAGTGTAGCCATTCGAATGCCCTTTTCGTAAGTTTCATTCCAATTAGAATTTTAGCTTCATCACTGAAAGCATGCGATGTTTTAAAGAAAATGAGTTGCCTTTTCCAAACATTTAGGGGATCAGGATTACCGTCAAACTCGCATATTGAATCTGTCATCTGGGAACACTCGTCCTTGCTATTATGTGTTGAGAAGACGTTCTGCACCCCTATTGCGAGTGTCGACTACCACCGACTACCACCACAGGGCGGCACCTCCCACAGCAGCCCACACAGCCTATGACGGTTAGGCAACACACATCCCTCACCCCATGCATAACAATACGTCTCCCGAACCACACGAAGCTTGTTCAATTTAACTGAACGGACTTCAGAGCAAGATCAAGGAGACAAACGTCTTCATGAGAAGGCATGGAATATTGATAGCTGCGGTCCAAGAGACGATGTGTAACTTCTTGAATTGCGCCGGATACGATGTGCACCGTCGAGTTCGCTGGCGCTGGCTCAGCGCTCATAATGCACCACACCGTGCAGTATCGTCTAATAGAAGCAGACATCGACCGCAGGGATAACATCCTAGACTGTCAGGGCATTGCTATCCGGTCAGGCGCTGTTGAGCTCTAAATATTTAATGTGTACATACCCCCTGTCACCAGCTGCCCGGCAGGATATCACCCTGAAATAGGTGCGCTCCTCAGAGGTGAAAACCGTATGGTACTTGGCGACTTTTGGGCGCACCGCGATCTGTGGCATTCAAGCCTGTCAAACGATCGTAGGTTAACACACTTGACTGAGCAGATAGACGATTCGACACTCTGTATAATGAAAGACGACGCTCCCACCAGGATTATGGGCAGCTGCTGCAGCTCGCCAACATAACACTAGTCAGCGCTGGTCTGATAAACAGCATATCATGGCGACCTATGCTGACCTTGGCATCAGACCATCTGCCCATAGTCATCTCGATCGATAAACCTGCCGACTTTGCTTCCGCGGAATACCGGACCTATATGAACTTTACCAAAGCTGATTGGAAAGTCTTCGCGGAATTTACTGAACCAACCGACGTTCACCTAGGTGAACGTAAGTTCCGCAGGGTTGTCACTGCTGCTGCAGCTCGCTTCGTACCAGCAGGTTGCATAACGGACCCCCCGTCCAAACTTTCCTGCTGAAGCGGCTATCCTAGCCGATGAGCGTGACAACCCTCGTCATGCCGATCCCGGAAATCCCCGTATCAGGGATCTCAACACGGAGATTCGGCAGCTTGGGGACTTCACCTCTGGTGTGAGTAAGCTTTGGTCAACCGTGGCCGTCTCAAAACGAGCGACGACAGAGTTGAAATAACTTTCGGCGACCGCGCTTCGTCGGAGCCGCAGCGATGCGCGAGCTATTTTAGCCGGCAATTTATACTGCATCCTCCGGTGGACAAGGCCAAGCGGTGAAGTTCAGGTAGAAATCGGGAAAGTGAAAGCTTCCAAAGCCATGAGACCCGACGGAATATGCATGCTGATGCTGAAAAATTTGGGTCCTGCGGGAGTAACTGTTTTTCCAAGGTTCTCAGCCTGTCAATGGCCACTCTCGTCATTCCAGACATCTGGAAGATGGGGAGTGGTCCCACTGCTCTAATCGGGGAAACCAGCCAACAAAGGAGAGTCTTATCGTCCGATAACACTCCTTTCCCCGGTAGCGAAGACACTAGAGGCATTGCTACTCCCGTATTTTGCGAACCACCTGACCCCAGCGAAGCATCAGCATGGTTTCCGTAAAAAGCACAGCACAACAACAGCACTTAACGCCATAAACTCTCAGACCACGTGGTCTTAACCGCAGCCGCCCCTGTGAGAGAACTATTCTAGTAGAGTTCGACCTGTCAAAGGCGTTTCATACCGTCAGCCACTACACGCTGCTAGAAGACGTAGAGGCCTCCTCACTACCACAAAGACTGAAACGGTGGTCAGCGAATTATCTGAGTCGTCGACACTCGTCAGTACTGTTTAGAGATAAATCGAGCAAACCTAGAAAACTAACAGGGTGGTGTCCTTTCCCCATTACTGTTTAACTTTTATATATCCAAGCTCCCTCAACCACCAGAGTGAGTCTCGATTGTCTCTTACGCTGACGATTGTTCGATAATGGCGTCTGGCAATGGAATTGATGACTTGTGCTCGAAAGTAAACGGGTATCTCTCCGAGCTTTCTCGCTTCTCCACTGCAAGGAGTCTAACCCTCTCCCCTACAAAATCCTCTGCGACCTTATTTACCTTACCACATGAACGAAGGAGGTCAGACTACCGCTAGGTATTCACGTCGATGACACACCGATCCCGACGGTGAATAACCCTAAAATACTCGGAGTAACATTCGACAGTCTGCTCTCCTTCTCTGCGCACATAACTGCAATTGTCAACAAAGTATACAGCCGCAACAAGGTCCTCAAGTCGCTTGCCGGCAGTACCTGGGGCAAAGATGAAGAAACGTTGCTGGCAACATACAAGGCAATTGGCCGGCCGGTTCTTAATTACGCATCACCAGTGTGGTCGCCGGGGACCAGTAGGACGCAGTGGATGAAGCTACAGTCTGCACAAAACACCGCACTACGGACAGTGATCTGAAGCCTTCTGATGTCGCCAGAACACCACCTACACGACGAGGTGAAAATGTTCCCCATAAAGGAGCACAACACAGTGCTCTGCAAGCAATTCCTAGTAGGGAGCCACAGACGTGGATACTCGAACAGACACCCGCTTGCAGAGGAGCCCTCGCCCAGGCACGTCAGGAGGCATCTCTACGAACTGACGGACGAAGTTCAGAGGTACATAAAGCAACCTCTGGACCCGACAGGCCCTTGAGCGGCATTCACAGGGAGTCAGTCTCAAGTTACGTAGACTACAGACCTGTGAATGCCGTTCTGGGCACACAACAACCAGAAATAGACGAGACGGAGCTTCGTCTGCCTCGGGAGACACGGACAATAATAGCCCAACTTTGCTCTGGCTACTGCAGCAGATTAGATGCAGATATGCCAAGCAAATATCCGAATTTAAATTCCAAATTGTCTGCTGTGTGAGAAGGCGAGATGTGTGTTTTTTTCGCGCCAGCTAATCTTCCGATTGCCGTCTTTTTTATTTGACAAAAGCTAAGCTGTCATCTTTGTATTTTCTCTCTATCTTCGCTTACTGAATATAGTTTTTCTTCCCTTGCTCCAGGGATACAGTTATATTTTAAGATAATAAACATAAACATACATTATATCATAAAATCTCCATGAAATAAAAAAAACTACTTTATTATTGCAAGTCAACGGTCATGCCTATATAGATTTTTCAAAAAAATCCACTATGAGCGGATATAAGTCATCGTATTGTTCACTATTTTTTCTTCTAACTTGATCTGGATAACGTTGCAAGGCTCCAGATATTAGTTCTAACTTTTCACGAAATGATGTGTGACCCTCCAACCACTCGATTAAGCGTTCCGTCGACCAATTTGCGGTAGTATGAGGGCTCTGAAGCTCAGCGCCAGCATGTCCAAATAATAGAAATAATACAATGTAGCTAGGCACCAGTGACTCACTGCCGATGCTCTGTTTTACCAATTCTTCAGGTGGCTGCACTATTAAGAACGACAAAGCACGCAATAATCGAGCAGGGTTTCCTAAATCAGGTAAGTTGGCGCAAATCGGCCTAAGCGCTTGTTCCATGTGGGCACAATCGCTTTTCAAACGTAGTCGTCCCGCATGACTAATAGGACGTAAAATACTTACATTGTGCACGAAGAGTTCTATACACCGTTTGGCCAATTCGTGTCCACACCTTGATACTATTTCTTTGTCTTCGAAATGACCGATATGGTTTACCCAGACGCGACTTATGAATTTCTGAAAAGGAAGTGAAACTTGCAAATTATGATAAAAACATAATAAAAGGTCTATTCAATATCAACAATTTTTTACTAATTGTTATCAGTACTTGCAAGTTTTTACTGGAAATGCATTCAATAACCCTAAAAATTTGAAACAGATGATTTGATGAATCACAAATTAGTGAAACGAAAATATAGATGAACAATTTAAATCTAATTTATATTTTATACTTTTATGACGATGGGAAATATTCCCAATCAAAAAGAAAAAAATCGCGCGCCAAAACTGAATCGTCAGAATGTGTCAAAATGGCGTAAGTTACAAGGTTTTGCAGGTTTGCATTAAATAACTTTTTCTGATAATTTTACAAGTACTGGTAACAATTCGTAACAATTTTTTGCTGTCTTGAAAATAGTAGTAAGTTTATGTTCCTTACCTATTTTATAGCAACACTTACCTGCAACTCTTTCATGTACATTGACGGTCCGGAAGTGGAAATCTTTTCTGAATTAAGTCCAGGTTCACGATGCATGCTAAGCAATATAATACTTATGGTTGACAAAATGGAATCCATAATCTGTTGTAGTATAGTACTAATTAAAATATTCGACTGTTCCAACGATTTGACAATGTCTCGCTCTGCAGAAGTCTTTGATTTGGAAAAGTGTACTTTCAAGTCTGACAACATGCGTCGCACTGAGTCTTTATAGTAGTATAGAATATTAGCCAAGAGCACATTCTGCGTCTGTTGAAAATTTGGAATGTCGACTACTTGTTTAGAATCAGCTCCCAGTTTTATTTGTGCTTCTAGCCTCGTACACAGCTCTCGGCCACAAGAAATAAATACCGCTGCTACTGAGTTTGTTAAGCGTGCATCAATTAGTGCAGCACTTATTTCTGTTGATGCCACTCTAATAAAATTATCCACTGTTTCATTTGAGGGAAGATCGACACCTGCTAAAGAAGCTTTCATATTGGCGGCGCACTTGCTTATGTATCCCACCTCAAATGCAAAGAATATATCTTTTTCGAATAAAAATTCACCACCCAAGCGTTCTTCCAACCCACGCGCTGACGTAAGTAACTTTGCCAGGCCTTCTTGCAACGTTTGTGTTACATGGCCTGGACTCTCAGCAAACGATTTTCGTAGAAGTTTTTGAACTGCTTGCCAAAAATGTTTATGTACATCGTATGATTCGGAGGCATCAAAGCCTAACTGTCTTATTTGATCCAAACTACGCTTCAATAGATTTACTTGTTCGCAACTTTCTGAAAGTTCTTCATACAATAACCAATGCAGAGATTTCCAAAACTTTGCTCTAAAGTTCTGCGTCGTTGTAAGCATTGGAGTTTTTCCAGGACCACGTATGGCAGTCCTTGTTTTCGATGATGCGCTGTTATGAGCATCGACTTTACTCAATAGAGATATGTCGGTTCCAGCGAAACACTCTTTCAGTGATTGTTCTAAGTCAGTTATAAATGTCGCCACTAAGTTCTCTAGCGACTTTTGCAATGTGTTGAAATTTTTAAATATCTGTAAAGTAAAGACGTTTGGTTTACAATGAGACGAAATCTCTGAAGTGTGCCAATATTTTTTCGATGCTCGAGTTTTTTATGGAATAGGTTTTTTTTTTGGTTCACAACGATAAATAAAACACCTGCAGCTCGTTTCTGTAACAATTCTCTACCAAGGCGAATTGAGGTATGAATTCTCCGCCCTGTTCTCTACTGCTAATGAGTAGTAGAGAACAGAGCTGTCAAACTGTGAAATCATTTAAAATTTTAATCATGAAATATTTATAAGCATGATACAAAAAAGAAGGTAGTTTCATTTAATGACATTCGTTGTTGTTGTTAACCATCTGACTTTTAATAAAATTATGACATTTCATCAAATTCATGCTACCTGATCACTAGAAGAAATATTTTTTTTGAAGCGGAAGATTTTATCAGTACTTTCAAAGATGTGGAATATGATGAACTAGAAAATTATGCCGGCTACATGATTT
>NW_023458560.1:454842-459844 GCF_013731165.1 Rhagoletis pomonella | reverse complement strand
GGTTTATCCACATATATGCATACGATGTTCTTTTTTAAAATACATATTTGCCCATTTTCACGCGGCCACTCTTTATGTCCAGTGTTTATTTGTAATAAAAATAGGTAAAAAAACTTTTTAAGTTAAACGGTTTTATGTTAAACATACATTGCAATGTTTAAGATAAATGTACTAAAAACCAAAAAATAATAAAATAGATACAGTCGTGGGAATTATAAACATATGCATAGACTAGACTATAATAAAACCGTGGGGCACGTCAATTGTCTACAATCGTTGATTAAAATGTTTGTTTTGTAATGTTACACTATAATTAGGCAGTTCTTCAACCGACAACGATGGACGTGTGATAAGTAGGGCTAGAATGTGGAAACAAGCTAGCAAGCTCGATTATAAGCGAGTTTTAGGGTTTCATAGTGGTGAGCGAGTAGTACTTTTATCATATCGATGGCTGAGTGGAAGATCGACCTATCTCGGTAGCCAGTTCGAAAAGGCCCTATCTCAGAAAATTTTTCAACAACGCTTTATCTCAGAAAACTTTTCAAGAACGCCCTACTTCAGAATTTTATTGGAAAACACCCTACCTGAGAACTGGGTTGAATAGCGCTCTATCTCAGCTGCCGATCCAAAAACGCCCTATCTCAGCTTATTTTCAATGTATTTTCGTTTGAGATAGGGCGTTTTTGAACCGAGTTCTGAGATAGGGCGTTCTTCAACAAAATTCTGAGATAGAGTGTTTTTCAATAAAATTCTGAAATAGATTGTTTTTCAATAAAATTCTGAAGTAGGGCGTTCTTGAAAAGTTTTCTGAGATAAGGCGTTTTCGAACTGGCTTCCGAGATAGGTCGATCTTCCACTCAGCCATCGATATGTTTTGTCGATTAAAGACAAACTACGAGCAGTGAAACGACTCCTCGCCAGCCAGCAGTGTGAATGTCCAACGATAAACTAGTTGAAACATCTCTTTTATTTACATGGAGTGTATAACTATTGGAATTTCCATGAGCAAGAAAATAGTAAGTAATTTCCTCACCGTCTGCGGGCCAACTGCCTAACGACGAATTAAACGATTCTTCTATCGCACATTAAGTCGATAATTTGTAGACAATTGACGTGCCCCACGGTTTTATTTTAGTCTAGTCTATGCATATGTTTATAATTCCCACGACTGTATCTATTTTATAATTTTTTGGTTTTTAGTACATTTATCTTAAACATTGCAATGTATGTTTAACATAAAACCGTTTAACTTAAAGTTTTTTTACCTATTTTTATTTTCTAGTTTTTAGTTTTATATATAATATAAAAAATTGTTATCAGCCATTTGGTAGCGGCGGCCATCTTAGATTTCAATTTTGCATAGTAAATTGTATTCTACTTGTTGAGACCTTTCATTTGATACCCATGTTGATGGGATTGATAAAACCTACGTTATCCGCCATTTTGTAGCGGCCGCCATCTTGGATTTCAATTTTTTATAGTATATTGTATTCTGCTTGTTGAGCCCTTTCATTTGATACCCATATTGATGGGATTAATAAAAAAAACATAAATTATCCGCCATTTTGTAGCGGCGGCCATCTTGAATTTATAATGATAATGAATAAACATAATTGTATTGTCACCAAAATCCAAATTGTATACAAAATTTCAGATTAATCGGTTGACAGGAAGAGGGTGAAATTTGAATTACTAAATTTGACCCAAGAATAAAACAAACGGGATGAGCTAAATAAAACCGTTTAAAAAACGATATTTTCATTCCCAATACCAGGCGTTCATACATGTGAAGTAACAAATTTTCTATTTCTACGTACAAAATTGTTTGTATAAATTTTTAAATTTCCAAAATTCTACTTTGTAAAGTTCAAAGGCTTCTATATAAAATAAAAAATAAATTGAAAAGTTTGAGAATGACGTATATTCCCTACCAGTAGAGAAATAATCGGTAGAGAAGAGTTACAGAAACAAGCTACTGACCTAGTTATTCTCGGACTAAATCTATTAAAACTGTCTTAAAAACAAACGGGATTTCTATTAAAATATGGTAAAAAAATTTAAAGTTCGGACAGCGTTTTGGACAGAATTTTTTAATATAACTTTTTTGCGTGAGTCTGGACTTTATTTATTCTCCCGCTGATTTTTTAAAAAGTTAAAAATTACTATGTTTTCTTTTAATTTTTTACTTCTTCATCGCTTTGCTACACACATATGTAGGTTAAAATTATTGTACATTTTATAACATACTATTTGCAAAAAAACTTGGGTTCTTTTTAGGCAAAAACTTCATGCCACCAACGTAAAAGTCTTCAAAAAAAAATTTAATAAAAAAATCAATGCTAAAATATCGACCCCTGATTGCGATTTTATCGTAAACGACAAAAGGTAAAATTTTCAATTCTCCCTTAAACAGTATACAAATTTATTTGGATTTAAATGGACAACAACATTATTAAATGCTAGCTTTCTTATGGGACAATTTTTTTTTGCATACCCTATTATCTAAAGGAAAAATGGCGTTAGGATATTTTCCTTGAACATGCTGAGAGGAAAGCTATCAAAGAATTTGCGTTTGCGATAGTTTTTATGTTGTATGTTATGAATAATCTGGACGTTTATAAACGAACAAAAATAGTTTTTTGTATATTCATTTTTATTTCAACATAGAAGAAAAATACTTATAAAAATAAAATATTTCACACAAACAGGGTTAAAATTTTTAAATTCGTGACCGTATTTTGATTGTAAGTGGGATTGTGCTACAATGATAGCACAGCCGAATCATAGTCAACTCATGTACAATAGTCGAAAAAATTATAGCCGCACCAAATTTTGACAAGTTTTAAAATATTATTTTTGATTTTATTTAGTTTTGGTTAGTCTTTTATAGTTCATTCTTTAACAACATCCGTGTAAATACAAGTTTAAAGGCAGTGTTACACGATTGGGTATTTGCCGAAATTTGGTGCAAATCGTATCCCATTTGTGTAAATACCCAAATATTTTTCTTTATCCCAATCACGAAAAATGATTCGCTGAAATTTTTCAAAAGAAGATTGCTGTATTGTACCAATCTTTTAACTACAAAAAAAACTTTGTCCCAATTTTTTTCTTTTGCCAATAGTCCAATACCAAAAGGTACGAATCTGTACAAAAGTACCAATCGAGTAACACTGCCTTAAAAATGTATGCAATTAAAAAAAAAACACACATCTTCGTAAAAATTTCGAGTTTTTGATTAGATTTTAAGTATGCAGTTTTGTAGCCCATTGAATTCTAGTAGAATAAAGTACAAGTTTCAAATGGCTAAAAATTACGGTTGATTTTTTGGAATTTTTAAAATAACTCGAAATTTGTACGAAAGTTTGTTGAATTTTTTTTTAATATTGCACAAAGTTGGAAACTTGGATTTACACGGGTTTTGTTAAAGAATGAACTATATTTTTATAAAAAAGAACATTTACAACCAAAAGTGTAAGAAAAACAAACGATAAAATTCATTTAGCTTTTTTCCAGTAACGGTAAATATTCAAAGTCTGTGATTTTGTATTTGTAACCTATTTGCAACAAAAAATTTTTTCCGATAGTTTGTCGCTTACGATAAAATCGCAATTAGGGATCTATATAAAATTGAGATTTTTAAAAATTTGTTGTATAGAAAAAATACCAGTTTTCTTCTGCTTCGAAATAGATACTAAGCAAGTATTTTTGCACTAAATAGCAGGGTATTAGTTATATTTTATTTTTCGATATAAATAACTCCCTACGTAAAACTCATTTTATAAAAGGAATTAAGAATATATGTACAAATTTTTCTCCTTTTTTACCAATTGTGAGTACAGAAATTACCACAAATTCTTGTCGTTTTCAGCACAAGTACACATTTGCTGCAACTCAAAATGCAAGTAGGCAATTCCATAACTATCTTTTTGTAGTATAAATTCATCTGTTGTTCAATCAATCTTACACGCAAACTCCACCTTCCATTCGTAGCACCTTAACATCTGTCATTTTCGTGTCTTAACTTTGTTTTGATTTCCAATGTAGGCACATGCTGTCTTAACATTTTAATTTTTAGCATGTATGTAAATGTATGAGCTTTTAAATAATTTATTTTTGAATTACTTGTTATTTATGAAGGCCGCCACTCTATTTTCATTTATTAATGATGTTTCCTCAAATAAATGCCGCTCGAAAATAAATATTAAGTTGCCAAACGTTCAAATGACATTTGATGTTAAGACACCAAGTCATAACATGTGTGTCTTAACATGAGAAATTAGCGGTCTCCACATAACATTCATGTCTTAACATTCATGCTTTAACACGAGAGATGACAGGTGGAGACTGCAAGTTAAGTATGGTTCCTTTTATAGGTATTGAAAGTAGTGTTAGTTAAGCTTCTCTAGGGAAGTTACGTTGATGGCATGACATGTTTGCTTAAGTGTTCTTACACGATATGTAATTTCATCTGTAAATGTGACTGTTTCGATACACATGTAATTGCATCTGTCTGTCAAATTTACAGTATTTAATTAATTATTTAAAATTACGTTCTTTGAAATCGAAATAAACCAAACACAAAAATTCTATCTGTATATCAGATGAAAATAGAAACATTTCTATTTCGTATGTGCATTAGACCGTTCGTTAAAAATAAAATTTGGTTTACCGGGCGGAAAAAGATGTGTTTTGGTCTAAAAATAAGCTGTGCAAAATTTTATTCGAATATGATAACTCTAAGTACTTGCGCGTTGCATTTGAAAATTTAGAAAACCATATGCATTCTGGGAAAAAAAATTCCAACAAAATAGTTGAAAGTCGCGAATTTTATAGTCATTTGCTACGTAAAATAACTTACACAATCTGAATATGAGGTCAAAAATTAAAAAAGTAGAATAGGTTTTAAGAATTTGCGAAATTATCGTTTTTTTTCAAATTGAGAAAACAGCATTTTCAATTTTTTCCAAAAATATCCGGTTGTGATTATCACACCACAAAA
>NW_023458560.1:452177-454742 GCF_013731165.1 Rhagoletis pomonella | reverse complement strand
AATTTGCTGGCAACTTCAGACTTGGACTTTATTAATTGGCTCAAAAGCTACATTTTCAAAATTTATATAAAAGATCTGATCAGAAATTGTGATCTGATGAAAGAGCCTCCGAGCCAATAATTTTGTACGGCACTGTACTTTCAAGTACTCTAGGTTTCATGAAAGAAAAAAACTTAAGTACAAGATAACATTAAAATATCAGTCATATTATTCGTTGCTGTGAACTTGTTTCAAAACTTCTGTCTTTTCCTTAATATAATTGTAAAACTCTGTGCATGTCATTTTGAACGTATTTAGGTACATATACTAATCATCAACTATTGCTTGTGCAAAGTTCAACTATCTCAAAATGTGACTATTTCACAAATTAAACCGGTGCACTGAGAGAAAGATGTTTAGAATTAAAAAAGCGTGCTA
This sequence comes from Rhagoletis pomonella, assembly GCF_013731165.1. Lineage (NCBI taxonomy): Eukaryota > Metazoa > Arthropoda > Insecta > Diptera > Tephritidae > Rhagoletis > Rhagoletis pomonella. Next base: position 454,325 of record NW_023458560.1, on the reverse strand, counting down.
AATTAAAAAAATACGCATATGAAAGAGCACCAACCCAACTCGTAATACATTTAAATATACAAATTTTAGTATTTAGTATAGAAATATTCAATTCAAATACGCCCATATTAAAATGTAGCGATTTGCAATTACCGATTGCTTTGAGTTTGAATCAACACCACGCGTGCGTGTTATGAAAATATTATTTTTAAATACGAACATTTTTAAACGATAATCAAATATCAAATCATTTTTCAATGATATTGTGGCTTATTAACATTTTATTTATTTTCTCATATTTTTATTCAGCTTTGTACCACGATTGTTTATTAGGAAAAATTGAAAAAGCAACAAAGTCTCAGCGGTAGAAGTTATAGCAGCTATTTCGGAGATCACCACATCTCCTCATCAGACTTATTTTTTTCTAGACTTCAGCACTACTATGCGTTATTTCCCTCAGTGAATTCATAACATTTTTCTGAATATTACAACGCGTTTTTTCTCTTAGTGTAGTGATTTTTGAACTTTTACTCAAATTTGTGCAATCAAATCAAAAACTGGGACACTAAAACGAAACAAGGGACATTTTAAGGTTGGACCGGGACACCGGGACAAATAGTCTAAAACCGGGACATGTCCGGGAAAACCGGGACGTCTGGCAGACCTCCAGATTCGCGGGGATTACAAGGAGCTGCTTCAGCTAGCATTTGCTTTTTTAGGTGGTACTAGTGGTGATTTTCGAACATGCGGCCTAACATCCCATGCGCGGTTTATGTCGAAAACTATTTATTGCCTGAAGATATTTCTTTTTCGAGAACAGTTCAAACTGACGCCAAGAGAATTTAATAGTTTACGAGATATTTGCATTTTCCTCATTCGCCTTTATATGAAAGCTTGGTACCAGTGCACAAATCCCATTAAGGCTCCAATGCAAGATTTAAAATTTTTACAAAATGCAATTGAGTACGCCCAAACTGATGCAGTGGTATCCAATGCGGTTTTGAAAAAGTTCAAAAGTCATTTATGGTACTTAATGCCGGAGACAACAGCTTTAGCGTTTTTTGATAATGATGTGCCAGTGGAGGAAAAACGAGAAATGGGGAAGGCACTGCAAGCGGTCGAGCCAAACGTAAAATTCAGTGAAGATAGAGTAATTTCAAATCCCGTTCTCTTGATTGGCAAAACTATTAGAGATTTCGTGTCCTACAAAACTAAAAATTTCTTCGTTGCCTTTGGTTTGTCTTCTGACTTCTTACGGATGGATCCGTCCGATTGGGGAAAAAATGAAGATTATATAGACGCTCTCGAATTTTGTCGAGATTAATTCGTTGTAAAAGACACAGCTGAGCGGGGTGTTAAATTTATGAAAGATTACAATCGAATATTGACAAAAAATGAGGAGCAAAAACAATTGGTGCTTCAATTTGTAGAAGCATATCGAAAAAAATATACATCACACAATAAATCGGCACTTGTTTATTAAAAAATCATGAAATATAGTTTTATTTTTTACAAGCTTTTTCTGAAATATTCTTTTCTTATCAAATTTGGCCACATTTTATTGAATTTGGCTACTGGGCACTAGGTTGACCAGATGAGCTTTTCAAGCGGTTATTAGACATTCTTTTGAGCGTAGTATTACTTGAAAATAAGGATCATAATATAAATACATAATACATTCAATAAGTACCATTGTTTCAGTTTTACAAGTATAAATGTATCCCGCAGAAACTTCCAAACCTTATCTAAAAATCAAATGTTATTTTGCTATCTCAATTTATCTTATTTTATCAACTTTTTTGCTGGCCAAAGCGTGATAATTTGTAACAATTGTTAAAAAATATTTAAAACTATTGCTTAATGAAACAAACCTATTGTCAGCTGTTTTTATACCCGAGCGCACTTGTGCACAAGGGTATTATAACTTTGTTCACATAACGGTTGTTTGTAACAGGCAAAACGAATCGAGATAGATATAGACAAATGTATACATAAATGGTCAGAATGCAAAGAGAAATCGATTAAGCGGTGACTGTCTGTCCGTCCGTCGGTCTGTGCACACGATAACTCGAGTAAAAATTGAGATATCTTAACGAAACTTGGTATGTGCACTTCTTTCGGGCGTAGGACGGATGGTATTGAAAATGGGCAAAATCGGACAATAACCAC
>NW_023458560.1:448736-452077 GCF_013731165.1 Rhagoletis pomonella | reverse complement strand
TGTGCACATGACAATTAAAGTAAAAAGGGCGATGTGCTTATGCTACAGGAGCCATAGACGTGGTCACCCAAATAGACAACTGCTCGCAGAAGAGCCCTCGCCCAGGCACGTCAGGAGTCATCTCTACGAACTGGCGGACGAACTCCAGAGGTTCATTAGACAACGTCTGGACCCGTCAGCTTATCGACCCTGAGTGGCATTCACAGGGAGTCAGTCTCGAGTTATGTAGACTGCAGACCTGTGAGTGCCGTTCTAGGCGCACAACCACCGGACATTGTCGAGACGGAGCTTCATCTGCCTCGGGGGACTAGAACCATAATAGCCCAACTTGGCTCTGGCTACTGCAGCAGGTTAAACTCATACCTGAGCAGATTAGACGCAGATATGCCATATGAGTGTCCGGCATGCGGAGACACCCTATGACTCGAAACATCTCCGAGGCTGCACGCTTCTTAGGGCTTTCGTTAGTGGAGCTTGACGACAACGACTGAGATATTAACCGATCCGGGCGGGGTTGTTGTAGCCGCTACAACAACAACAACAATACAATAGACAACATCACTGACACAACAGACCACAATACCGATAAACTGCACGGTGTGTCACTCCAGGATATTCCGTAATGTGGCATCACTCAAGTGCAACACCTGCCTTAGCTGGTCTCACTCTAGGGCATGCTCAAGACTGCGCTCCGCGCGAGATTGGGCGATGGACTATGAGGGCCCATGCTGTGCTGCTCGGTCGCAAATAACAACTGCGACGCCGCCCACTACCACCACAGGGCAACAGCCTCTTCAGCAGCAAGCACAGCATGTGGCGGCCCGGCAACACATCTCACTAACACCCCACATTCCAATAAGTCTCCCTACGCACGCGAAGATTTTGCAATTTAACTGTAACGTACTTCAGAGCAAGATCGAGCACCGTCGAGATCGCGAGCGAGATAATGGTGGTGGCCTATCGTTCATCACGCACCACACCGAGCTGTATCGTCTTATCGCAGCAGACATCGACCGCAGGGATACCATCCTGGAATTTCAGAGTATTGCTATCCGGTCAGGCGATGTTGAGCTCGAAATATTTAACGTATATATACCCCATCACCAGCTGCCCGGCAGGATGTCACCCTGAAATAGGTGCGCTCCTCTGAGGTGAAAACCGTACGATCTTTGGCATTCAAGCCTATCAAACGATCGAAGGGGAACACAATTGGCTGAGCAGATAAAAATTCTACATTCTGCACAATGAACAACGACGCACCCACCAGGATTATGGGCAGCTGCTGCAGCTCGCCAGACCTAACAATAGTCAGTACTGGTCTGCCCCTCCCATAATCATCTCGATTGATAAACCTGCCGCCTTTGCTTCCGCGGATCACCGGACCTATGCCAGCTTTTCTAAAGCTGATTGGAGAGGCTTCGCGGATGTTACTGAACGCGCCTTGACTGCACTACCCGCACCAACCGACGTTCACGTAGGTGAGCGTAAATTCCACAGGGTTGTCACTGCTGCTGCAGCCCGCTTCGTCCCAGTGGGGTGTATCTTGGACCCCCGTCCGAATTTCAGGCCGATGCCGGAAATTCCCGTATCAGGGATCTCAGCTCGGAGATTCGGCAACTTGTGAACGTACATAAGCGGAAAAAGTGGGAAGATCATCTGAAGACTTCCATCTTTACTGTCCAATTCGACAAAGCGCGACGACAGAGTCGAAATATCTTTCGGCGACCACGCTTCATCGGCACCGGAGCGATACGCGAGCTACTTTATCCGGCAGTTTATACTGCATCTTCCAGTGGACAAACACAAGCGTCGAGTGACCAGAAGGCTGCACAAACTGCCAACAAGAAGTGCGCCTCTTGATTTCACCAGCGGTGAAGTTCAGGTAGCGATCGGGAAGGCGAAAGCCTCCAAAGCCATGGGACCCGACGGAATATGCATGTTGATGCCGAAAAATTTGGGTCCTGCGGGAGTAGCGTATCTAACGGAGGTACTCAATCTGTCAATGGCTACTCTCGTCATTCCAGGCCTGTTCAAACCGGGGAAGCCAGCCAACAAAATGAGTCTTATCGCCCAATAACACTCCTTTCCCCGGTAGCGAAGACACTAGAGGCCTTGCTGCTCCCTTATTTTGCGAACCACCTGAGCCCAGCAAAGCATCAGCATGGTTTCCGTAAAGGGCACAGCGCAACAGCACTTAACGATATAAACACTCAGATAACACGTGGCCTTAACGGCAACCGCCCCTATGAGAGAACTCTTCTAGGAGCGTTGGACCTGTCAAAGGCGTTTGATACCGCCAGTCACTCCACGCTACTGGAAGATGTAGAGGCCTCCTCACTCCCATAGAGACTCAAACGGTGGTCAGCGACTTATTTGAGTGGCAGACACTCGTCAGTAATGTTTAGAGAAAAATCAAGCAACCCTAGAAAAATAAAACAGGGGGTTCCACAGGGTGGTCTCCTTTCCCTGTTTAACTTTTATATTTACAAGCTCGCTGAACCACCAGAGGGAGTCTCGATTGTCTCTTACGCTGACGATTGTTCGATATTGGCGTCTGGTAGGGAATTGATGACTTGTGCTCGAAAGTAAACGGGTATCTCTTTGAGCTTTCTCGCTCCTTCACTGCTAGGAGTCTAAAAGCATAGACAGACGGCAACGTTGATCCGGATTAACAGCGCAATTGATCTGATCAAAATTGTGCCTTGACAGACGGTAGTAAGCGGAGTTATGAGCGAGGTCGTAGGTTCGAATCCCTCGGCCAGTAGAATATTCATTATTTTTATTTTTTTTCATTCAATTATAACTTCTATACTTTTTTAGGTTGTTTTTAGTTAGTTGTCTTTGACTTTTTTAGTTAAATTTAACTTCAAAACTTTGAATTAACTAATAGTAAAATAAAAAATGTGAAATAAAATAAAACAAACGAAAATAAAATTAAATATATTAATCAACTAAAATTTAAAAAAATTAAAGTACAATAAAAACAAAATTTTTTGGAAATCGCTCCAACCGGGGATCGAACCTGGGACCTGCAGACTTGTAGTACGCAGCCCTCACTACTCGGCTACCGCGGATGAAGTAGTTGGCTGCTTTGTTTGCGTATTTGTTTGCTCAGACTGCGTTTATACAAGAATACTTTTGTCGCCGCGATTTTTCACATTCCCTTTTGGTGTTTGTTGCTCGTTTCATTTACACACAGAAACTCCGCTTGGGAAACTTTTTTGACGTTTTATTTTGTTTTCGCAATTCTTTTGCGATTGAAAATTTTAACACAAATTGAAGTACTTAAAACAGAAAATATGTCGGGAAAATGCAAATGGAGTCATTCACAAGTGGAAAAA
>NW_023458560.1:447035-448726 GCF_013731165.1 Rhagoletis pomonella | reverse complement strand
TCCACGCCAAAATTATGGTGCTTTTCACAGCTGCAATTCCTTGAATCCCACACCAAAATTAGGGAAGGAAAAAGTAATTACGAGGTAAATTTACTCGCGAATTCGTCCATAATTTTCTAAATAAAATTATTTAATTTATAAGGATGTGGACTCTCCACCGCAGAGCCCGGAGTGCAGTTCACATAACGATAGTCAGACCACTGATGACTACAACCTGATCGTGGAGCCGCGGAGAAAACGAGCAAAGGTATGTATGCAGTATATCTATGTATGTTTATTGTTCATTTAAATTTTAATGATTTATAACTCTTGACTCATCTCCATTTTAGAAAGATAATGTATTTTGCCAATTGCAAAGGGATTTGTCCTCGTTTAAAGGCAAAATATCTGAAAGGCAAGTAAGACCATTTGCATGGCTAGGCAATCTGGTATCAGCTCAAATGGATGACATAAAGCCAGAACAACAAAACGATGCTGCATGGTGCAAAGATCGAAAAACTGCACATCGTCAACATCATCATCAAAATCTTCTGATCTGTTGCAAAATGCCATGGAAGGACTTTTTGACGATACAGATTTTGAATAATTGTGACTTATTATAATAGCATCTGCTAAAAAAGGAACTTTTGTTTAAGTTAAACCACGTATGTACACTCATCAACAAAATAATAGGTATGGGACATTTTGACTATTTTTATTTGGCTTTTTTTAATATCGTATATTTTTAATATAAAAGTATCGCTCATTATATTACAAAGACCACCCAAAATTTGAAACTGTACGAAAATAAGAAAATTTCAACCAAGTGTCTTAAAAACTGCAAATTTTTTTATAAGAATTTCAAGAATCATTCTTGGTATGCAAATTTGCAGTGCGAATTTGATAATAACCGAGGTTAGGCGTGGCTTTTTGGCTTTCATTGCTTTTTGCTAATGGTGTTATGCATTGGCATCCATTAAAAAATGCTGCGAGCGTACTTTATATGGAAGAAAATACATAACACCGTCAGCAGAAAGCTAAAGCTCGGATATTATAAATTCTTATCAAAAAATTTCCAGTTTTCAAGACACTTTGTTGAAATCTTCTTATTTTCGTAGAGTTTCAAATTTTGGCTGGTCTTTGTTACATAATGAGCTATACTTTTATGCTAAAAATATACGATATTAAAAAAGCCAAATAAAAATAGTCAAAACTGGACAAAATTTCCATATCTATTAGTTTGTTTATGATTATATGTATGCGGTTAATCCACAGTACAAATTTTTGCATTGATATTTCGAACTGTAAGACTGCCAATCAGATTTATATAAGAATTATCTTTCGGCCTATGCTAATGCGTTAATTTTTTATAAAAATATAGTAGATTCTTTAACATAAACCACATAAGTCAAAGTTTACAATTGTCGTGTAAAACATTGTGAATATTGTAACAAATAAAACTGTGGTATTTAGGTGAGCGCCACTGTACATACAGACATCCCTGGTCATAATAATAGGGAACGACGTTTTTAACAGTTTTGACTATTTTTCATTTGTACAAAATCGGAAATACGGATTTATATGGTGTTTATTATCTGAGTTAGACTTTTATAAAAAGTTAATAAACAATAAACAACCAAAATTGTCAAAACTCGTAAAAATATCGTGTACCTATTACTATGACCAGGGGTGTACATATAGATGAAATTTCT
>NW_023458560.1:445526-446935 GCF_013731165.1 Rhagoletis pomonella | reverse complement strand
CTTTTGAGCCAATTAATAAAGTCCAAGTCTGAAGTTGCCAGCAAATTTCGTTGATTTTTAGCATTTATTTTTTTTTTGCTGACAGTGTCTTCCATATAAAAAGAATTATCGAACATAGTTTGTATGGAAGAAAATCTCAGTAAAAACAATACCAAAAATCAACTAAAATTTAATGGGCTGCAAAACTTCATTATAAAGTCTGATTAGAATGTTGCAAATTTGTATGCAAATTTATTAAATTTTCCAGAGTTTAGCACAAAGTTTAACAATTTTATATTTATGTTTTTTCATATATTTAGTATAAACTGTATTTTTATAAAGAATAAAAAAAGGTTCATGTATTGTGAAAAATTCTCTGTGCTTTAGTTGTGATAAGTTGTTTTGTTTTGTTGGCGTACGTTGTAGTGATCTTATGATCTCATGTTTTTATGTTTTTGGTTTTGTCTGTCAAAATAAAATTTCATTACATCCTTTCGCACGTCGAAATGAAAGAGAAGGCCCTCCCTAAAGTGTCCCGGATTGGCAACAGAGATATCTGGCAGCCCTAGCTTTATGTCTTCCCACTGCAGCTCTGTTATTTTTTAACGAACAATTTCGTCTTCAAGTCCACTTTGTTCCATTCAGCAGCAAACCGATTAAAAATTGAAACTTCTGGTGCGCTGGAGGCTAAATATTTTGTCTCGAAAACGTGCCTCAATACGATTTCGAAAATGTGGTGGCGACAAGCAAGACTAATGAGATTTCGCCCGAGATGCTTTTGCAAGAGAATTGATGCTCCATTTTATTTAAAAGAAAACATTCGACATTTGCTATTTTGTTTGTCCGTAAACTATAGGCTTAAGTTGTTCTTTAAAATGTCCACAGTTGCAGTTTTTTCGTATGCCAAGCCGTGATAATTCGTAACAATTGTTCCAAACTATTACAAACTATTGCTTAATAAACAAGCGGTTATTAGACATTCTTTTGAGCGTAGTATTACTTGAAAATAAGGATCATAATATAAATACATAATACATTCAATAAGTAACATTGTTTCAGTTTTACAAGTATAAATGTATCCCGCAGAAACTTCCAAACCTTATCTAAAAATCAAATGTTAATTGCTATCTCAATTTATCTTATTTTATCAACTTTTTTGCTAGCCAAATCATGATATTTTTATTTATTTTACAATCAAATGTGCTGTACCGTATCGATACGTTGCTTGAATCCAATGTCATTTACTAGATTTGCTATAACTTTTCTATTTTCAAATCGATTTGCAAAAAATTTGGATCTATATACTTTGAAATTAAATAAGCTTTAATATAGCATAAAAATAAGAACAAAAAGTTTGCAGCTTTTAGGTGCAATTCACAGTAAAATAACGATGCGACATAAAATTGTGTCCGATTTCACTAATAAATTGG
>NW_023458560.1:442183-445426 GCF_013731165.1 Rhagoletis pomonella | reverse complement strand
CGAGTATTTTCTAATAGGTTTCCGAGGTATACACAATGCCTAGAAAAAAATTTCAAAAACAATTTAATCCAAACTAGTTATATGAATTTTAGCTACTACTTACTTGTATCAGAGTTTTTATGCTAATTATGTCTTCTGCTTATGGTTTTAAACAGGGAATGAAACCGAACCCGTAACCGTGTAAAACCGTTTCGTTTTCAAAACCGAAACCGTAACCGCTATCTTGACCTGAAAAGGGACGAAACCGAAACCGTTTCAAGCACAGGTTTCAATCGGTTTCCAGAAATTTATAAAAATCAGCTGCAGGATCTAGCAACCAAAATTTTCTTTCTTCAGTAGCATAACTGTGCCGTTTTACAAAAAATGACTTACATGACAAATTTGTTGACTAGTATGTGGATAGCTTTACTTTTAATTCTAATATATTGTGACTTATGGCAACACTGATAAATTAGCTGCAATTCAAGGCGAATTTATACAAGGCGGTAGCAGTGCTGCCGCTGTCACTTCAGATGACGAGGCTGATGATTTTGAGTTAATGCTAATTCCGATTATGTTAGTGGACTGGAAAGTTCTGAAATTATCCGTCCTCTCATAAGCTTGATATACAGTTCAAAGGCAAAGAATTCCATTTGTATTCTCTATCTTTTCATGTATCAACTATTGCAAAAAGTTAAGTAATAACGAAGATATTGGTCAATATAAAAAGCTCACGCTCACGCTCGCATTGAACTGTATAGCAGACTTTAGTGGCCTTTGCCAATCAAAGACGGCAAGAACAAATTATTGATGTTCTACAATATTGGATAAATGTCTTTGCGGAAACCGCACTTAGCTCAGTTAGCTAAAATAGATTTAGCTGTTCCTGCAACCAGGTCAGTGTGAAAATTCATCTAAGAGAGCCAATCTAAGTAGTAATGCAGTGGATTCGATTTCATTGATAACAACTAATCAGTTGTATGGGCTACAAATATTTAAATAAATTTGCGAGTAAGATGTGACTCTTTTTAAACAAACGATTATTATTATATTATAATCTTTATATTAATACGATAACATAAATTTTGTCCGCGTTCGTTTAGCGATACTGCCGAACCGATTTCAAAACCAAGAACACCATTGGAAAGGCATTTTTCCGTAGATGAGCAGAGTTTTTATGGTTTCAAAATTGGTTGAAAATTATGGCCAAAACCGTCGTTTAAACATTTCCGCTTATGTGTACAGATGTTGCTGCAACATGTTCAATTTGACATGTTTCCGCATGGTGCTTCACTAAAGACAAATATGAAGATGAAGAAATAAATTATAACGATGCAGTCAAAAAAAAGGCAAAAGTGAAGATAAAGACGAAAATGGAGACGATGACAGACACATAAGAACTAGGGTAACTGAAAGGGTAAGAAAATTTCTTGACTTTTTCGAGTGGAACTTCTATAGCGGAAGATGGTTGGTTGGGAGTAAATTGTCAAATTCAAGGGGAATAATGCACACGGAAATGGTTGTTAGCGGTTTAGCGGTTTGAGAATAAAAACAAAAACAAATATGCCTAGAGATAAAGGCAAAAACGAAGATCAAGGTAAATTTAAACACTTTAAGGTAAATGTGAAGAGGAATATGCAAAAGTAAAGATAAATATGAAGAAAAGGATGAGGATGAAGATCGATATTGCTATCGATATAAAACTCGATATTGTAATCGATAAAATAATCTATATTTCTATCGATACTGTTATTGATTAAATAACCGCTATTGTTATCTATACAATAATTGATATTGTTATCGCTATGTTTAATGATCGATACTGATGATTGTAATATTTATCGATGAATGAATCGATTTTGCAATCGTTATATTTTTCTATATGTTTATAGATATTGTTATCGGTATTTTTATCGACACAGTTATCGACAGGGTTATCGATATAATAATCGGAACATGAAATGTGATCACATTAAATAACATCACATCACATTATATTACATGATACGATGAAACATCACATGATATTACATCACATAATATGATATCACATCACACGATATCACGTGACACGACATCAAATGATATGACATCACATTATATGGCATGACATCAAATGACTTGACCTCACATGATATGACATCGTATGACATGACATGCCATTACATGACGTGGCATCACATAATATGACATCATGTTGTATGACATCACAGGATATGACAGCACATGACATCATATCCTATCACATCACATAAAATTACGTCATCGCACCTCATCTCATCTACGTGAACAGATAAAGAAAAGGATAACAACAAGGATATGAAAGATAAAACGAAGATGAATACCAAGGTAAATTTACCTATTTAAAAACCAAAACCACCGTTGGAAAGGTAATTTTCTGTAGATGAGGAGAATTATTATAATTTCGAAATTGGTTGAAAATCGTCGTTTAAAAATTTCCATATTTTTGCAAACTGTTCAATTTAAGCTATTTCGCATTTTGTTTTACTTCGTATTTGGAATTAATCTTTGAAATAAAGATAAATATCAAGATCAGCAAGTGACAACGATGAAGACAAAAAAAGAAGGCAAAAGTGATGATAAAGGCGAAAATGGAGACAATGAGAAATACATAAGAATTAGGGTAACTGAATTGAAATTTTCCAATAGGAATCGAAATAAAATTAGCGATAAAAGGTACCGAAATTTATCGAATCATCGAAGTTTATAATTATCGAAATTTATCCGTCCTTATTAAGTTATCGCAACGTATCGAATTATTCAAATTGATCAATGTTTATTGAGTTGTCGAAATTTATAGATACAGAAACTTAGTTGTTGAAATTTACGGATAGTTATCGAGCTATAAAAACGTGTGGGATTATCGAAATTTTTCAAGCTAAAGAAATATATCAAGTTATCGATATTTATTGAATTATCATTATTTATAGACTTAACGAAATTTATCGAGTTGTCGTAATGCATGGAGTTCTTTCAACTTATCGAATCGAATCGAAGTTTATGGAATTTTCAAAATATATCGATTTATCGAAATTTCAAGGTTATATAAGCTTATCGATTTATCACTGCTTATCGAATTTTATCGTGTTAACAGAGTGTAACGAGTTAGCTTTCGAAATATGTGGAGCTGTCAGCAGTAAAAATTTATAAAGGTATCCAAAGAATTTACATTTTCGACTTATCGAAATTTATCGAGTGTTTAAGTGACTTGCGCTCACTTAAAGTTCTTACGTGACTTGCGTT
>NW_023458560.1:440766-442083 GCF_013731165.1 Rhagoletis pomonella | reverse complement strand
GAATGCGAATCGGAGAATAGAAGGGATTTACATACCTACATATGTACGCATGTGTTGTCGTAACGCGAATAAACCACTTTAATGACAATATGCAATATACCTCAAGCAGATATTGACATACGCAAAATACCAAACTTGGCGGGAATCTTTGTTTTGTCTTCACCACTGGGTACATACATGTTCATATGTATGTATATATGTATGTATTTCGTGGTACAGAACGCAAATGTACCAAATAAATACAGCGACAGATACGAATCTTATAAGAAAATAGTGGTTGGTTTTCAAAGCCCGCGCGAGTGTGCAAATTTAATTTTTACTAACGAGTAAAGGAGATTTTAGGTGCAATCCCGTATTCCTCGGACTCGGACTAGTAAAACTGTCAAAAAATAAAAATTCGCTCAGAGCGAGAGAGTGACATTGAAAAGTACGGGATCGCTTTCTCGCACAAAATGGTAACTTCTGTCAACTTCAACATAACCTCCAAATTTTGGTTGTAAATTTTTGCTTATTTTGTATGTAAACACACTCATCTCACACATGTAAATAACCATAAATACTTTCAATTTCATTAGAATCCACTTAAACAAGTAATTAAATACTTTTCAACATGAATTAGCAGATCGAACTTTTCTTTTGTTTACAATTTGGTTGCCAAACAAACTACAGCTGATCGTTTGACACATTTTCCAGAATTTACCAGCAAAAAATTCTCGGACTAAAACTGGTAACTTCTGACAGAGAGAGAACCGTATTTACTCTCTTTTTTGTCCTCTCAATAGTCAGAGAACCGAGTACGGGATCGATTTCCAGTAAAATCTGACTGATTCTGACTATTTCTGACTAGTCCGGACTCGTACGGGATCGCAACTTTTATATTTATGGGAATGAGAAAGAAGCAACGAGTAAAAGCAAAAACTCGGCGCTGAAGTTGGCAACAACAAAACAAACCACTCTGATTCGTTATGTACATACATAACGCAATGTTTTTAGGGCGAGTTAACGAGTACGATCTGCAAATCGTTAAGAAGCGTGTATGTATATATATACATATACATACATACAGGGTGTCCGGTGGCAGAATTAGGAATTAAAAGCTAAATTAAAAAAGAATTACTAATGATAAAAGTTTATTTCAATAACTATTACAAAGAAGACAAGTGCTGATTTTGTTTTTTAAAAATCATTCATCTAAAAATGTTGACCGTTACGTCGGATACACTCTTCAAATCTGGCCTCCGTACTCCGAGCCACTCGCTGGAGAAGTGAAGTTGGGATACCATTAACCTCACGAACGATATTTTTTTAGTGCTGAGA
>NW_023458560.1:438617-440666 GCF_013731165.1 Rhagoletis pomonella | reverse complement strand
CTCCAGATGCACGGGCGTTCTGGTCTCTGGAATGGAGATTTGTTTTACTGAAAGGTTTAAAATAAAAAATATGGTTAAGCGATGAAGTGACAAGAGAGATGGGTTGCAGTCAGGGTTGCGGTCGTGAGATGTCTGTCTCAGTCGGAAGAAGTCATAATTTGACGATTGGTCTTGTTAAAACGCCATGTTGCGTTCGAACGTCTGCAACGCGGACTTTATTGTCAGAGCCATGGTAAACCCTCTCAATTCGGCCTAAACGCCATTCATTTGGAGGTAGCAATTCATTTTTTATGACCACGAAGTCGCCAATCGCTAGATTTTGATTCGGAAGTTTCCATTTATATCTTTGATGTAATTCTTTAAGATATTCGTCCTTCCAGCGTTGACTAAATTGCTGATGCAACAACTTCAATTTCTCCCACCGATTTTGAAGCGAAAGGTTGTCAATTTGGGGTTCTGGCGGTGCTAGCAAGGGAGCTCCACGCAAGAAATGACCAGGCGTTAGGGCCAAAAACTCTTGAGGATTATCAGACATGGGTGAAAGTGGTCGAGAATTCAATACTCCTTCAGTACGAGCCAGTAGGGTGGCGAGCTCTTCAAATGTGAAGTGAGTACTCCCAGCAATTCTTTTGAAATGAAGTTTGAAACTCTTGACGGCTGCCTCCCAGAGGCCGCGCATGTGAGGAGCATTTGGTGGTAAGAACTGCCAGTCAAAACCATGTAGGGAATATTGGGATCGTACGTCCTCTGATGACTCTTTGAGGAATCGTTGAAGATCTTGTCGGTAAGCTCTACTTGCGCCTACAAAGTTTTTACCGTTATCGGAAAATACGCGTTGAGGGAGACCACATCTTCCAACGAAACGGGAGAATGTTGCTTGAAAGGCTTTAGTAGAGAGATCTGAACACGGCTCTAAGTGGATGGCTTTAGTCGAAAAACAAACGAAAACACAAACATATCCTTTCAGCATCGGTGACTTTCGGAGTGGTGATGATTTGACATAGAAAGGACCGGCAAAGTCAGGACCGGTGTACGTGAAAGGCAGGGAGAAGTTTGATCGCTCGGGCGGAAGAGCCGCCATGATTTGCGATCTAGTGGTTTGTTTGAAAATCGTGCATGTTTTGCAGTTGCGTATGCAAGACTTTACTTTCGACTTGAGTCTAGGGATGAAGTATTCTTGCCTTGCAGTCCTGATCATCAGTTGGTGCTCTGCGTGCTTCAACAAATTATGCAAAAATTTAAGAAATAACAAACGGAATCGACTCGGTTCCGGTATAATAATAGGGTATCTCTCATTATACGGGAGGAAGGAGTTTGCCAAGCGGCCATTTACTCGGAGGAGCCCATTTGGATCTATAAAGGGGTTTAACGACAGAAGCGAACTCTTTTTGGGAATTGGTTGTTTATTCGAAAGCTTTGAATGTTCATTTGGGTATTGCCTTTCTTGAGCTAGTTTTATAAGGCGTGTCTTAACCCAATGCATTTCATTTTGACTAATTACAACCGACTCATAATTTATAGTCGGTGCTGACGCTGTCGGCTTTACTCGGTGAATAAATCGAAACATGTAAGCAATCACACGCAAGGCTTTCGGCCAAGATGAGAAACGGTCTAATATGTCAGGTTCGTTTTCCAACGTATGCAGTGATTCGACTTTGCGCTCTTCTAAAGGAGGGATCTTCTGTCGGAATGACACAGGCCATTGGTCGGGTGGTTTCAAAAGCCACTCTGGTCCATGCCACCAAAGTGGTTGACTAATTAAGTCTTGTGGCCTGCAGCCTCGTGTTCCAAGATCTTCAGGATTTTGATGGGTGGATACGTGTCGCCACTTAATGTTTCCAACATTCTGGAGAATTTTCGACGTGCGATTTGCCACGTACACCTTCCAAGTACATGGAGGTTTTTCCAGCCATGAAAGGACTATAGACGAATCAGACCACAGGAAAATTTCTGTTTTACCGAGAGGGAGTTGGTTTACAACATTTTTAATGCATTTGGAAAGAAGAACTGCCCCACAGAGTTCCAACCGCGGAAGACTAACTGTTTGCA
>NW_023458560.1:434992-438517 GCF_013731165.1 Rhagoletis pomonella | reverse complement strand
TATAACTTTGAAATGGCGTGCTATAGATATGACCGATACTGTATATATATATATATATATGGGACCATGTCAAACGGTAGAAACGGATAGAAATTAACGTAAAGCATGTCAAAAAACTCGCGAATTTATACTGCATCAAATAAACCGTGGCAGAATTGAAAATTCAGTATTACGTAAATGCTGCGACCCCTAGAACACGCCATGTCCGTAAATGCGTAAATAAATTTGTCATTCAGTTTGTTAAAATAGTTTGGAGTTATTTGATCAAGACGGATCCTAATGTTTTTAGGGTCGCTGATCGCGAATATGCCCCCCGAGTAACGAATTCTAAGTGAATCCGATAAATTTTATAAAAATCTTCGGCCATGTTGGATCCGCCATTTTGAATATCGAAATTCTGATGCAATATTCGTGCTGGGTCGCTGAGAATCCGTCTTGATCAAATAACTGGCAA
Organism: Rhagoletis pomonella; assembly: GCF_013731165.1. Lineage (NCBI taxonomy): Eukaryota > Metazoa > Arthropoda > Insecta > Diptera > Tephritidae > Rhagoletis > Rhagoletis pomonella. The sequence continues at coordinate 438,063 of NW_023458560.1, read as the reverse complement.
CTATTTTAACAAACTGAATGACAAATTTATTTACGCATTTACGGACATGGCGTCTTCTAGGGGTCGCAGCATTTACGTAATACTGAATTTTCAATTCTGCCACGGTTTATTTGATGCATTATAAATTCGCGAGTCTTTTGACAAGCTTTACGTTAATTTCTATCCCATAGAATTTTGGGCAGAGCATTGGTCCGTTTGACATGGAACGTCCCATATATATTTTTATATGAGAATTGAAGTCGGTTTTGTTTTTTGCTTAAAAATTACTTGTTGTATTGCTTAAACGAGGAATGGAGAGAACAATTCGTCAGCTTTGTAACAGTGTAATTTTCAAGTTTTTCAAGTACTAAATATTTTATTATATATTGAAGCAAAGAATATTTTAATGTCACGCCCGTCACAAAATAGTTATTTTTTGAAGGAAAACACATCTTGGACAGTGTAAAAAAGCTTACGAAAGTAACGCTATGACACAGGCGAATATGTGTGAATTGCTGTTAAGTATTTATATGCCTTTATTTTCACAAAAAACAAAGATGTTGTTGGTCACGCCCGTCACATGTCAAATCCGTAACAATTTAAAGTTTGACAAATTTTAATAAATTGGCCAGGGACTGCTACAGTTACTTATCTGCTAATCTGAAATGCATCATATATCTGTTTGTGATCACCGATGATAAAGCTAATCATAAAGATATGTTGCTCGAGCGATGGGAAAACTTAAGCTATTATGTCACGAAAAAAAAACATTACTTCACTTGTAAGTGCAAAAACAGTATCATACGGTTTGACAGGTAACAGCCTCATTAAAAGTGTGGTACTATTTAAAAATAAGGCACTTTACAATGACTCAGACAGACAGAGGATATGAAGAGTCCGATCAAGGGTTATTCCGTATTTAGGTGGCAGAATCTTTTGTGTGTTCGTAAAATCCGATTTTTTGAGAAATAAAGTTAGTTTAGTTGCCTAATAATGTGTATTTGTGTATTCATGCTCAACTTGTCACACCCGTCACAAAGTCAAGTTACACCCGTCACAGTTGAATTTGGAACATATAATCTATAATTTCCAATAGAGGTAGGTAAGCAACTTTGGCGTAAATGTTTAAAATGGTTATTTAACTATACAACGAACTAGAGTCCGACCGATTAATCGGCATCGGCAAGTATCGGCCAAAAGAATCGGCATCGGCATCGGCCGTTTTTGACTATTCTTAGCCGATTCTTTTTACTTTTTCCACAATTTTAACAAATGCTCATCAAAATTGGAAACTGTTTAATCATATCTTTTATAATTTTTTTGAGTACGCAGCTTTTTAAATTTTAGTATAATAAAGTCGATGAAACATCGATGTTTTCTCAAAATTTGAGAATAAGGCTTTCACTTTGCAAAATAAGTTGGAAATAAATTCTATTATATAAAAAATGCCTACAAAAATATAGAGTTAAGTTTTTTCTATATTCCTTTTGTCCTTGAGATCAAAAATTACTTATGTAGGTATAAATGAGGCACGTTTGTAAAGCCTTTTAAAAATTATTAAAAAGATTTTTGCTACCGCATGAATAATTAATTGGAACAAATTATGTATATGTAATGCTTTTGTTTCTTCGAAGAAGCTTCAAGGGCTCGATATCAAAAATTACTTATATATGTTTAAATGAGGCATGATTCAATAATAAAAAGTTTGCTCAGAAAACAGTTTTCTCGCTCCCTCTTGACAAAATCGGCGTCCTTAACAAGGCTTAATTTTACCTTTTTACGAGCCAAATAAATGTAGGTTTAAAATTTATACTAACATGGTTGTAGTTAGATAACTTTCATAAAAAAATAAGAAATATTATAAAAACGAAAGGGAAATAGCCAAAGAATGCTAAAATGTCATTACTGTAAGTATTGTTACGATTATTTTTAAATTAATCGCTGAATTTCTAAATCCTTCGGGTTCTATTCATTGCATTGTTAAATTGTTTACGTTGCAAAAATATTTCTATCATTAAAAATCTACGGTTACTGTTTATTAAAAAATTGTATTCAATACAACACATTTATAGTGCTCCATATTTTTACTACTATGAGTACAACTAAGAAATGTGATTTCGAATGAACTATTTTTTTAGCATTGAATAAGAAAAAGACTATGGAACAAAGTATTGCAATGATATGTATGCATGGGCGATATACTACTTTTAATACATATTTATGTTTGTACATAAATAAGTGAATAGATTCTGAATGATCTTTTTTTTGTAATGTTATTGGTTTTTCTTTTGTTATTATAAAAGTTTATCAAAAACATTTGTTCTTGAATAAGTTTAGTTTTTTTTTAAAGAAATCGACATCGGCCGAAAATTGGGAATCGGTCGGACTCTACAACGAACTATTTAAAACCAAGGAATGAAACCGATTCAAATAACGTTCCGGTTTTGGTTTCGTTCCGGTTTCGGTTTTGGAATAAAGAAATGAAAACAAGTTTGACAAAACAAAAATCATTTATTAAATAAATACATATATACCTTCCAAGGTTTGTTTTTGGCGAAATTGAACATTGTGATTAATTTTAATTTACTTAAAGAAAACACCCCTGAATCAATTATACAAACTTATTACCAGGGAACGGATTTTATGGAAATTGCCTTTTTTCTGCTAAAGAGATAGAGTATATTCAATTAAGAATGTCCATGATTTAGCTTTCCCTGATTCCATATATATACATATTTGATGTTGCCTTTTTTTGCCTTTTTTAAGATATTACAAGCTTTTATTTATTTTGCTCATCTCGCAGAACAACGAAAACGGCCATCATTTTGGGTAGTAGTGTAGTTAGTTACAGATAATAAAATTCCATTCGGGAAAAAATTTCGGTTGCAGTAGTTTCTACGTGGTAAGTGCTACCCCATTATTTGGTTTCATAGGGTGTGGGATACCTTCCTCATTGAAGTAGTAAAGAAAATTCACTTAAGTGGATGGGCAGCTAAGCAAAATATACTGTATTTGCTTTTGTTGCCTTTTCTACCTTTAATTGTAAAGGGCAAGGAAAAAGCCCTGATTCCTGATACTATGAAAGCTTTAAA
>NW_023458560.1:426196-434892 GCF_013731165.1 Rhagoletis pomonella | reverse complement strand
GCTCATCTCGCAGAACAACGAAAACGGCCATCATTTTGGGTAGTAGTGTAGTTAGTTACAGATAATAAAATTCCATTCGGGAAAAAATTTCGGTTGCAGTAGTTTCTACGTGGTAAGTGCTCCTCCATTATTTGGTTTCATAGGGTGTGGGATACCTTCCTCATTGAAGTAGTAAAGAAAATTCACTTAAGTGGATGGGCAGCTAAGCAAAATATACTGTATTTGCTTTTGTTGCCTTTTCTACCTTTAATTGTAAAGGGCAAGGAAAAAGCCCTGATTCCTGATACTATGAAAGCTTTAAACGTTCCATATTTAAATTGGGCGCCACTTGTATCAACTCACGTCGAGCACACGTTTAGTACACCCAAGGCTTTTATTCGCGAAAATCTAATGAAAATGCTGCCAGAAAACTTAGAAATGCATCTTATGTTTCAATGTTACTGATGCTTTCCATTTCCAGACAACCGGTCAGGTACGAGCATGATTTTTAATTTCGACCAAACTCAAATACATTGTTTGTTGGTCAAAATAATGAGACACGTATTTTTTCTTTTGGCTCCGAAAAATTTTTCGTCCGAATTAAACGCGATTTTGTTTTTCAGGCAAAAATCGATTATTCGAATTGACAGTGAGAATGTTTTTTTAAAATGCCCATAACTTTGTCAAAATTTAATAGATTCCAACAATGTTTTTACTCAAATGTCAGTAATTCTTGTCACTTCAAGATAGAATGATATAATTATTGATCTTCATTATTTAAAATTTTTTATTTAACAATAAACAAAAAGTGCAAATTTTTTGTTAAACTTAATTTCTCAAAAAGTGTATTTTTTTTTTCTCTCAAACTTTTTTACCGGGAAAGAGACACTTTGAACTACAATCAACCCAAATCTCTAATAGCGAAGTTTTTTTTTTTGAGTTATGATATTTTATAGAAAATATACGTTTTTGTGGTACATAGTACAATATTCTTATATTGTTTAACTAAATGGATATATGTATGTAATATATCAGCAAAAAGTACAGCCGTGATCATTTTTTGTGTATCATATAGATATGAGAACACGTTTTCCACCATACAGTTTCGATTATAAAAAGCGGGAAAATGTGATTTTGTATTTCGAAACTGTATGGTGGAAAGTGTGTTCTAATATCTATTTGATACACAAAAAATTATTACGGCTGTACTTTTTGCTGATATATTACATACATATGTTCCATTTAGTTAAACAATATAAGAATATTGTAATATGTACCACAAAAACTTATATTTTCTATAAAATATCATAACTCAGAAAAAAAATCTTCGCTATTAGAGATTTGGGTTGATTATAGTTCAAAGTGTCTCTTTCCCGGTAAAAAAGTTTGAGAGAAAAAAATACACTTTTTGAGAAATTAAGTTTAACAAAAAATTTGCACTTTTTGTTTATTGTTAAATAAAAAATTTTAAATAATGAAGATCAATAATTATATCATTCTATCTTGAAGTGACGAGAATTACTGACATTTGAGTAAAAACTTTGTTGGAATCTGTTAAATTTTGACAAAGTTATGGGCATTTTAAAAAAAACATTCTCACTGTCAATTCGAATAATCGATTTTTGCCTGAAAAACAAATTCGCGTTTAATTCGGCCGAAAACTTTTTCCGAGCCAAAAGAAAAAATACGTGTCTCATTATTTGGACCAACAAACAATGTATTTGAGTTTGGTCGGAATTAAAAATCATGCTCGTACCTGACCGGTTGTCTGGAAATGGAAAGCATCTACTACAACTATAGAGATACAAGTTTTGTGAATTAAAAACTCGAAAGGAGAAAATAGTCAAAGATTCAAGTAAAAATTTTTCACATACATAATGAAACTACAGTGAAAATTTTTCACATACATAATGAAACTACAGGGGTAAGTACCTAACCCCCTTAAGTAGCCAACATTTTTGGGCACCGTGAATTTTTTGATGTATTCTGAAGAAAATCCCTCTTTTAAGTACCTCCCCGCTTATGTACCCAACCCGCCTAAGTACCTACATTTTTCATATCCCATTTACAATTTTACTTATAATTTCCCCTTTTAAGTGCTTGTTTTCAGTGGCAGCGCTACACACCTTCGGCAAAAAAATTATAAAAAATCAACGGTAACTTTTAGCCACTTGAAACTTGCGCATTATTACACTAAAATTGAGTGGGCTATAGAACTGTATACTCATAAAAAATTTTAACACTTCTGAAAAACCAGTTTGAAATTTTTATGATTTTTTTTAGTATTCTGCAAAATTTTAAGCTTATATTTTAAGTTTCTATAGTATTTGTTAGGGAATGAATTTTTTTTAATTGAAAAATTTTAAAAATTAAAAAATCAACATAAATGACCAACAATATCATTTGGAATTTGGTCCAAAATGTTTTTCCCTGTTTGTGTGTATGTATTAATATGTATAATCAATGACTCTTTAATTTAATTCTTGTGAAACGGACATAACATTGCTTTATCTGTTTTTTTTTTAAATAAAGTTTTCCTTTATGTGCTTACTTGTTTAAATAATGCTACGATCTTGGTTTTAAATTACGTATACACCTAGGTCTTCTTTATGCGGTACATGCGTTCCTCAGAAAGCAGCATAAAAAAAATCCGCATAAAAAAGTTGTTTACTTTCTTACAAAAACAGGGGATGCGTTCCAGCATTTTTAAAAACAGCAAAAATTCAAATACTCTATGCAAAAATTTAAAAAAAAAACCGCATAAAAAAACAGGCAGTATTAAGCAAAAAAAATTTATTTCTTAACTTCAACACTTATTATTCCATATAAACTGAACATTAATGAAATAAATAAAATTTTATCTGTATTTCAACCAAAAACAAAAAAAATCCACAATAAATACATGAATTATGTAAGAATACAAATTTATCAGAAACATTAGTTTTGTTTTCGTATTCTCCAGCAAAAAATATCCAGTAACTTGCCAGTAACCAAAAATTCGGAGAGTAAGCCAATATTTACTCCCAATGAGTGAAATATGCAAGAAAGTACGAAAACGCAAAACCAGCAAGAAGTTGCTATTTTAGGAACAGCTGATTAATTTGTTATTTTCCGATGCAATTTTCTAAGAAAACTTTTGCTAGTTCATTGCAAGTTTTTGCGTACGAAAACGACATCCAGTAAAAAACCATTAAAATTAATACTGGATTTACTTGATAGTGCGTACGCGAACAGGGCTATTGTCTCTTACACACTGAAAAAAAGTAATAAAAACTCTCAAAAAAGAAAAATTGCTACAGCGAAAAAATGGTTTGAAAAACCGCATTAATTCAAATCCGCATTAAAAAAACGCATATAAAGAGACCTAAGTGCACTTCATTAAATGTTCATGTTTTATTCAAGGACTTATTTATGTAAGTTAACAATAAGATGTAACTACTTCAATGTTGTTGTTGTTGTAGCGGCTACAACAACCCCGCCCAGATCGGTTGATATCTCAGCCGTTATCAAGTTCCACTAACGGCAGCCCTAGGAAGCGTGCAGCCTCCACCGGGTCGGTCCACAGGGACAAAGCCGTTAGGGTTGTCGGGTTTTCCGGGTATGCGAAGAGATGTTTCGAGTCCTGTGGGGTCTCTCCGCATGCCGGACACTCATTTGGCACATCCGCATTCAGTCTACTCAGGTATGAGTTTAACCTGCTGCAGTAGCCAGAGCGAAGTTGGGCTATTGTTGTTCTTGTCTCCCGAGGCAGATGAAGCTCCATCTCGTCTATGTCCGGTGGTGGTGTGCCTAGAACGGCATTCACAGGTCTAGAGTCTACATAACTTGAGACTGACTCCCTGTGAATGCCGTTCAGGGCCAGTCGGTAAGCTGACGGGTCCAGAGGCTGCTTGATGAACCTCTGGACTTCGTCCGTCAGTTCATATAGATGCCTCCTGACGTGCCTAGGTGAGGGCTTCTATGCAAGCAGCTGTCTATTCGGGTGGCCACTTCTGTGGCTCCCGATCAGAAACTGATTGCAGAGCATTATGTTGTGCTCGTTAATTGGGAGCATTTGTGCCTCGTTGTGAAGGTGATGTTCTGGCGACATCAGGAGGCATCCAGTCGCTGTCCTGAGTGCGGTGCTCTGTACTGTCTGTAGCTTCGTCCACTGAGTCCTACTAGTCTCCGGCGACCACACTGGTGCTGCGCAGTTTAAAACCGGCCGGTCTATTGCCTTGTATGTTGCCAGCAACGTTTCTTTGTCTTTGCCCCAAGTGCTGCCGGCTAGCGACTTGAGGACCTTGTTGCGGCTCTGTACTTTATTGACAATAGCGGTTGCGTGCGCAGAGAAGGAGAGAAGGCTGAAGAATTTTACTCCGAGTATTTTGGGATTATTCACCGTCGGAATTGGTGTATCGTCGACGTAAATTCCCAGCAGTACCCTGACCTCCTTCGTCCAGGTTGTGAACAAGGTCGCAGAGGATTTCGTAGGGGAGAGGGCTAGACACTTTGCAGCGAAGAAGCGAGAAAGATCGGAGAGATATCCGTTTACTTTCGAACACAGGTCATCAATTCCATTCCCAGTCGCCATGATCGAGCAATCGTCGGCGTAAGACACAATCGAGACTCCCTCTGGTGGTTGAGGGAGCTTTGAAATGTAAAAGTTAAACAGTGTCGGGGAAAGGACACCACCCTGTGGAACCCCCTGTTTTTTTCTGAGTTTACTCGATTTGTCTCTAAACATTACCGACGAGTGTCGACCACTCAGATAATTTTCCGACCACCGTTTGAGCCTCTGTGGGAGAGAGGAAGCCTCTATACACAGAGAAAATGATACAGGTAAAACGCAAGTTTTTAAAAGAAATTGTAAAATAAATTTTTTTGATATAATTTTACTCATACAAAATAAAAAATACAGTTAGGGAGTTCACAAGGTGTTTTATACTGTCGTATTGTTGTATGTCGTAAACTTTAAACGGCTTAAACTACATTTAAGGGATTCGCAAGCTGCCATAAAAATCGGATTATGAAATTTCACAGCGTTAAAGCGTTGCGTTGTGGTTTAAAGTCCTTTCAACATTTATTTAGCCGTTAAAAGCTTTACGACATACGATAATACGACGCTTACCACGACTTGTGAACTACCTTAGTATTTGTACTTACGACTTTAAAACGAAACATTCGCAAAACAAAAACGATCGTTATAACATATTCACCTTTTTTACTGAGGAGAACAAACGACATTAAAGAAATAGAGTCTTAAATGCGTAATTTAAAAACTAAAATGAAACTTTTTAGAATATTGTCCCAACAAGTTGTAGTGCGACACAATTTTCAACAAGCAAAATAAAACCAGACATTTTTAAAATAAAAACGTTAATTTATTTTCAATTGGGTATGAAAAATATTTAAAACTAAAATGTTTTGCATTAGAATTTAAAAAGCTACCTGGCTATAATGAAAAACTTTCATATGTTCGCATCACTTGTCGGAAAAATTGTGTTCAGATAAATAAGTTACTTCAATCTTCAGAAAAGGCGATGAAGTATATACAAATAACACTGCCATTCTAACCCCTAACTACATATAAGGGACATTGGTAGACTTCTTTGACCGAAAAAAGCTTTGGTAAGAGTAACTTATAAAAACAAATTCTTATGGGTTATTAAATAATAATTTAAAACTTTTTTAATTTAAATTACAGGATTTGAAGGAAAATTAGCATGCCCAGCTTGGAAGTTAGGAACATCTGTATGTATGTATTTATGTACATATGTATATAGTAATATGTAAAATCTTCATTTATTAAATGTTGTAACTTCCCTGCAAACCAAAGTTCCCGAAATCTTAACGAAATCGTTAGGAGTATCTGATTTCTGTAATGATTTTTTTCCGAATCTTCAAAGAAAATTATATGAAGTGGTTGACACGAACTCGTAAAGAAATTTCTGTACGAAAAATAAAGAAAATTCTGAAAAAAGTCTGCAAGAAATTCTTCACATAGCAGCATTATTTTAATTTCTTCACCGATTTTCTTCCGAAATTTCGTAAAAGAATGGAAGTGTGCGTAATTTATTTCATTTTAGAAATCGGATGGGATCTTTCCGAATTCGTTAAAATTTCTTTACGATTCAGAATACTCTGAAAAAATGGTTTGCAGGGTTATTTATAAGTATATATACATATATGAATATATATTTGACAATGTGTGTACCAAACGACTTGTTGTGATTTAATAAAAATAAAATTTGAATATCATATTTGAAAACGCATATTTTTAAAATGAAGAAAAAACATTTTAGGATTTAATTTCCACATGCGCATATTCAATTATCAAACAATCGATTTTTAAAAACGATTTGAAAATGTTCGTATTAAAAACTAAAACATGCATTTTGGAAATTGAATTGAAAATTTTCGTTCTCAAAATTTAAATAAATATTGTAGGAGCAAAACCTGGGTCAAAACGTTTTTAAAAGTAAAACGTTCCATACAAATTTGAAAACGAAAATTTCTCTGTGTATCTTCTGGTAGCGTGCAATGGTTGACAGTGTCAAACGCCTTTGACAAGTCCAACGCCACTAGAATCGTTCTCTCACAGGGACGGTTACGGTTAAGGCCACGAGTTATCTGAGTATTTATGGCGTTAAGTGCTGTTGTTGTACTGTGCACTTTACGGAAGCCATGCTGATGCTTCGCTGATGGGGTCAGGTGGTTCGTGAAATACGGGAGCAGCAAGGCCTCGAGTGTCTTCGCTACCGGGGAAAGGAGTGTTATCGCCCGATACGAATCTCCTTTGTTGGCAGGTTTCCCCGGTTTGAGCAGTGGGACCACTCTCCCCACCTTCCAGATGTCTGCGATGATCAGAGTGGCCATAGACAGATTGAGGACCTCCGTTAGGTACGCTACTCCCGCAGGACCCAAATTTTTCAGCATCAGCATGCATATTCCGTCGGGACCCATGGCTTTGGAGGCTTTCGCCTTCCCGATGGCCACCTGAACTTCACCGCAAGTGAAAGCAAGGGGGGCACAGGTTGTTGGCAGTTTGTGCAGCCTTCTGGTCACTCGACGTTTGGCTTTGTCCACCGGAGGATGCAGTATGAACTGCCGGCTAAAATAGCTCTCGCATCGCTCCGGGTCCGACGAGGCATGGTCGTCGAAAGAAATTTCGACTCTGTCGTCGTGCTTCGTCGGATTGGACAGTGACCTCACGGTTGACCAAAGCTTACTCACACCAGAGGTGAAGTTACAGGTCTTCAGATGCTCTTCCCACTTCCGCTTATGTACGTTCACTAGTTGCCGAATCTCAGCGTTGAGATCCCTGATATGGGGATCTCCGGATCGCTCATCGGCTAGAACAGCCGCTTCAGCAGGGAAATTTGGACGTGGGTCCGTAATACATCCTGCCGGTACGAAGCGAGCTGCAGCAGCGGTGGCAGCCCTGCGGAACTTACGTTCACCAAGGTGGAAGTCGGTTGGTGTGGGGAGAGCAGCGAAGGTGTTTTCAGTAAATTCCGCGAAGCCTTTCCAATCAGCTTTAGAAAAGTTGATATAGGTTCGGTGTTCCGCGGAAGCAAAGTCGGTTGGTTTATCGATCGAGATGACTATGGGCAGATGGTCTGATGCCAAAGTCAGCATAGGTCGCCATGATATGCTTCTTTTTTTATCTTCATTGTTATCACTTATTTCTTCATCTTTAAATTTATCTCTATTTCAAAGTTTAATTTCAAATGCGAGGTAAAACAAAATGCGAAATAGCTTACATTGAACAGGTTGCAGAAACATCCATACACAAATATGGAAATTTTTAAACGACGAATTTCGACCAATTTCGAAACTATAAAAACTCCTCTCTACAGAAAATTACCTTTCCAACGGTGTTTTTGGTTTTGAAATCGTTAAGTTTACCTTGATCTTTATCTTTGTTTTTATCTTTCATATCTTTGCTTTTATCCTTTTCTTTATCTATTCACGTAGATGAGATGAGGTGCGATGGCGTGATTTTATGTGATGGGATAGGATGTGATGTGATAGGATGTCATGTCATGTGCCGTCATATCCTGTGATGTCATGTCATATGATGTCATCGCATATGATGTCATATCATGTGATGACACGTCATGTAATGCCATGTCATGTCATACGATGTCATATCATGTGATGTCATGCCATATAAAGTGATGTAATATCATATGATGTCATGTCACGTAATGGGATATCATATTATGTGATGTAATATCATGTGATGTCTCATCATATCATGTGATATAATGTGATGTGATGTCTTGTAATGTGATCACATTCCATGTTCCGATTATTATATCGATAACTCTGTCGATAAAAATACTGATAACAATATCTATAAACAGATAGAAAAATATAACGATTACAAAATCGATTGATTCATCGATAAATATAACAATCATCAGTATCGATTATTATACATATCAATATCAATTACTAAATCGATAACAAAATCAAGTATTTAATCGATTATTATACCGATAACAATATCCATTTTTGTATCTGTAACAATATCGGTTATCATATCGATAACAATATCGATTATTATATCGATTACAATAGCGGCTATTTAATGAATAACAGCATCGATAACAATATCGGCTATTTTATCGATAACAGTATCGAGTTTTATATCGATAAAAATATCGAGTTTTATGTCGATAACAAAATCCATCTTTATCCTCATCCTTTTCTTTATATTTATCTTTATT
>NW_023458560.1:421919-426186 GCF_013731165.1 Rhagoletis pomonella | reverse complement strand
TTTTCGTTTATTTCTAGGCATCTGTGTTTTGTTTGTATTCTCAAATCACTAAACTGCTAAGAACCATTTCCGTGTGCATTATTCCCCTTGAATTTGACAATTTACTCCCAACCAACTGCCGCTAAAGAAGTTTCATTTCAAAAAGTCAAGAAATTTTCTACCCTTTCAGTTACCCTAATTCTTATGTGTCTGTCATTGTCTCCATTTTCGTCTTTATCTTCACTTTTGCCTTCTTTTTTTTGACTTCATCGTTATGATTTATTTCTTCATCTTCATATTTATCTTTATTTCAAAGCTTAATTTCAAATACGAAGTGAAACAACATGCGAAAACATGTCAAATTGAACATGTTGCAGCAGCATCTATACACAAATACGGAACTGTTTAAACGACGGTTTTGGCTGTAATTTTCAACCAATTTTGAAACCAAAAACTCTGCTCGTCTAAGGAAAAATGGCTTGGTTTTGAAATCGGTTCGGTAGAATCGCAATTTATGTTAGCGTATTAATATATAGACTAAAGTCCCGGTTACTGTCGAAATTCGACAGTTTCTCTAGTTTTTAGGAGCCTTGGAGAGCTTTTCTAACTTGACACTAGCAAAACTTATACGCTACAAATTAACTTACCGGAAAATCTTCTGCTTTGGAACTAAAACTTAACTAAATTTTTTTTTATCTTAGGACGTCGGCAAGACTTGGAATTGACCCGATACATTCCAGTTTATTGATAAATTTCAATGTATTGATACATATCGATAGTTCAATGAATTTAAAAAACACTAAAATCCGATAACTCAACAAAATTCGTTAACTCGATGTTGCGGAATGAAGCGAGTTATGTGAATTCGTTTTCAATTCAGGTTTTATTTAACAAATATGCTTACTAACTAGTTTTAATGTTTGAGGAAAATTTATATAATTGGTAATTGTTGAGTGAATGAAAAATTGGATTTAAAGTAACACTTGCAAATGAATGGGCAATTTATGTATGTAAGTAACAATTGAGAAATGAATGAGCAATTTATGTATATATGGTAAGTAACAATTTAGGAATGAATGAGAAATTTATGTAAGTGAACTGTATGACTTATATAATTCAAGAGGAAATTCATGACATGACATTAAAAGTGTGTTTGCATTGTTCAACTTTGCGTTCAACATTTGCGTTCAACTTAGCGCAGGGTTGCACGAAAAAAAGTTGAATGGCTAAAAATATCAAAATATGAAAAAATATCAAAATATTCGCCATAAAGAGGTGTTTGCATTGTTCAACTTTTGGTTGAATGGCCTTTCAACTAATCGCTTTCAACAAAGTTGGTCGCCAGCCAACATTTAGCCATTCAACTTTTTTTTCGTGCAACCCTGCGTTGAGTTCAACGCAGTTGTTGAACGCAAAGTTGAATAATGCAAACACTGCTTAAGCGTTAATGTTAGATATTTCAATGAGAAAAATATTATCAGTACAATGGGAATTTGTATGTACATATATACATATATGTGTTTAAATGAAAATCCATGATTGTATGAAGTGGATGTTATACTTATGAATGTTGATTAATGGTAATGAGAAATGGTGATTCCCACGATGTGAGGATATAAAATAGATGTACCAAGGTCCCACGTTGACGTTAAGAAAATAAGGTGTATCGAATTGCCACGTTGCTTGCGTGCGCTCTGTTCTCCGGTTGAAAATGAAAGAAGGAAGGATGGTAAGGCGGAAGTTATATTTATAGGCCACACTGTAAAGGCGAATGCAGTGTGTCTGCTGGTAACACTGGAAGGCAAATTCATTTTTCGAATTTCCAACAACAGCAGGGATGCTTGTAGTGTGGAAGTACTGCAGGGATGCATTTACGCAAGAAATTTATGAACGCAAGTCACGTAAGAACTTTAAGTGAGCGCAAGTCACTTAAACATGCCGGCCCCGTTGCACCGGTGCAAGTGTAGTTCACAAGCGGTTCAACGCCCTAATTGCTCGATCCAGTTCGATATGCACTCTGGCATCCATTGGTCGCGTTGGTGGTTGTGAAACCTGAACCGGAGCTGCCTCTTCTCGGGTGTCGGACGGTGTAAGAGAGTGTGGTGCATTTGCTTGCATATTTTACACCTGCCGGACGAGTGGCAATCTCTTACGTGGCTATGGCTGCGTGCCAAACAGTTAGGGCAGTAGTCCAAGAACCGGACCTTCACTCGGCGCTCCTCCACTCCCGTGAGTTGAAACTCCGGACAGAACCGTAGGGCATGGTAGCGAAAACAAATCAAGCACTGATGCACATTGGGGTCTCGAGGTGCACGTGACGGTCGGGTGGTACGCGGTGCTGGCCCTCCAGATGCACGGGCGTTCTGGTCTCTGGAATGGAGATTTGTTTTAGTGAAAGGTTTAAAATAAAAAATATGGTTAAGCGATGAAGTGACAAGAGAGATGGGTTGCAGTCAGGGTTGCGGTCGTGAGATGTCTGTCTCAGTCGGAAGAAGGCATAATTTGACGATTGGTCTTGTTAAAACGCCATGTTGCGTTCGAACGTCTGCAACGCGGACTTTATTGTCAGAGCCATGGTAAACCCTCCCAATTCGGCCTAAACGCCATTCATTTGGAGGTAGAAATTCATTTTTTATGACCACGAAGTCGCCAATCGCTAGATTTTGATTCGGAAGTTTCCATTTATATCTTTGATGTAATTCTTTAAGATATTCGTCCTTCCAGCGTTGACTAAATTTGCTGATGTAACAACTTCAATTTCTCCCACCGATCTTGAAGCGAAAGGTTGTCAATTTGGCGTTCTGGTGGTGCAAGCAAGGGAGCTCGACGCAAGAAATGACCAGGCGTTAGTGCCAAAAGCTCTTGAGGATTATCAGACATGGGTGAAAGTGGTCGATAATTCAATACTCCTTCAATACGAGCCAGTAGGGTGGCGAGCTCTTCAAATGTGAAGTGAGTACTCCCAGCAATTCTTTTGAAATGAAGTTTGAAACTCTTGACGGCTGCCTCCCAGAGGCCGCCCATATGAGGAGCATTTGGTGGTAAGAACTGCCAGTCAAAACCATGTAGGGAATATTGGGATCGTACGTCCTCTGATGACTTTGAGGAATCGTTGAAGATCTTGTCGGTAAGCTCTACTTGCGCCTACAAAGTTTTTACCGTTATCGGAAAATACGCGTTGAGGGAGACCAACGAAACGGGAGAATGTTGCTTGAAAGGCTTTAGTAGAGAGATCTGAACACGGCTCTAAGGGGATGGCTTTAGTCGAAAAACAAATGAAAACACAAACATATCCTTTCAGCATCGGTGACTTTCGGAGTGGTGATGATTTGACATAGAAAGGACCGGTGTACGTGAAAGGCAGGGTTGCGTATGCAAGACTTTACTTTCGACTTGAGTCTAGGGATGAAGTATTCTTGCCTTGCAGTCCTGATCATCAGTTGGTGCTCTGCGTGCATCAACAAATTATGCAAAAATTTAAGAAATAACAAACGGAATCGACTCGGTTCCGGTATACTAATAGGGTATCTCTCATTATACGGGAGGAAGGAGTTTGCCAAGCGGCCATTTACTCGGAGGAGCCCATTTGGATCTATAAAGGGGTTTAACGACAGAAGCGAACTCTTTTTGGGAATTGGTTGTTTATTCGAAAGCTTTGAATGTTCATTTGGGTAATGCCTTTCTTGAGCTAGTTTTATAAGGCGTATCTTAACCCAATGCATTTCATTTTGACTAATTACAACCGACTCATAATTTATAGTCGGTGCTGACGCTGTTGGCTTTACTCGGTGAATAAATCGAAACATGTAAGCAATCACACGCAAGGCTTTCGGCCAAGATGAGAAACGGTCTAATATGTCGGGTTCGTTTTCCAACGTATGTAGTGATTCGACTTTGCGCTCTTCTAAAGGAGGGATCTTCTGTCGGAATGACACAGGCCATTGGTCGGGTGGTTTCAAAAGCCACTCTGGTCCATGCCACCAAAGTGGTTGACTAATTAAGTCTTGTGGCCTGCAGCCTCGTGTTCCAAGATCTGCGGGATTTTGATGGGTGGATACGTGTCGCCACTTAATGTTTCCAACATTCTGGAGAATTTTCGACGTGCGATTTGCCACGTACACCTTCCAAGTACATGGAGGTTTTTCCAGCCATGAAAGGACTATAGACGAATCAGACCACAGGAAAATTTCTGTTTTACCGAGAGGGAGTTGGTTTACAACATTTTTAATGCATTTGGAAATAAGAACTGCCCCACAGAGTTCCAACCGCGGAAGACTAACTGTTTGCA
>NW_023458560.1:420650-421819 GCF_013731165.1 Rhagoletis pomonella | reverse complement strand
CAACAATTACCAATTATATAAATTTTCCTCAAAC
The DNA here is from genome assembly GCF_013731165.1 of Rhagoletis pomonella. NCBI lineage: Eukaryota > Metazoa > Arthropoda > Insecta > Diptera > Tephritidae > Rhagoletis > Rhagoletis pomonella. The sequence continues at coordinate 421,785 of NW_023458560.1, read as the reverse complement.
ATTAAAACTAGTTAGTAAGCATATTTGTTAAATAAAACCTGAATTGAAAACGAATTCACATAACTCGCTTCATTTCGCAACATGGTCCTTCGAGCCGGATGTGAATTAACAAGTGGCAACTCAACTTCGAAAATCAAGTTCGAAAGAACAATAGTCGCCTGGCCACACTGCCTGCGACTGTCATTTTTACATGTGCATTCTTTTCAAATTGGACTTGACATCGAACGACAGCTTTTTCAGCAGTATTCACAGCGACAGTTTTTTGATATTCAATTGCGAGTAAAATTATTTAAACACATTGCCCCAAAGTCTGCAAGACATAAGTAAGTGTTTTTTGACAAAAGGTATACAATTTTAGCCGACCTCCACCTGGCACAATGTTTTGTGTGCGTAAAGGTCCGATTGCTCTGCCGCTGTCCACCGTGGCACTCAGGATTTCCGAACAACTAAAGGAGGTAAAACACCATCGCAATAAGGCGCTTATATACTACACATCACACATAGTGAGCAGCAGCGCCCAAAAATTTTCACAACCAGCGAGGGAGCACCAGCTTGCAGCCATTAAAACATCGAAAGAAGCCGCTAAAGGACTTCCGTAAATATCATCATAGTCGACCAAGGTGACCGGCCAGCGTAGGACAAGAGAAGTATGAGCCGTATCAAACAGCGCATGTAAGTCTCACTATCCTGTTATTTTTCACCTATGTACATACATACATTTTACCGTTAATCGACAACGGCATTCATATATACGCTTGTAAAGGGTGTCCGCTGGCAGAATTGGGTTTTAGATTTACAGTTTCTACCTAACCGCTGAGCGTATCGGCGGGGTAGAGACAGCGTCAGCTTCGTCATTCGTGCGGGTTATTTAATAGCGATGTCTCAGTGGACGGGTAAACAACATGCGTTCGCAATCGAAGCGTATTTCAAGGTCAATGATTAGTGTGCAACTGCTCGTCGTAGATTTTGTCCACGTTACAATATTCGACGTTTTCCCCTACGACGACCCCTTCGACGATCTTACCCCTATGGATTTTTTCGGTGGGCATACCTCAAAAGTAAAGTCTACGAAAAAAACCCAGCGACCATCTCAGCACTAAAAAAATATCGTTCGTGAGGTTAATGGTATCCCAAC
>NW_023458560.1:419027-420550 GCF_013731165.1 Rhagoletis pomonella | reverse complement strand
CAACAATTACCAATTATATAAATTTTCCTCAAACATTAAAACTAGTTTGTAAGCATATTTGTTAAATAAAACCTGAATTGAAAACGAATTCACATAACTCGCTTCATTCCGCAACATCGAGTTATCGGATTTTAGTGTTTTTTAAATTCTTTGAACTATCGATATGTATCAAATCATTGAAATTTATCAATAAACTGGAATGTATCGGGTCAATTCCAAGTCTTGCCGACGTCCTAAGATAAAAAAAAAAATTAGTTAAGTTTTAGTTCCAAAGCAGAAGATTTTCCGGTAAGTTAATTTGTAGCGTATAAGTTTTGCTAGTGTTAAGTTAGAAAAGCTCTCCAAGGCTCCTAAAAACTAGAGAAACTGTCGAATTTCGACAGTAACCGGGACTCTAGTCTATATATTAATACGCTAACATAAATTGCGATTCTACCGAACCGATTTCAAAACCAAGACATTTTTCCTTAGACGAGCAGAGTTTTTGGTTTCAAAATTGGTTGAAAATTACAGCCAAAACCGTCGTTTAAACAGTTCCGTATTTGTGTATAGATGCTGCTGCAACATGTTCAATTTGACATGTTTTCGCATGTTTTTTCACTTCGTATTTGAAATTAAGCTTTGAAATAAAGATAAATATGAAGATGAAGAAATAAATGATAACGATGAAGTCAAAAAAAAAGAAGGCAAAAGTGAAGATAAAGACGAAAATGGAGACAATGACAGACACATAAGAATTAGGGTAACTGAAAGGGTAAGAAAATTTCTTGACTTTTTGAAGTGAAACTTCTTTAGCGGCAGTTGGTTGGGAGTAAATTGTCAAATTCAAGGGGAATAATGCTCACGGAAATGGTTCTTAGCGGTTTAGCGATTTGAGAATACAAACAAAACACAGATGCCTAGAAATAAACGAGAATCAAGGTAAATTTAAACACATTAAGGTAAATGTGAAGAGAAATATGCAAAAATAAAGATAAATATAAAGAAAAGGATGAGGATAAAGATCGATTTTGTTATCGATATTTTTATCGATATAAAACTCGATACTGTTATCGATAAAATAGCCGATATTGTTATCGATGCTGTTATCCATTAAATAGCCGCTATTGTAATCGATATAATAATCGATATTGTTATCGATTTGATAATCGATATTGTTACAGATACAAAAATGGATATTGTTATCGGTATAATAATCGATTAAATACTTGATTTTGCTATCGATTTAGTAATTGATATTGATATGTATAATAATCGATGCTGATGATTGTTATATTTATCGATTAATCAATCGATTTTGCAATCGTTATATTTTTCTATATGTTTATATTGTTATCGGTATTTTTATCGACAGAGTTATCGATATAATAATCGGAACATGGAATGTGATCACATTACAAGACATCACATCACATTATATCACATGATATGATGAGACATCACATGATATTACATCACATAATATGATATCCCATCACGTGACATGACATCATATGATATTACATCACTTTATATGGCATGAC
>NW_023458560.1:415394-418927 GCF_013731165.1 Rhagoletis pomonella | reverse complement strand
TCAGCTAACGTAGGCTTGAAGACAATAAGGCGTGTGTATAAAATTGTTAAAGGCGAGGAAAACGCCCTTATTCCTGATAATATGAACTTTCAAACGTTCCATATTTAAATTGAGCTCCACTTGTATCAACTTACGTCGATTCAAGGCTTTTCTTCGCGAAAATCGAATGAAAATGCTGTCAGAAAACTTCAAAATGCATCTTGTGGTTCAATGTTACTACAACTATACAGATTCAAGTTTTATGAGTTAGAAACTGGAAAGGATAAAATAGTCAAAGTACAAATTTTTCATATAATGAAACTAGTTCATAGTTTTTCTCTTTTTACTTGTAATATAAAGTTTTCTGAAATAAATATATTTTTTGATTGTTCTTCGTATTTTCTGTCTTTATTTAGTGCCTTATCTTGCTTTTTTGGCAATACCTTTGTTTTTGCCTTTTCCTGCCTTTTTCGCTATTTTGTTTTGCCTTTTTTTGCCTTTTTTGCAATACCTAGTGCCTTTTCCTGCCTTTTTCGCTATTTTATTTTGCCTTTTCCAGCCTATTTCCTTACTTTATTTTGCCTTTTTTATAGGTTTTTAGGTCCTAAAAATCCGTTCCCTGCTTATAAGTATGTCTATTAAGTTTAGTAATAGTTATATAACACTGATAAATTCATGCATTTCAACATTTCACTTAATATTACTTCCAAAATTACTTGTACAGGTGCCCAGTAAAAATATTTGTCATCTAGAAATCATGACTCGGAAACGACTGAACGGATTTGCATGAAATTTTGTACGCGGATAGCTTATGGGCCAGATTGGTTAATAGGCTATTCCTTTTTAAGAGTTGCCACCAATTTATTTAATATGCGGGAACGAATGAACGGATTTGCATGAAAATTTGCACACAGATAGTTTATGACCTAGATTGGAAAATAGGCTAATTTTATTAAGAGTTGCCACCTGTTAAAAAAGTTTAATTAAATTAATACGCGGAAATTTTGCACACGGATAGCTTATAACCTAGGTTGGAAACTAGGCTACTTTTTTAAGAGTTGCCACCTGTTAGAAACGTTTAATTTAGTTAATACGCGGAAAGTGGTGAACGGATTTGCATGAAAGTTTACACACAGATAGGTTATGAGCTAGGTTGGAAAATAGGCTACTTTTTTAAGAGTTGCCACCTGCTAACATAGTTTAATTATATTAATGCGCGCAAACGTCTTAACGGATTTGCATGAAATTTTGTAGGCAGATAGCTTATGGGCCAGATTGGTTAATAGGCTATTCCTTTTTAAGAGTTGCCACCAATTTATTTAATATGCGGGAACGACTGAACAGATTTGCATGAAAATTTGCACACAGATAGTTTATGACCTAGATTGGAAAATAGGCTAATTTTATTAAGAGTGGCCACCTGTTAAAAAAGTTTAATTAAATTAATACGCGGAAATTTTGCGCACGGATAGCTTATAACCTAGGTTGGAAACTAGGCTACTTTTTTAAGAGTTGCCACCTGTTAGAAACGTTTAATTTAATTAATACGCGGAAAGTGGTGAACTGATTTGCATGAAAGTTTACACACAGATAGCTTATGAGCTAGGTAGGAAAATAGGCTACTTTTTTAAGAGTTGCCACCTGCTAACATAGTTTAATTATATTAATGCGCGGAAACGTCTTAACGGATTTGCATGAAATTTTGCAAGCAGATAGCTTATGCCTTACAGTGAAAAATAGGCTAATTTTTTTGGAAGAGTTTTTTTTTGTTTTTTTTTTTAGATTGGCGCTTACACATATGTTAGTGTTTGGCCGAGCTTCTCCTCCGACTTGTGGCGTGCGCCTTGATATTGTCACGCAAAGCGGGGGGACCTACAGTTTTACGCCGACTCCGAACGGCGATTGTATTTTTATGAGAAGCTGTTTTTCATGGCAGAAATACAATCGGAGGTTTGCCATTGCCTGCCGACGGACGACCGCTGTTAAGAAAAAACCTTTTTTCTAAATTTTTTGCGATGTTGCTTTGACCAGGGTTTGAACCCGGGTCCTGCGGAGTGGAAGCGCGCACTGCTCACCACTACCCCACAGCGGCCGACATTTGGAAGAGTTGCCACCTGTTAAAAAAGTTTAATTAAATTAATACGCGGAAACGACAGAACAGATTTGCATGGAATTTCGCACAAAGATATCTTATGGCCTATGCTGGAAAACAGGTTACTATTTTAAGAGTTGCCACCTATTAGAAAAGTTTAATTAAATTAATACACGGAAATGACTGAACTGATTTGCATGAAAGTTTGCACACATATAGCTTATGACCGAGATTGGAAAATAGGCTACTCTTTTAAGAATTGCCGCCTGTTTGAAAATGAAATTTTGCTCAGAGATGGTTTATGACGTGGATTGAAAAATAGGCTACATCCTCAACCGGCTTCCCGATCAGAACGAAATTTGGTACACTTACTACGGATTTCGCAAGATGGTCTTAGACTGAAAGTAATTCCGATAGCTCAGGCCCCTCCCATACAAATTGGAATTTTCATATTACATACATATCACTGGAAGTATTTGTGGGAGAGAACTGGAACTTGGTATAGAGATATGTATGTGAAATCAATGTTGGCATTAATCGATTGATTTTTAAATCAATTAGTTAATTCGATTAAATTCAATCTGATTACAGTTGATCATGATTAATTTCAATCTGACTAAACAGTTAATCGTAACCGCGATTAAAAAATTAATTTTTAATCATTAACTCTTAATTTGATCAAGTAGGTTTGGTGATTAATTAATTTATGCTGGAATTTTCCTGTGCAAACAAAGCAAGTTAATCCGGTATGGCTAAGTCGGGTTTCCTCATCAATCTGAACAATTTGGTGTGAATTTTCATTGAGATCTATACCAACAAACGTTTTACAAACCAGGTTTGTAAAAGTTCCCAGTTTATGTATTACTAATAAAATAAATATATTTTTTTTATTATGTGCTTTTTATAAGCGTGAAACACAAAATAATTACTACTAGAGTGCCAGTTACTGTCGAAATTCGACAGTTTTTCTAGTTTTTAGGAGCCTTGGAGAGGGTTTCTAACTTAACACGTAGCAAAACTTATACGGTACAAATTAACTTACCGGAACATCTTCTGCTTTGGAATTAAAACGAAACTAAAATTTTTTATCTTAGAAGGTCTTTGGACTTAGAATTGACCCGATACATTCCACTTTATCGATAAATATTAATGATACATTTCTTTAACGTGACAAATTTCGATAATCCCACTTGTTTTTATAGCTCGATAACTATTCGTAAATTTCGACAACTCAGCTTCTTTATAAATTTCGACAACTCAATAAACATTGATCAATTTGAATAATTTGATACGTTGTGATAACTTAATACGCATGGATAAATTTCGATAATTATAAACTTCGATGATTCGATAAATTTCGGTAACTTTTATGGCAAATTTCAATTCAGTTACCCTAATTCTTATGTATTTCTCATTGTCTCCATTTTCGCCTTTATCTCCATTTTCGTCTTTATCTTCACTT
>NW_023458560.1:411362-415294 GCF_013731165.1 Rhagoletis pomonella | reverse complement strand
TAGCGAGTTTAAATGAAAATTTCGCAAAAATTTTCCGCAGTGAAAAATCTGATTTTGTGCCAAACAAGTCGCAAGTGGCGCGGCAATTCGAATGAATATTCTAAATAAGTGGTCACATACCAGTTATGGTCACGGTAGAATATTAACGGAAGTTCCGGGGCTACCCGGATTGGTGGACTATGCACTTCCGGAACCTGCACCCGCTACAGCGTTCGCGACCCTCCTACCCTCAAGGGAAGAGTGGAAGCATGACGCTGTAGGTAGTGGAGAGTCCATCCATGTATACACAGATGGCTCAAAGCTCGAGGGTAGGGTTGGAGGAGGTGTATATTCCCATCACCTGGGAATCTCCCTCAGCTTTCGTCTCCCGGACCACTGTAGCGTTTTTCAGGCTGAACTGATGGCAATCGACAGGGCCACGAAACTGGTAAAGTGTGATATGATACCCCAAGTTGATATCTACATCTTCACTGACAGCCAGGCGGCAATAAAGTCCCTCACGAAGCAGTCGACAACCTCCATGGTAGCCATGAAATGCCGCGCATCTCTTAACGAGATGGCTGAGTCATTTCGCCCAAAGGTAATATGGGTTCCGGGACACTGCGGCATAGAGGGGAATTGTAAGGCCGACGAACTGGCGCGACTTGGCACGAAACTTCCTTTTGAGGATATAAATGACGAAATAGGAATACCCTTGCAAACTTGTAAGCTACTTATCTCCGAGAGGCTCACTAAAGTAGCGAACGAAAGGTGGCAGGACGAAATCACCTGCAAAACTGCCAAACAATTATGGCCGGTGCTCAGCGCCAACCGCACTGGCCTACTACTGAGTCTAAATAAGTCCAATATTAGATTATTAGTATCCGTCATAACAGGACACTGCCTAATTGGCAAGCACGCCGATCGACTTGGCCTACGCTCACATGACTTCTGTAGAAGTTGTCAAGATGAAGAAGAGGAGGAAACGATTCTCCACCTGTTGTGCCAATGCCCTGCTCTATCTAGACGAAGACTCTCCACTCTCGGTAGGCAATTCTTCGACAACTTGGAGGACCTTAGATGCGTCGAAATCAGGGATCTTATAAAATTCGTTCAAAGTTCAAAATGGTTTTAGGAGCGGTCGGGAGTTGCTGACCCAACATGCGGCATCACAATGGGCCCTGAGCCTAAGTGTGTCTTATAGACGACCGCGACAACCTACCTACCTACATACATACATGAAAACATTCCATACAAACATATGTACGAATGGATGTAGTTACGCGAAGCACGCTTGCATCATCTATATATATAATAAAATTATAGTTTAAGAAACTAAAACCTCCCTATTATAATTGCCATTCGTACTGTCGTCAGGTATGTAACTTGAGAATAGAAATCACTGCATCTTTTAGGCGCATCAATATTACATAGTTACATCCCGAGTTAATAAAAGGAAGGTAATAATAAAAATGAATGTTTGTCTGTATGTCCTTTATAGGCGTCAAAAGTACCCAACCGATTTTAATGAAATTGTTAAGGTAGGTGCATATAATGTATGTCCTTTATAGGCGTCAAAAGTACCCAACCGATTTTAATGAAATTGTTAAGGTAGGTGCATATAATCACTGGGAGTATTATAGAACAAAACTAATGTCGATAGGTGGCGCTCCAGTCGAGATATTTCTAAAATCCGTATTTACGGTCCGATTTGCTTAAAATTCGGTACGCAGGTAGCTTTTTAGCATATATGATTCATTTTTTCTGAGAACTGGACCAGGGACCTATCTATTCGAAAAAATCGTATTTGCGGTCCGACTTGCTTAAAATTCGGTACGTAGGTAGTTTTTTAGCATATATTAGCGTATATGACCCATGTTTTACGAGAAGTGGACCAGGGACCGATCTATTCGAAGAAATCGAATTTATGGTCCGATTTGCTTAAAATTCGGTACTTAGGTAGCTTTTTGTCTGGATAAGCTTATAGATTCCTGTTTTCCAGTTTTCATGCAATTTCGAATATAAATAGCTTTGAGCAACCACCATATCAAGGGGCGAATTCGTCACTAAGCAAGATATTTTTGCGCCCGTCAGAAACAACGGATACTGTCAAAATATAATTATAATATATAATATATCTCAACTAATATATATTTTGAAAGCCGTTTTTTAGTTTTCGCAAGGCTCGAGAGCGGCTGAACCGATTTTTTTGAAACTGCCACCTGCCGCACGTGTCCCAAGGATGGTTTTAGGTTAAAAAAAAAAATCAATATGTAAAGGGGGCGTGGCACCTCCCATACCAACCGAATTTCTCATGCTACATATCTCTGAAAGTGTGCATGGTAGAGTTCTGGAACTTGGTATGGAGATATACGAAATCAATCGCATACTCTTGGAGAAAAATCGGAACTATTAGAAAAGGGGGTGTGGCATCTTCCATACAAACCGAATTTTTCATACTGCATATCTTTGGAAGTGTTCATGGTAGAGTTCTGGAACTTGGTATGGAGATATACGAAATCAATGGCATACTCATGAAGAAAAAGGGCAGCTGTTGGAAAGGGGGTCGTGGCACCTCCCATATAAATCGAATTTTTATACTGCATAGCTCTGAAAGTATTCATGCTACAGTACTGGAACTTCGTATGGAGATATGTATGCAGTTGAAATCAAGCCCATACTCATGGAGAAAATTTGGGCTATTTGAAAATGGGGTGTGAGGCCTACAAATGTACCGACCTTTAACTATCTTTGAATGTATTTATAATTCGTCTGTAGGTGTCTTTGTGAGTGAAATCCTCCTAAATGGTTGTACGGATTTTAACGAAACTTTTTGTGTGTGTTTGAGTGTGTCTCTGGATGGTTTGGTTTCACAATTTAATGCGACAGTTGGCGCTGTAGTTGAGTTATTACTAAAAATCTTATTTATGATCCGATTTGGCCAAATATGTATGCAATACTATTGCACAAACGTGCTGCCAAGTTATTACTAAAAATAGCCAGCTGAGAAAGGGGCCGTGAAGGTCAGATTAAATCGAGCTGTTGCTCCATTGATTATATCCAACGCTCCTGCATTGCGGTTGGCCCAATGGATGTGATTTTCCCATATTATTATGCGTTCAAACTTTTAAGTTATTTCGTCTGAAATAAGTAGATGTATAATGCATTTCTGTGGAACAATGATCCGCACCCATTTTGAAATTGCCTCCAACTATACTACCTATATCTTCCTTCTCACTCATGTTACGTTTTCAGTTTTAAAAATTTCACTCTCTATTTTTGCGATACCGCCGCCTAAGAAGTTTCACTTTAAAAATTACTGCTCGTGATCAGGTAGCATGAATTTAATGAAATTTCATAATTTTATTAAAAGTCAAATGGTTAACAACAACAACGAATATCATTAAATGAAACTACCTTCTTTTTTGTATCATGCTGAAGACCAACCAATCGCGTATACAATTTCTTAGGTTCGAGCAGGTTCGAGTATCTAAGTCACATTTGAAAAGTTTGAAATAATCAAAAAGGCACAGCTAAACAATTCTCTGACGTTATTTCGAACAGGTATGATCGGTTTACGCAACTTGAATGAAGCTTTCGCTGCCTTCTCAAGCAGAGCGTGTACGTACATATGTATACGCGAATATGCCCGCCGGGCAGGCGCCGCCCAGGTCTGCTTTAGAACTACTTGTTGTCTAAACCTGAAACTTTACCAAAAATGTTCGTATATATTTGTCTTTAATGCTGCATTTAAACAAAACAAAAATTTTAAACTTCATAACACAACTTTTGCATTTGTAAAAACCACGTCCTTAATTTTTAGACAGTTAGACTCACCTTTTTAGAATAGTATCTAGTTTATTGTGTACAAATTGCAAATCAATCGATACACAAACGTCTGAGATATAGCGAGTTTAAATGAAAATTTCGCAAAAATTTTCCGCAGTGAAAAA
>NW_023458560.1:404270-411262 GCF_013731165.1 Rhagoletis pomonella | reverse complement strand
AAATGGTTCGGAACTATAGAAAAAGGGATGCAGAACGAACTAGATCCTATTTGTCGAACTTAGAACTATTTCGGAACTATCGAATAAGGGATGCAGCGGGGGGCTTGTTTACTTTACATAGATGTGTGTTCGACGGCTTTTTCGTCCAAATACGCTTTTATTCTGCGCTTCGCAGATGCTTTTTCATAGCCTGCTAATACAAAACTAAAGTTTGTGTTAACATTTCAACATCTTGGGACCGTCTGAAATCTAAGAAGCTAGCACCTCTGCAAACTCAGCTACAGCTAAAGGTATGTAAACGTACATTTCTTAAAATTTCAAATTGAAAACACATTTCTTCCAAAATAACTTAAAATCGCACACACGGAAGAACCAAAAAGATTGAAAGATCATGACACTTTTTTCTTTCGTCTGTCGATTTTAGAACTGGTTCGGAACTATAGAATTTAGGACTAGTTCGGAACTATCGAAAAAGGGATGCAGCGGGGGGCAATTGACCCTTCCTAGGACATCGCTATGTTAAATTCGCCAGTTACTTGCATGCAAAAGAGATTTATCGCGAACCAGTACTGGGTCTAAATGTACTAGAAGCGCACCAGTTCAGAACTAGAGATTTTCCCCACAGGGCTGTCTCTCTTTGATTGCGGAATAAAAACACATTGTGAAGATACCTTACTATCAATATAGAAGTATTAGATATATGCCTTAAAGTGTTTAAATTTACTTTGATCTTCGTTTTTGCCTGTACCTCTAGGCATCTTTGTTTTTGTTTTTATTCTCAAACCGCTAAACCGCTGAGAACTACTTCCATGTGCATTATTCCCCTTGAATTTGACAATTTACTCCCAACGAACCAACTGCCGCTTAAGAAGTTTCACTTCATATATTTAAGAAATGTTCTTACCCTTTCAGTTACCCTAATTCTTATGTATCTGTCATTGTCTCCATTTTCGTCTTTATCTTCACTTTTGCATTCTTTTTTTTTACTTCATCGTTATCATTTATTTCTTTCTCTTCATATTTACCTTTACTTCAAAGCTTAATTTCAAATGTGTAGCGAAACATGTCAAATTGAACATGTTGCAGCAACATCCATACACAATTCGAAAATGTTTAAACGACGGTTTTGGCCGTAATTTTCAACCAATTGTAAAACCATAAAAACTCTGCTCATCTACAGAAAAATGCCTTTCCAACGGTGTTCTTGGTTTTGAAATCGGTTCGGTAGAATCGCCAAACGAACGGAGACTAAGTTTATGTTAGCGTATTAATATATAGATAACTGGTGTTTGGTTTCAAATTCGGACAAACTAGACAACTTAATCAGATTTTATTTTTAATTGGATTCACGATTAATGATTAAAATTAATTAATCGTAATCGCAGCCAGCGATCAACGATTAAAAAAATTTAATCATTAACCGCACAGTTGATTACGACTAATTAATCGTCAAACGCGATTGACATTTTGATCGTTAAATGCTAATCGTTAATCATATTAACATTTTTCCAACACTGTGTGAAATCATATTCATACTCACGGAGAAAAATGGACGTTTTTGGAAAAAAGGCGTAGCACCTCCCATACTGACTGAAAGTTTCATATTGCATATCTCTTCAAATGTTTGGGGTAAAGTACTCAAGCTTGGCATGGAAATACATATATATGTATATATGTATGTGAAACTAATACCATACTCATGGAGAAAAATGAGAGTTACTGGAAAAGGTGATGTGGCAACTCTCATGCAAATAGACTTTTCTATGCTGCAGGAGGTGTTTATTGCGGAACATGGCACCGAGATGTGTATACAAAATTAATTCCATACTCATGGTAAAAAATTTGCGTTATTCGAAAAGGGTACATGGTACCTCCCGTACAAATTTACTTTTTATACTGCATATCTCTAGAGGTGTTCATGGTAGAGTACTGGGACTTGGTACTGGGGTATGTAAAATCAATTCCAAATTCATGGAAGAAGATTAGGGTTATAAGAAAAGGGGGCGTGGCACTTCCTGTACAAATTGACTTTTTCTTGCTACATATCCCTGGAAGTGTTTGTGGAAGAACATTGGAACTTGGCATGGAGTTGTGTATACAACCTGTGTCAATTGCTCTTGGAGAAAATGTGAGTTATTAAAAAAGGAGGCATGTCACCTCCCACACCTACTAAAATTTTCTTAATAGATATCTCTGGAAGGATAGAAAGCCTCTGGAAGTATTTTAAATTTGTTATGGAGATTTATTTTATAAGTGCCGTACTGACAGAAAAAATTTCATTTAATGGAAAAGGGAGAGCCGGGTTCGGCCTTATAATCTTAAGCTCTCATGATGCATACCTACCTCTTGAGGCAATTTCTACAGTAATGAGAAGTGGTATTTTATCAAGGCCAGGTTACTAAATTTGAGATGGAAATATTAGAACCCGCCGTGGCATCTCCAAGAAGGTTACATGTTCACGCGTCGTATCTCTGGAACCATTTTAAGGTAAACTTAGAGGGATTGATATCTTTCGTATGCTTACGGCGCAGACGAAATTTTATAATTTTATAGTTTTAAACGGCCTAAATACCTTAACACCTATAACAAAATGGGCACAGATATAAAATATAACACCATTAAATTATTTTTCATATTTGTATAAAAACGTTGGGTGAAACCCCCGGGTATAAGCTAGTATTGTTATAACTTTAGAACAGAGCTGGGCAGCTTCGGCAGAGCATTTTTGTAGTGTGCGTGCAATTGATGTCACTGTGTGCGTGCGAACTAGTCGTGCAGTTTCATACAACACGATCTTATAACCAAAGTGTTGTTTATTAATGCGAACGATAGTTCGATGGTGATCGATACAACTGATTGCTCGAATTAAATTAACCCTCTACCGTATACGAACTAAAATATGGTGTCACTACTTTTACAACCTTTTAAAAATATATCAAACTAATTAAATGCTTTGTGAAGTTAACTACGAATACCGGAACATAATTTCTTTCCCTATGGTTAGATTACATTTGAACATAACCTCACTTTTGTGTGCGTTGTCGAAATAGAAAATAGACGTTATATTCGTTTGCGCGGAACTCAACTGTAAGAAAGAAAAAATAAGGAAGAACGCAAGTTGTTCTTGTAAAACAGAAAAATGTAAGTGCGCCTGGGCCACACTGGAAAAGTGAAACTTACGTTACATATCTATTTTGTCTCATAACCAATATATATACATACATACATCTGCTTTTGCTTAAGGTTATATTTTTTCTCTTTTTTCTATCTCTACCCCTGCTCGTTCTAATTACGCTTATGTTATTCTGTTTTCCTTTAACTTAATTTTTATCTTTATACTTTATCGATAACAAAATCGATAGTAACATCCAACAAAGTACCGATAACAAAACCGATAAAAGTATCGGTAACAAAATCGATGACAAATTCGATAAAAATTTCGATAGCAAAATCGATAATAATATTGGTAGCAAAATCGATTAGAAAATCGATAAAAATATCGATAGCAAAATCGATAAAAGTATCGATAACAAAATCTATAAAAATATCGATAGCAAAATCGATAAATAATCAATCAAACAAACTGATTGAAAAATCGATAAAAATTACGATAACAAAATCGATAACAAAATCGATAAATAATCGATGACAAAACAGATAAGAAAATCGATTAGTAATCGATAATAAAATCTATAAATAATCGACAAAAATAATCGATTACAAAATCAATAAAAATATCGATTACAAAATCGATAACGAAATCGATAAAAATGTCGATAATTATATTGATAAGTTCCGAAAATATCGATAACAAAATCGATAAAAATAAAAAATTAAAAATTAATAAAAATATCGATAACAAAACCGACAAAAATATCGATAAGTCCCGAGAATCTCGAAAATCTATAAAATCTCAAAATAGTTTCCATAGTCTGTCTCAATCTATATCATTTTCTCTATAATTAACTTTCATAATCATTCTTCCTCTATCTTCATCTATACTTTTATCGGTATCCTCATCCTCATCTTTTTCTTTATATTTATCTTTGCTTTTAATTTTATGTTTATAATTTTCTTCATCTAAAAAGTTCAAATTTACCTTGGTCTTCATTTTTGCCTTTACCTTTACGCATCTTTGTTTTGGTTTTTATTTTTACCTTTGCCTTATCCTCTTCTTTATCTATGTACGTACTCACCTTTACTTTCATTCTTGTGTTGGTCTTCTTCTACGTGTTATTCTTTAACTTTATTAAATTAGTGCCTACACTCAAGAAGCACTTGTTTCAGCCCAAACCATTTCCGTTGAACAATTTCTGTTGCACCATTTCCGTGTGCAATTTCCGCGGAATTTGCCAATTTACTCCCAACCAACCAACCGCCGCTAAAGAAGTTTCACTTCAAAAATATTTCCTTAATTCACACATTCTCTTCTGTGTCAATCAATATGGGTTTACCGCTACCCAACTGTTTTCTATTGTTTTCATACAATTTTCCATATATTTTTTCTAAAATAAAATTTAAAATAAATGACTGGAGTAATTTTTTCTTTTCATATAGGTTTATTAATACGTAAATAACGCGTTTTTCGCTATTAAGAATTTTTATTCATCTCCTTCATAATTCATTCAAATTACAAAAATGCTCTGCCGAGGCTGCCCACCTCTGCAGCAGGGTTAAGTGTAAGGCCGGAATCGAACATGTTTGAAGGAAACAAGCAAACCAATCTACTTAGGAATGCGTACATACATTTCATTATTATATGGAAGACCAAAAAGTTTAAGAAAAAGTATTCAAATGTTTTTTTTTAGTAATTTATGAGTCCACCTCTATAACAAACAAGGTCAGGTAAACAACTTGGTACAGAATAAGTGTAATTACTATGCATTTCTGCGGTTATTGAATCCCAATTTTCCACGATAATGGGCTTCAGTACCGGAACGAAATTTGTGTAAAATTTTTGTACTATCCATGCCAAGAGATCTTTGATCGGCCAGCTTCACGGTTCCACCACTGGAAAACGGGCTCCCAATTTAACTCTGTTCCGGTACTGAAGCCCATTACTGTGGAAACTTGGGATTCAAATACCCCAGAAATGCATTGTAATTACAGTAATTCAGTGCCAAATTGTTTACCTAATATTATTTTTTAAAGAGGTGGACTAATAAGTTACTAAGTAAAAAAACATATAATATTTTCTTAAACATAATTGTCAGGCGTGTTTTGTTTACTTTTTTCTGTCTTATAAAATATGCGGGTAAATCAAAAAGTTTATTTAGGTATTTTTTGAAAGTAGTCTGGGAAGAACATAATTATTTTCCTAAAAACATCTCCTTAATTGTTGCTGACATAAGAAAAATTTATTTACCTATTCAAATGGGATAAAGCGTACTTAGTAAAAAAATGTGAGAAATAAAATTAAAAAAATTCTATTAATTAAAAATAGTGCATATAAAAAACTGTAAAAAAAATAAATTTTCATATAAAATTCAATATTTCTTCAAATTTAAAAATATAACTTGGCACAAAGAGGAAGTGTATGTGGGTAATCAAAAACTAGCTCTATAGGCAGAAATAACTTTGTCCACGTCAATATTATTAGGGTAGCATTTTATAATTAGTTAGTCCTTGAGATGAGAATCAGTCAAGGAGTTTCTGTATTTACTCTTAATTATTTTCATGCAGGAAAAAGCAGATTCGCAAGTATATGTTGTACCAAACATCGAATATAATTTTAAAACTGTTTTTTTTTTTTAGAATCGGAAAATCATAGTGCTTTATTTATCTCCAAAACTCTATCTTTGCTGTAACAGTAAGAGAAAAGTCAGAACGCATCTTTATTAGTTCTTCCTGAATTTCGGATTGATAGTTGTCGGCCGCTGTGGTGTAGTGGTAAGCAGTGCGCGCTTCCACTCCGCAACGCCTGGGTTCAAGCCCTGGTCAAAGCAGAATCGCAAAAATGTAGAAAAAAGGTTTTTTCTTAACAGCGGTCGTCCCTCGGTAGGCGATGGCAAACCTCCGAGTGTATTTCTGCCATGAAAAACAGCTTCTCATAAAAATACGATCGCCGTTCGGAGTCGGCGTAAAACTGTAGGTCCCTCCGCTCTGTGTGACAACATCAAGACGCACGCCACAAATCGGAGGAGAAGCTCGGCCAAACACTAACATATGTGTAAGCGCCAATCTATTATTATTATTAGTTGTCAATTGCGCATTGCAGAGAATTTTTGAACAGTTCAATAAGTGGTCTGATATTCTCTATATCGGAAAATCGTTTAGTATATTCGTCTCTCAATGTCTGAAAACAAACTCCGAACTGTTGTAGATTTTCGATATTTCCATACTCTTCAAAAATCTATTTGGTTTTCGGTAAATTTGAAAGATTTCCCTCTGCAAATTGTGACTGAAGAGCGGACAGTCTTCTTTTGAATTCGTCTATTGAATATAGCAAATCGCAAATTATTTTATTTTTACCTTGCAAAGCCAGGTTGAACAAGTTTATGTGTTTTGTCAAATCACAAAGGAGCGCTAGTGAAAACAGAAAATCAGGATTTATTAAAGCTGCAATCAGATCTTTTGCAGAGGGTGAGTTGTCAAATTCTACAAATGACTTTATTTGAGAGCGCAGCTCAAACAATCTCTCCAGACTCCTACCACAACTAAGCCATCTTATTTCTGTATATAACAATAAATCTCCATAATCAGCGGCAATTTCCTCTAAAAACAATTTAAGTTTACTATGCTGTAAAGAATTGTGCACACCTCCTAATTTATTAATTACACTGGTCTACAAATTTCAACTTTTTTTCTGCGAATAAGACGGGACCTGGTGTTTCTGAACGGATTTTTCGTGCTGAACACGAATCCGGGGTCAAAAATGTCCCATCACGTCACGTTTTCGAGAAAAAAGGGGTTGAAACCCCTAAAAACAGCGTTTTTGGCCATTTTCGAAAAATTATAGAGCTGAACCCTGACGTGGTACAAATTTTGCATAT
>NW_023458560.1:399134-404170 GCF_013731165.1 Rhagoletis pomonella | reverse complement strand
TATGAAATTGTAAAAATGAGATTTTACAAAGAGACTGCTCGCAAAATGGCAATGTTTGTGGGCAAAACGTCCAACTTGATTGCGGATTGATTTGAACCAACGTTTTCGGCTTGCATTATGTAAAAATGATGTGTTTGTTGTAATTCATTCTGTCATTTAATACCATTATGCGAACGCCAATTCATGAAATCATTTCATACGTTTGAGTAGAATCTGAATGAATGAACACCATTTCCTGATTACAATTAACGCGAAATAGAGTTTATGCACTTAGTTTTTACTCAGATCGATGAAATGGTTTCGTGAATTGGACTACGCATACATGTGATACTTATGCTTATCATTTATAAGGTAATTTTATGTTTTTATACTCTTGCTACCACATGAATATATAAATTCGTGATAAGAATATATGAATTCGCCTTGGAAGATAGAAAGCGAGTAAGAATAAATGCCGAACAATGGAATTTGTCTTCTTTCAACTTAAATAAATGCATTTTGAAAACAAAAATGCGTACGTTACTTAGTGCGTTGGTAATGGCGAATTCGTAAGGATCTATTGATTGCATTATAAACATTTTCATTTATTTGTTAAACATACAATTACTTCCATTACAACCCGGTCCTATGGATGCTAGAAGCGCGAATTCATATAAGGTGGTGTTACCGGAAAATGAATAAATAAATTATATGTATATCAGAAAATTAATAAGATGAAATGAAATTATTGTTTGATTTCTAACCAAACCTATGTATGTAACTCAATCGCCTAATGGTTTGCCGAACCGTAAACATATGTAGACACATCCAATTTTGTGAGTACCTACCTGGTACTCACACCTTTTTTAAGAAGTTTCACTTCTATCATGTGTACGGTGTTACACACGCACTTTTTTTTTAAGCAGAAGATTTCATCAGTCCACTCAAAGAAGTCGAATAGGATGAACCTGAAAATCAGGGACGTGAACCGGTTTTGAACCGAACCGGTTTTGAACCGGAAAACCGCTGTTTTCTATTAATTAACTGAACCATTAACCGAACCGAAATTTTCCATATATGTTTGATTCCAACCGAAAACCGAACCACTTTCCATAAGGGTTTAAAGGTTCGTTTCAACCAATTTTTAATAGATAAATGTACCCACTTTTTTCTTTTTGTTAAACATGGTAATACCCATGAACCAACGACTACAGATCACGCAATCCGCCATCGTTGTATTTGTAATCGGATTTCATAAAAAAGTCTTCGTAGCGTTTTTGATGTTTTTCCCTTTTGTTTACGTCATCTTCTATCGCTTCGGGATGTCTTTTTTAGCAATTTACCTTTGTGATTGGAACAAGTTTGTGCGTTTGTTTGGTATGGCAAAGGGCCTAAATTTTCGTGAAAAGTGGGTGCACATTTGTGGTCAGAACGTTGGCATTGAAAAATCGACCCGTGGTATATGCGATTGTAAAACACTTTCAATCATGAAAACCATATTTTATACATTTTTTTGATAATTCTCATCAAGTTTCACTTCGGATATTTTATAATAAATACCAATTTAATCGCACTCAATCACCGCGCCTTTTCGCTTTCTTTGTTTGTTTTCATTCTTAGGCACACGTCAAAAACACTCAGAAATTTCCTTTTTTCATTATTTTCCGATTGCGTGATCTTGTTACATAGTTGGTTCATGGGTAATACCCATGGCGCAATAAACAGTTGAAGTAATAAAACAGATTTCTCGCTTTATTTTCTGACATTCGTCTGCTTATAGTCAAATCTTAAAGGCAATTTTTCAAATAAGGCAGTGTCAAAATCTTTCTTCTCGCTCTAAGTACTTCACCTGGTATAATTCCGCCATGGGTAATACCTACCATGTTTGTTTACCATGTGAAAATATCAAATGTAAAGGCAACCCATCTCATTTGACAGACACTGGACCCTTAACCTTGCGCGTTGTTGCACTTGACACTTGACACTTAAACTTGCGCGTTATTTTTTATACCCGAGCGCACTTGTGCACAAGGGTATTATAACTTTGTTCACATAACGGTTGTTTGTAACAGGTAAAACGAATCGAGATAGATATAGAAAAATGTATACATAAGTGATCAGAATGAATAGTGAAATCGATTAAGCGGTGACTGTCTGTCCGTCCGTCCGTCCGGCGGTCCGTCTCTGCACACGATAACTCGAGTAAAAATTGAGATATTTCAACGAAAATTTGTACGTGCACTTCTTTCGGACGTAGGACGGATGGTATTGAAAATGGGCAAAATCGGACAATAACCATGCCTACCTCCCATATAACGGTAATTTGGAGAAATACGAAATCTTCGATAAATCAGTAAATATTAAAGCTAATTTATTCAAAATTGATATTGACGTTTATGATATAATTTTGGAAAACGGGCGTTGCATCGCCCACTTATGATCACATATATGTATCTCGGTAACCGTTCTACCAATTTGTACCAAACTCGCTATGGCTATTGTGCTTGCCAAATAAAAGAAAAACGTCGAAAATTATTGGAATCAGACTAAAATTAAGGCCGCTTTTCATATAACGGTAAATTTCAGAAATGCTTGAAACTTCAATATTTCGAAATTTAAGGACGCTAAATTACTCAAAATTGATACATCCCGGCTTACCATGTTGCGGTAGCTTTCGGAAAGGTGAAAATCATATATTTAATACTTGCGCCGGGTATTTAATGTTCGGCTCCGCCCGAACTTAGACTTTATTAGTTGTTTGTTTTTCGAACCGTTGAACCGAACCGAAACCCCGGTTCAAAGACCAAAAAAACCGCTTTGATGAACCAATCCAAAAGTGCAAAAACGGTTCGAACCGCTGTACCGAACCGACAACATTTTTCATCCGGTTCACGTCCCTGCTGAAAATTAATGCATAATCTCAAAAAGGGGGTTGACGGAACTAAGTTTCAGAACGGATGAAGAAAGTGATCAAAATTATACTTATGCTAATTGCCTATCGGAGGGTGGTCTGCGCAAGCCGAATTCAAGTTTTTTGCATACATTGGACATTTTAAGTTCGAAATTTGTTGAAGTTAATAGTGATACGCTAGCCACAAAGCCTATTTTTTTGCTAAATCTGATGAGAAATTTAAAAGTAAATCTTAACGAATCACGAATTTCATGTGAACAAATATTCCCAAAATTATAAAGTAAACCAAAAATAATTTTTCCCAATTTGTTTTTGTTTTGCAAGTTAAATTATGAGAACAATTTATTCACATGGAATTGGCGATTATAAAAAGAATTTATCTGAAAAGAGAATTCTTTAGAATTAGATAAGAAATGAAAGATAGATGAAAAAATAACAACAGAATGCTCTCGTGATTTTTATTATAAAACATACAGAACAATTTCAATGAAGTCTGCTTTAACATTACATATTTTAAATATTTTTAATGAAAAAAGGTGCGAACCACGTAAATAAAAAAATTACCAAGCACTGATAATGATATTTCATTTGAAATATTATTAAATTGGTATAAATGTGGGAAAGAAAATGCTCCAATTTATTGTTTTAATATTATCAAAGTGGTAAGGCCGTTGATAATACTCACAATTTATGAAACTTCAAAAAATTTCATTATCCGTAAAAAGTTGTTTATTGAAAGTACCTTCTTTTTTGTATCATGGTCTTCAGTCTACAATCAGCATTCGATTAGACAGTATTTATGCGCTGCGCTTAATTGACTATTTATTTAAATTCGGTAATATGTCTCAACCAAAATGGGAGTTGGAGCTTTTTTTCAGCGAATATAACCAATGACGCAGAATGTTTGTTATGCTCACGTCATGTTTAAAAAAAAAAAAAAAACATAATTTGCAACGCCACTACATATCGCGTCATGGGGATTATGACAAATACACGGGGGAGAGAGGGTAAACTTTGTAAAGTGAAAGTTGCTGTTAATGAGAAACGCAATGAATGAATGAATGATGAACGCGATGAAGTATCATGTTGCAGCCCAGCCAAACGAAAGGTAGAACTATCACCTGATTTTGTTCAGAATGTAACGGATAGAACATCCTTTGTTGTTGCCTTGGCTTTGGCAACGCAATGTCGACCATTCTCTGATGGACTTTTTTTTAAGGAACTAGCTATTTCCGTTTTACAGTGTTATGGGGAGATAGGAAAAGATTCTGCTAACCTAATTGATAAGACATGTCTATCCCGTAGAACTCTAACTCGCCGAAGTGAATTAATAAGCGAATGTATTCAAAATCAATTAAAAAAATCCATTAACGATTGCGAATATTTTTCAATATGCTTAGATGAAAGTACTGATGTTGCCGATATATCGCGACTTATTATATGTATAGAACTCCAATGTTCTATAATTCTTTATTTTGAATTCAGTAAATTACAAACTTAAAAATATACTTTTATATAAACTATTCAGTTGTAGAAATGCGCAGTAGTTTTTACGAATGCGTCGAAAAACCTTCGGCGTCGGTTAGTATTCAAATTCTATAACATGAAGTTGGTTGCGTTTTGCCAATCGCTGTGGCTTAGGGTTATCACTACACCACTCCCCTTCTAGTAGGCCTGCCGGAATAAGAACAATTGGTCACAACTTAGACTGCCCGACGGCTGCCAACTCGTCCTTTGGGAAATAAGCTGGTTTAAGTCTATCGATAGATACCGTGACAGGTTTTGATCCTACCAGTATCGTATATGTCTTGGGATATCAGCTGACCACGAGATATGGCCCGTCATATGGTGCCTTCAATGGCTTTTTGATGGTGTCATCCCGCAGAAAAACGTGGCTACAAACGGGGATCCTTGGGAACACATACCGCAGGTTTTCCGTGCTGCGAAGTTTGAGTAGGCCGAGCCTTTTCAAAATGCCGTCGAAATTCCCGTAAGAAACCTTGCTGGTCTACGGGACTACCCTCATTGGCGTCTATGAAGTCGCCTGGAAGCCGAATAGGTTGACCGTAGATCATTTCCGCCACAGAAACTCCTAAGTCCTCTTTAACAGCTGTTCTTAACCCCAAAAGGACGATAGGTAGGACAT
>NW_023458560.1:394616-399034 GCF_013731165.1 Rhagoletis pomonella | reverse complement strand
GCTGTTCTTAACCCCAAAAGGACGATAGGTAGGACATCTACCCAATTTGCGTCTGCCGAATGGCATCTGAGCTTTCAGAACTCGGTGCCACCTCTCCACCATACCGTTTGCTTGTGGATGGTAACTGGTGGTGTGTATGTGTCTGACTCCTAAAAGTTTTGCCAACTTTTTGAATAAAGCGCTCTCAAATTGACGCCCCTGATCGGTGGTGACAAATTTGGGAGCACCAAACCGGCTTATCCACCCACCTAAGAGCTCTCTAGCGACCATCTCAGCTGTCATGTCCGCCAAGGGAATTACCTCTAACCATCTTGAGAACCGGTCAACACAGGTCAGGCAGTATGTGAAACCTCTTGAGGGAGTAAATGGACCGACTATATCCACGTTGATATGCTCAAATCGTTTACCTGGGACTGCAAATTGTTCGAGTTCAGCTTTCGTGTGACGGGAGACTTTACATCGCTGGCACGCTGGGCAACTGCGCACCCATGCTCGTAGATCACTACTCATCTTTTTCCAAACAAAACTTTTCGCAATCAATTTAATAGTTGCCTTCGCTCCCGGATGGGCCAACCCATGACTAGCGTTGAATATCACCCGACGTAAAATCTCTGAGATATACGGACGCAGTGAACCGGATGAGTCACAGACTATCTCTATACCTGTACCTGGATGTCGGTATGTTACTAGATGCATCGAAGTAGGCTCGCCGTCGAGTGGTTTCCAAAGATCCTCGCTTCTATTTTGCTGCTATGTAACTGCTGTAGATCTACTGGTGATGGTAACGCAAAAGTTTCAATTCTTGAGAGCATATCAGCTACAATATTATCAGCACCACTGATATGTCTTATGCCAGAGGAAAATTGGCTGATGAAGTTTAGCTGACGTGTCTGTCGTGGTGAAAGTTTCTTCCATTTTTGTTCAAAAGCATGCGTTAGCGGTTTGTGGTCGGTGAAAATAGTGAAAACTGTGCCCTCCAAATAGTAACGGAAGTGTCGAATGGCTTTATAGATCGCTGACATTTCGCGATCATACGCACTATAACGCTGTTCAGTCGGAGTAAACTTTTGCGAAAAAAAACCCAACGGCATCCACTTACCATCGACCAGCTGCTGAAGAACTCCACCGACTGCGATGTCTGAGGCCTCAGTCATCAAGGCTATTGTGGCATCTCTCATTGGAAAAGCTAGAAGGGCCGCTTCCGCCAACTGCTCCTTAAGTTTTTCGAACGCCTCTGTCGCCTCTGTTGTCCAATTTATTGCTGTTTTGTCGCGTTTCTTGCCTATCAGCCTTTGCAGTGGTGCCTCGATGGCCGCAGCGTGAGGCAAAAACCATCTATAGAAGTTGATAGCCCCCAAAAACCGTCTCAACTCATTGACTTCCTTCGGCTTATTAAACTTTAGTATGCCCCTCACCTTCTGAGGCAGCGGCTTGATGCCTTTAGCCGAGACGAGGTGGCCCTGGAACTCTACTTCTTCTAGTCCCAGCTGGTACTTTTCACCGTTAATGACCAAACCCCTCGCACGATAGCGGTCAAAAACTTTTTCAAGATGCTCTGCATGCTCCTCCTGCGACGTAGAGGCGATGAGCACATCATCGAGATAAGGGAAAACGGAAGGTAAACCCTTAACGGTTTCGTCGATGTAGCGTTGGAACGTTTGAGCAGCATTCCTAAATCCGAACGTCATATATTTAAACTCGAAGAGTCCGAACGGTGTCAAGATAGCTGTCTTCGGCACGTCTGCTGGGTGCACTGGGATCTGATGGTATGCCTTCTTGCAAGCTATTACGGAAAAAATCGTCTTACCAAACAAGTCGCCTCCAAAATCTTGGATATGCCGTATCGGGTAATTATCGGGGATTGTCTTGGCATTCAACCGCCAATAGTCCCCACAAGGGCGCCAAGTTCCGTTGGATGTCTGAACCATGTGCAACGGACTCGCCCATTGGCTACTTGAGCGCTGACAAATGCCCCGATCAAGCAGATAGTCAAATTCTTTTTTCGCGAACTCCAACTTTTCAGGTGAAAGGCGGCGTACCTTCTGGACTACAGGTGCCCCTCGCGTCTCTATATAATGCTGAACGGCCGTCACAGTCTTACCTGCCCTGGGTCCATCGTTGGTAAGGTCATGGTAGCGCGCTAAGATTGTGTGAAAAGGATTAGCTCCTCTCAAAGAAATTATGCTATGCGGTGGCCTAATGATTTCGCACAGTGCTCGCATACTGGTTGCTCGGTCTATGATTGATTTGTTTTTAAGTCTACTAAAACGTCATAGTTCTTTAAAAAATCCGCACCTATTATAGGATGCGCTACGTCGGCGATGACGAACAACCAGCTGAATGTCCGACCAAGGCCTAGATCCAAAGCGATACGTCGTCTACAAAAAGTATCAATTGCAGTGTTGTTTGCAGCAACCAGTTTCATGGCGGCGGGTTGCATACTCTCACCGTGACGTTTGGGCACAACCGAAATCTCGGCACCCGTGTCGATGAGAAATCTCATTGAGGACGTTCTGTCTCGAACGTAAAGGCGGCTGGAACTCATGTCGTCCTCCGAAGCAGCCGCTTTGAACGGAGGGCTGACTAGTTTTCCGGGCGCTCTTGCCGGAAAGAACATGGCGATCGGCATCGCGTTGCGTTCTCTCCAAAGGTGCGATGATACCAGCAGAAATCATCATGTGTAGCTCGTGCTGTCTCGCTGCGTGTACTGACTGGTTGTGAACGTCGCGGAGGTGCTCCACCGCGCTGCTGCTTACCCACAATGTCCCGGCGTTCAAGCCTGTCCAGCCGGTTTACCAATTCCGAAATGGTTGCTGTTATACCGTCGCTTGGTGTACTGACGGCGTCGACACTGCTATTCGTTTCGCTTTCTTAGCCAAATCCTCCACATCGCCTTCGAGCGTTACTAAAATTTGCTGTACTTGAACGGGTAAACGATGTAACCATAAAGACTTCAACATCTCCTTACCCAGCTGTTGATTCGCTAGATCTTTCATTTCGCGCAATAACGATGTAGGTTTTTTTTTACCTAACTCACAACTTTCAAATAATCGCCGGAGCCTTTTCTCACTGGTCTCACTAAATTCTGCAACAAGCCTTTGTTTCAACGCATCATATTTACCGGTGTCAGGTGGGGACGAAATAACGTCGCTAGCGTGCGCCTGTACTGCTGAATCGATCTCGGCCACAACCGTGAAATATTTAGTTTCGTCTGTGGAAATTCCGGCCCGTGCAAATTGAGCCTCAACCTGCGCAAACCAGAGGCGCGGGTCTGGCCTCGAAAACGGTGGCGGCTTAACTGCCAGCCGTGCCACTTGAAATGGGGCCACTGCATCTTGAAATGTTTCCTCGTCGTTCGGCATGATATCGTCCACAGGTTTACAAATTATAGTCAGGTTATTTCACGTTCGTCGGGGTCACCACTTATAGAACTCCAATGTTCTATAATTCTTTATTTTTAATTCAGTAAATTACAAACTTAAAAATATACTTTTATATAAACTATCCAGTTGTAGAAATGCGCAGTAGTTTTACGAAATGCGTCGACTAAGCTTCGGCGTCGGTTAGTATTCAAATTCTATAACATGAAGTTGGTTGCATTTTGCCAATCGCTGACTTTTTATGGTGTTGCCACACAGTGTGGCAAGTACAAGTGTTAGGGTTATCACTACACATCCATCGAATTACACATATACTTACCTGAATGCAAAAATCAAATAAATTTATACTTACATCTTTCTGAATATTTTCTTTTTTGTGCCATAGCAATGATAAAAATTATTTAAAACATCAAAAAGTCGTTGTTCACTTAATCGCTCGCTCAAATATATTTGACTGTTCAATTTAGGTTGAAAAGTATGCTCGCAGAAAATCTAAATTGTTCCTATTCACTGCGTTACCGACACTTTCCAGTGATTTAGGATTTTTCTCTATTTAGGTAGCAATTTAGACGTACTCGCACACAGCCTTAATTATAAACTTCATCATATTGCTTTTAAGCTGGATCAAAATACAAAGCATCAGTCTCTTTTATTTCTAAGCTTCAGCAGATTGTAAAGCGAAATGTGCGCAACCACGGTTAAATGCAAATTTTCTAGTGCGGTTTAGAAATAAAAGAGTTTGATGATTTGTGTTTTGACGCTTTGGAAAGCACCCTATGTATGCCTTTGACAAATAATTTTGATTTACAAATACTTATGTCGACTCCTACATGGCGACACATGAAAAGGTATGCAAGTTGTATGCACGTATTTTAACTTCTATCGAACATCTTTTGTAAAACATTACTAAACCTGACTATGAAATATGTACGTTACTATTAAATAAGTACCCTAATATGTAATATGTACCTTACTATTAAATATGTACGCTAATATGTAATATGTACCTTACTATACATATCGCTCATTTACTAAAAG
>NW_023458560.1:392946-394516 GCF_013731165.1 Rhagoletis pomonella | reverse complement strand
AAAAAAATATTGGGGCAGGCTCTGCAATTCACTTCCGAGTGAATTTGAACCCCTGCCAGTGTGATTTCTTACCGTGGATCTACGGCAAGCAAACATCTTCAGAAATTACGGATCTGTACGGTAATTTTACTGTGGATCTACGGCAATTTTACCGTAGATCCACGGTAAAAATTACCGTGGCGCCTGTAAACAGACACTCCCATTTTTTTTAAATTTTAGTGCATCAAAAATAACTTTTTATAATAATAAAATAAATTTATTAATTTATGCGTCTGAATTATATAACTTATATACATACCCTTGCATCCCCTTGAATAGCGACAGGCAAAATCTGAATTTATTTTTTATATGCCAAAATTAAAATCGGATTGTGATGGTCCCTTTTAAAGTGCAAACAAGTGAAATGGGCTATAAAAATACATTTATAATACTACAAAACAAACAAAATAAAAGATATTCATTTAAATTGACAACTCATTCTTATAAAAGTTGAACTGAGATCAAATACGGAGGCGCATATCAAAATCCGGACAAGGGAAATTATTAACATTTTAACATTTTATAAGAAAACGAATATAGTACTGGTCAAAATAATAGCACCACAACATTTTTTAGCAGTTTTGACTACTTTTTTTTTATTTAGTGTCTAGTTTTTTATAAGAAATGTACAAAACATAATAAACTACAATATAATTAAAAATACAAGGTTTTTAATTCGAATTTCTATAAAAAATTTTGTGTAAGCAGTTTTATAGCTTATTAAATTTTACTATAACTCAGTGTAAGCTTCTAGTTGCTAAAAATCCCAATGACTTCAATTTTTTTTGCCGACTGTGTTGTGAATTTTCTTGCATAAAAAAAGTTAATGTAATGTGTAGAGATGTAAAGAAGAGACATTGTGAAGTCTTGCTAAACTCGACATCGATAGTTTTCAAAAACTATCGATAGTGGCGACAGTTTTCAACTATCGATAGTGGCGACAGTTTTCAACTATCGATACTATCGATAGTATCCCAGCTCTAATGTCCGGTGTTTGTGTGCCTAGAACGGCATTCACAGGTCTAGAGTCTACATAACTCCAGACTGAGTCCCTGTGAATGCGGTTCAGGGCCTGTCGGTATGCTGACGGGTCCAGAGGCTGCTTAATGAACCTCTGGACTTCGTCCGTCAGTTTGCATAGATGCCTCCTGACGTGCCTAGGCGAGGGCTCCTATGCAAGCAGCTGTCTGTTTGGGTGGCTACGTCTGTGGCTCCCAACCAGACACTGCTTGCAGAGCATTATGTTATGCTCTTCCCACTTCCGCTTATGTACGTTCACTATTTGCCGAATCGGCGCGTTGAGATCCCTGATCCCTGAAGTGGACGTCGGTTGGTGTGGGGGAGCAGCAAAGGTGTTTTCAGTAAATTCCGCGAACCCTTTCCAATCAGCTTTAGAGGAGTTGATATAGGTTCGGTGCTCCGCGGAAGCAAAGTCGGTTAGTTTATCGATCGAGATGACTATGGGCAGATGGTCTGATACCAAAGTCAGCATAGGTTGTTGTTGTTGTTGTTGTAGCGGCTACAACAACCC
>NW_023458560.1:377576-392846 GCF_013731165.1 Rhagoletis pomonella | reverse complement strand
GGTAAAGGGTAAGGGTAAAATAAAAGACGGATGTTCATGGGATATGGAAATATCCCTTTTCCCTTACAGTACAGAGATGCTCAAAATTCCTTGGAAAAAACATTGATGACCTTTTTTATGATTGTCAGAATTAAAAAAAGTAATAAACAAAAGGTTATTTGATTTTTAATGTGCGTGGACAATTAAAAGGAAAAAAGGAAAGTGCACTTTTTTAATTATTTGGGTTTTTTCCGTTGGCTACCTGCATGATTTTTTTACACAAATTGCACCCACATTTATGAGTGGTCATGTTTTAGAACGTTTCGAAAAATTTAAAACGCACACGAATCAGGTATATAGCCACCCTTAAAAGATGCGCCAATTCATAAGTACCTCTCAGTAAAATATTGAAACTTACGTAGTATTTATAGGTGTTCATTGACCTATTTTTGTCATTCAACAAGTGTCTCCGAACGCGTAAAGTACGATTTTTTTAAAGTGACGAAAAAGTAATAAAAGTATAAAACCGAAATGAGTGCAAATTGTCCAGATAATATCAATTTATTTTGTTACGTTTGTGGCAAAAGAGCTTTTTCAACAAATACTGCATTACTCACTGAGCAAGTGGAGCGCGCTTTTAAACTTTATTTTGATTCCGAAATAATTCGCGGCGTTTCGTGGGTCCCAGACAAAATTTGTGCAAGAAAGTAAAGGGCGCAAACAAACGAAAATAAGTTTTGCGTTCATCGATTTTTATAACCTATGTATCTATGTAATAACCTAATAATTACCTGCAATAATTTTTAATTTTACGTGTGAATAATAAATAATATATAATAAATATTATCCAAATTATTCTTGTCAAAATGTGAAGGTATCTCACTTAATTTGAATAAAAGCGAAACGCGTCCATCGATTTTCATGATCTATGTCTCATTTTGCTTAAAGGTTATGTGACTTTGCGTGAAAGTAATACGGCTTGCCTTTTTTCCCGTTTTAGATTTTTTATGAATTTAAAAAATAAAAAAATTTTATATTTTAGGCAAAAAATATTTTTTTTCTTCATACATTTATTTTTACTGGCAAAACTGTTGATTATATAGAAAAACGTTATATGAACAGATTAAGGGAATTGTAATTTTTAATTTTTTTAAAATTGTTTGAGCAAAATCGGACTAGTGGTTCTCGAGTTATGTCTAAAAAAAGACCACCAAAGGTGACAATTTCCTCTATATGATAGTTACTAACTTCAAATCGATATATCTCGATTCCTAGACGTGACCCAGCGAAACGCCGGGACACGTATAACTTCTTTTTTACCGATATAACTTTCCCCGGTAGTTTGAACCCTTCCCGATTACTGACGCCTACCATTTGTCTCACAGTGTAATTAATAGTGGCAAACAATTTCACTTTGAAATGACGTGCTATAGATATGACCGATACTGTATATATATTTCATGATGCAAAAAGAATTATCAAACTCGGTTGACGTGGTCCAAAGTTATGCGGTAACATACATTAAAAAAAATATTCCGACGAACTGATAACCTCCTCCTTTTTTGGAATATACTACGAAAATCAGTCTTTTCAATTTTTCAATTAACCACTCATATGAGTTTGTAAATGATGCAACGTAAGGTGAAAAAGATCTAATTTTGAGATAAATTTCGAAATTTTGGCTTTCAGTCTTGAAAGTTAGATTTATTTACTCTTACTTACTAGAAATAATACACTCAAATTCTTAAGTTCATTTTCGTTTCATTCGGAATCTATTACCGTGGAATGAGCCATGTACATTTCCGTGGTCTTCATCAAAAACATTTATTAAATTTTTTCGGGGTTTTTGAATTCGTAAAATCCTTCAATTCCTAAAATGTGGTTATTGCCTTCTTAGAAAATTACTGTTCAATGAGAAAATTGATATATTTCGTTCATAGCTAACCAGCAAGCACAAGTAGAAAATCGGTTCTTTCAGTTTTAAAGGAACTTGTTTTCCGATGCGTACACATTTATTAAGGTAAAGGGTAAGGGTAAAATAAAAGACGGATGTTCATGGGATATGGAAATATCCCTTTTCCCTTACAGTAAATCTCTTCAGAGTGGGCAACAATAATGTTTTTCAAATAAGGCAGATCGGAATATGCGCTCTCTGGGAAGACACAAAGTATTATGCCAGGTGAAGTATATGAGCGAGAAAAAAGATTTATATTAATTTTGACACTATCATATTTGAAAATTTGCCTTTAAAATTTTGTATAAGACAGCCGAATGACAGAACACAAGGCGAGAAAGCTATTTTGTTACTTTATCCGTTTATTGCGCCGACAATAGTCGTGTTTGTTTACATTTTATCCAGTAACTTGCCAGCAACTCTCCAGTAACTTAATTTCTAAGAATTTGAAAATTTCATGAACAGCTGATCAATTGCTTATTTATTCGCAGCAAATTTCTAATAAAACAATATATTTTATATTTAAATAAGTTGACAAAATAAATTTCAACAATAAAAACCCATAAACAGTTTCCTTATTAGTTTAAATTGAATCCAGCAACACGCGATCAGCTGTTTTCCGTACTGGCAAATTCTTACAAGTAAAAATCCAGTAAAAACTTGCAACCTCAGCTGTCATTTTCGCTCTCAAAATCCCTACTCTGCAAGTTTTCGCGTAGGAAAACACCAAATTCGTAAAAAACTTTTGCTGGATTTTACTGGAAATGAGTAAACAAAGGCTGAGTTCCAAGTTTGTATATTGCAAAGCATCAGCCTCTTTTATTTCTAAACTATACATAATTGAGGAAAATTACCAATTTGCGCAACTAAGTTCCAATTCGGCATTTCAACATGATTGCTCATATTGGACATTTGCATCAATTATAGTTTAGAAATAAAAGAGGCTGATGCTTTGCAATATACCAACTTGGAATTCAGCCATACACAACTAATACCTGTAATAATTGTACCCCGTACATACCTATTGCACACCTGGAACTAAAGTGCGTTACTCAAGGCATATTAAATAAGGTAGAAGTGATTTTGACATTTCTCTTTTTTGAACACCGACTATAATGTCAAATGATGAATAACTTTTAACCCTTTTCAACTTGGCATTTGCTATTTTTAACCGACTTCCAAAAAAAGAGGAGGTTATCAGTTCGTCGGAATATTTTTTTTTGTTATGTATGTTACCGCATAACTTTGGACCTCGTCAACCGATTTCGATAATTTTTTTTTCATCGACATTACGTCTCAGAGGTGGTCCCATACTAATGGTTTAGATCCGATCAGTGGATCATGAAATATATGTATATATATGTAGTGATAACCCGAACACTTGTACTTGCCACACTGTGTGGCAAAACCATAAAAAGTCAGCGATTGGCAAAACGCAACCAACTTCATGTTATAGAATTTGAACACTAACCGACGCCGAAGCTTTGTCGACGCATTCGTAAAACTACTCCGCATTTCTACAACTGAATAGTTTATATAAAATTTAATTTTTAAGTTTGTAATTTACTGAATTAAAATAAACAATTATAGAACATTGGAGTTCTATAAGTGGTGACCACGACGAACGTGAAATAACCTGACTATAATTTGTAAACCTGTGGACGATATCATGCCGAACGACGTGGAAACATTTCAAGACGCAGTGGCCCCATTTCAAGTGGCACGGCTGGCTGTTAATCCGCCACTGTTTTGGAGGCCAGACCCGCGCCTCTGGTTTGCGCAGGTTGAGGCTCAATTTGCACGGGCCGGAATTTCCACAGACGAAACTAAATATTTCACGGTTGTGGCGAAGATCGATTCAGCAACATGACGCACGCTAGCGACATTATTTCGTCCCCACCTGACACCGGCAAATATGATGCGTTGAAACAAAGGCTTATTGCAGAATTTGGTGAGACCAGTGAGAAAAGGCTCAGGTGATTATTTGAAAGTTGTGAGTTAGGTAAAAAAAAACCTACATCGTTATTGCGCGAAATGAAAGATCTAGCGAATCAACAGCTGGGTAAGGAGATGTTGAAGTCTTTATGGTTACGTCGTTTACCCGTTCAAGTACAGCAAATTTTAGTAACGCTCGAAGGCAATGTGGAGGATTTGGCTAAGAAAGCCGATGACATTATGACGATTCCGTCAACGAATAGCAGTGTCGACGCCGTCAGTACACCAAGCGACGGTATAACAGCAACCATTTCGGAATTGGTAAACCGGCTGGAGAGGTTTGAACGCCGGGACATTGTGGGTAAGCAGCAGCGCGGTGGAGCACCTCCGCGACGTTTACAACAAGTCAGTACACGCAGCGAGACAGTACGAGCTACACATGATGATTTCCGCTGGTATCATCGCACCTTTGGAGAGAACGCAACGCGATGCCGATCGCCATGTTCTTTCCGGCAAAAGCGCCCGGAAAACTAGTCAGCCCTCCGTTCAAAGCGGCTGCTTCGGAGGACGACATGAGTTCCAGCCGCCTTTACTTTCGACACAGAACGTCCTCAATGAGATTCCTCATCGACACGGGTGCCGAGATTTCGGTTGTGCCCAAACGTCACGGTGAGAGTATGCAACCCGCCGCCATGAAACTGGTTGCTGCAAACAACACTGCAATTAGGTCTTGGTCGGACATTCAGCTGGTTGTTCGTCATCGCCGACGTAGCGCATCCTATAATAGGTGCGGATTTTTTAAAGCACTATGACGTTTTAGTAGACTTAAAAAACAAATCAATCATAGACCGAGCAACCAGTATGCGAGCACTGTGCGAAATCATTAGGCCACCGCATAGCATAATTTCTTTGAGAGGAGCTAATCCTTTTCGCACAATCTTAGCGCGCTACCATGACCTTACCAACGATGGACCCAGGGCAGGTAAGACTGTGACGGCCGTTCAGCATTATATAGAGACGCGAGGGGCACCTGTGGTCCAGAAGGTACGCCGCCTTTCACCTGAAAAGTTGAAGTTCTGCTGACTATCTGCTTGATCGGGGCATTTGTGAGCGCTCAAGTAGCCAATGAGCGAGTCCGTTGCACATGGTGCAGAAATCCAACGGAACTTGGCGCCCTTGTGGGGACTATAGGCGGTTGAATGCCAAGACAATCCCCGATAACTACCCAATACGGCATATCCAAGATTTTGGAGGCGACTTGTTTGGTAAGACTGTCAGATCCCAGTGCACCCAGCAGACGTACCGAAGAGAGCTATCTTGACACCGTTCGGACTCTTCGAGTTTAAATATATGACGTTCGGACTTAGGAATGCTGCTCAAACGTTCCAACGCTACATCGACGAAACCGTTAAGGGTTTACCTTTCGTTTTCCCTTATCTCGATGATGTGCTCATCGCCTCCACGTTGCAGGAGGAGCATGCAGAGTATCTCGAAAAAGTTTTCCACCCGCTATCGCGCGAGGGGTTTGGTCATTAACGGTGAAAAGTGCCAGCTGGGACTAGAAGAAGTAGAGTTCCTGGGCCACCTCGTCTCGGCTAAAGGCACCAAGCCGCTGCCTGAGAAGGTGAGGGGCATACTAAAGTTTAATAAGCCGAAGGAAGTCCATGAGTTGAGAAGGTTTTTGGGGGCTATCAACTTCTATAGACGGTTTTTGCCTCACGCTGCGGCCATCGAGGCACCACTGCAAAGGCTGATGGGCCCATGCAAGAAACGCGACAAAATAGCAATAAATTGGACAACAGAGGCGACAGAGGCGTTCGAAAAACTTAAGGAGCAGTTGGCGGAAGCGGCCCTTCTAGCTTTTCCAATGAGAGATGCCACAATAGCCTTGATGACTGACGCCTCAGACATCGCAGTCGGTGGAGTTCTTCAGCAGCTGGTCGATGGTAAGTGGATGCCGTTGGGGTTTTTTCGCAAAAGTTTACTCCGACTGAACAGCGTTATAGTGCGTATGATCGCGAATTGTCAGCGATTTATAAAGCCAATCGACACTTCCGTTACTATTTGGAAGGCATAGTTTTCACTATTTTCACCGACCACAAACCGCTTACGCATGCTTTAGAACAAAAATGGGAGAAACTTTCACCACGACAGACACGTCAGCTAAACTTCATCAGCCAATTTTCCTCTGACATAAGACATAGTGGTGCTGATAATCTTGTAGCTGATATGCTCTCAAGAATTGAAACTTTTCTGTTACCATCACCAGTAGATCTACAGCGATGAGCAAAATAGAAGCGATGATCTTAGGAAACTACTCGACGGCGAGCCTACTTCGATGCATCTAGTAACATACCGACATCCAGGTACAGGTATAGAGATAGTCTGTGATGACTCATCTGGTTCACTGCGTCCGTATGTCCCAGAGATTTTACGTCGGGTGATATTCAACGCAAGTCATGTGTTGGCCCATCCGGGAGCGAAGGCAACTATTAAATTGATTGCGAAAAGTTTTGTTTGGAAAAAGATGAGTAGTGATCTACGAGCATGGGTGCGCAGTTGCCCAGCGTGCCAGCGATGTAAAGTCTCCCGTCCCACGAAAGCTGAACTCGAACAATTTGCAGTCCCAGGTAAACGATTTGAGCATATCAACGTGGATATAGTCGGTCCATTTACTCCCTGAAGAGGTTTCACATACTGCCTGACCTATGTTGACCGGTTCTCAAGATGGTTAGAGGTAATTGCCTTGGCGGACATGACAACTGAGACGGTCGCCAGAGAGCTCTTAGGTGGGTGGATAAGCCGGTTTGGTGCGCCCAAATTTATCACTACCGATCAGGGCGGCAATTTGAGAGCGCTTTATTCAAAGAGTTGGCAAAACTTTTAGGAGTCAGACACGTACACACCACCAGTTACCATCCACAAGCAAACGGTATGGTGGAGAGGTGGCACCGAGTTCTGAAAGCCGCGCTCAGATGCCATTCGGCAGACGCGAATTGGGTAAATGTCCTACCTATCGTCCTTTTGGGGTTAAGAACAGCTGTTAAAGAGGACTTAGGAGTTTCTGTGGCGGAAATGATCTACGGTCAACCTATTCGGCTTCCAGGCGACTTCATAGACGCCAATGAGGGTAGTCCCGTAGACCAGCAAGGTTTCTTACGGGAATTGCGACGGCATTTTGAAACGGCTCGGCCGACTCAAACTTCGCAGCACGGAAAACCTGCGGTATATGTTCCCAGGGATCTCCGTTTTTGTAGCCACGTTTTTCTGCGGGATGACACCATCAAAAAGCCATTGAAGGCACCGTATGACGGGCCATATCTCGTGGTCAGCAGATATCCCCAGACATATACGATACTGGTAGGATCAAAACCTGTCACGGTATCTATCGATAGACTTAAACCAGCTTATTTCCCAAAGGACGAGTTGGCAGCCGTCGGGTGTGACCAATTGTTCTTATTCCGGCAGGCCTACTAGAAGGGGGGTGGTGTAGTGATAACCCTAACACTTGTACTTGCCACACTGTGTGGCAACACCATAAAAAGTCAGCGATTGGCAAAACGCAACCAACTTCATGTTATAGAATTTGAATACTAACCGACGCCGAAGCTTTGTCGACGCATTCGTAAAACTACTGCGCATTTCTACAACTGAATAGTTTATATAAATATAGTATATTTTTAAGTTTGTAATTTACTGAATTAAAATAAAGAATTATAGAACATTGGAGTTCTATATATATATATTTTTTAAGTCGTTTTTTTTTACTTGTTACTTGTTCATTAAAAATTCAATTGCGTGCTGTGAGACTGTTTTAAATTGTGTGAATTTTTTGGTTTTCGACCACATCTATTTTTAAATAATTACACAAAAATGAAAAGGAGCAAGAACTACGAGCGTTGCGCTGGAAAGAGCCAAGACGTTAAAGTGGTGAGATACTTTAAGACGCCTGGTTGCGAAGTTGGAAGACTTCGTTGGGAGAACAGCTGCGGTGTTTAATTGGAAGATTCTTCCCGTGTCTGTGAAAATCACTTCAACGCGAATGATTTATTATTTGCCCATTTCAGGCAAATATCTTTAAGCGTATTCGTTTATACCCAGGTACAGGTCCCATGCCCTGGGAGGTTCCTCTGCCTGAAATGCCCGAAGCACACGAAAGTTCAGAAGTGACGATATCATCTGTTGATGCGCAGACGCAAACCGAGTAAGTCTTTAAGAAATAAGTAGTTTCTTACAAAATTATGCTCACATAAGCACGTTAGGATCTAGATTTACACTGATATACATACATATATACGTACATATGTATGTGTACATGGATTTGTTTACCAACAGGGTTTTCAATTTTTTCTTCAACAATGATTCCATACAACGCAGTTTCAAAACGGAAATATACCTTCTTAATGGAAAAATCAAGACAATGGAAGACACTATAGCGGATCTTACCTCCCAGTTTAACGAGGCTAAGTCTTTACAAGCCTCCCTTAAAAACCATTTTTACTAAAGGGCAGTTAAAAACGATCAAGAAATTGTTAAGAGTCTTCAATATACATAAATTTAGAAGAAAACATAAAATAATTTTCACAAGTGCCGGATGGTTTTTAGGATTAAATATTTAAATAAGAATCTGAACGCGCAAAAATAGAAACAAAAAAATGTTTAAAACAGTTGCATAAAACATTTCTTTCATTTTATTTACGTGGTTTCCTTTATGAGGTATTCGTTTCTGTCCATATGTATACATATGTGCATATAAGATGCGAATGCAATTAAAATTCTTTGAAGGTAATACTGAAGTAATTCTTATAATTAGTATCCGTACATATCGTCGGTGATACTGCAAAACGTTCTGTATCACTT
Organism: Rhagoletis pomonella; assembly: GCF_013731165.1. Lineage (NCBI taxonomy): Eukaryota > Metazoa > Arthropoda > Insecta > Diptera > Tephritidae > Rhagoletis > Rhagoletis pomonella. Next base: position 384,118 of record NW_023458560.1, on the reverse strand, counting down.
ATGACCTCTGCTGCTTAATTGATCTGTTATCTGTATCTGATCGCTTCTGGCAACCGTTCATCTTCATCAGCCAAATGTAGACAGTTTTGTCAATTTTTTTTTAGGGTATGTATCTTATTACATTAAAAGAGCAATCCTTGTATACAGGCTGGCGACGAATAACTGTTACCCAGGTTTTTAAAAAAATAAAAGGGTCCTTTATAGATTTTGCGAAAAAAGGATTTTATTGTTAATTTTCCACAGATTTCACTTTAATTTTGTTAATTAGTTTTTAATGTTTAACGTTTATTTGGGCTTAGCAGCGGTAAACACTTTGAGATAATAGCGCAAGCTCCGTTAATTTATTCCATATCTTCTGTAACCGTAGGCTAATATCCTCTATTTTGAGTCCCTTATACTCCCCCTTTTGTCCAACATAAGGCCTCGTACTCGAAAATCGAATAGACTCGGAACTGGTGACTAGGACGGCCATTCATTCGATCAACCCTATACAGTTTTTCTTTTTTATACAAAGCCTAAGAAAAAATATACCTGAAAAAGACTTGCGTGCCAAATGAACTTTTCTCTCAAAGTTTACACTGCTGGCAAATGTAAATTAAAATTAAAATTTTAAAACTAATTAATGCAATTAAAGTAAAATCTGTGGAAAATTAACAATAAAATGAATTTTTCGAAAAATCTATAAAGACTGGTTTTCACTATGTCCTACTTTGACGCCAAAATTTGGCGACATATTTTGACACAACTTTATCTCTTTATCCATAACTGTACCGATGATATTATGGGCCAAAAACTGACGGGTAGCCGATTTCGGATCGCCGAGATCCCATTTGACAATGTGTTTTCAATTATTTGACGACAAATGTCACTGAATTTTACATAGTGAAAACCAGACTTTTTCAAAAAAACCTGGGTAACAGTTATTTGTCGCCACGCAGTATACAGGGCCGTAGCCAGGATCTGGCAATTTTTTTTTTTAATTTCACTTTCATTTCAACATATTTTGATTAAAAGACAAATACTGATAAAAATTAAATATTTCACACAAACAACAAAAAATATAATCGAAATCGCATGAGGCTTTTGCTTGAAAATTTTAAAATGCGCTTAGTGGCTACTATGATAGCGCGGCCGAGTAATCATAGTCAACTTATGTACAGTAGTCGAACAAATTATAAGCGCACCAAATTTCCACAAGTTTTAAAATATTATTTTTGCTGTAATTTTAGTTTTTTATAGTTCATTCTTTTTCATATGAAAACCGTGTCGGCCGCTGTGGTGTAGTGGTAAGCAGTGCGCGCTTCCACTCCACAATGCCTGGGTTCAAACCCTGGTCAAAGCAACATCGCACAAATATAGAAAAAAAGGTTTTTTCTTAACAGCGGTCGTCCCTCGGCAGGCAATGGCAAACCTCCGAGTGTATTTCTGCCATGAAAAATAGCTTCTCATAAAAATACAATCGCCGTTCGGAGTGGGCGTAAAACTAGGTCCCTCCGCTTTGTGTGACAACATCAAGGCGCACGCCATAAATCGGAGGAGAAGCTTGGCCAAACACTAACATATGTGTAAGCGCCAATCTATTATTATTACTATACTATACAAATTTAAAGGCAGTGTCACACGATTGGAAATTTGCCAAAATTTGGTGCAAATCGTATACCAATTGTGTGAACACCCAAAATATTTTTGTTTATCCCAATCACGAAAATTAATTTGTTGAAATTTTTCAATAGAACATCGCTGTATTGTACCAATCTTTTGACTACAAAAAACAAAATTGTCCCATTTTTTTACCAATAGCCCAATATAAAAATGTTCAAATCTGTACAAATGGACCAATCGAGTGATCCTGCCTTAAAAATTTATGCAATTTAAAAAAAAATCAACAAATTTTCGTTAAAATATCGAGTTTTTGTTTAAATTCTGAGTATGCAGTTTTGTGGCGCATAGAATTCTAGTAGAATAAGGTACGAGTTTCAAATGGCTAAAAATTTCTATTGATTTTTAGAATTTTTAAAAAGTTCGAAATTTGCACGAGAATTTGTTGATTATTTTTTAATGTTGCACAAATTTGGAAACTTGGATTTACACGGGTTTTGTTAAAGAATGAACTATATTTTATAAAAATAAATAACAAAAGTTCAATAACAACAAAAATAATACGTGAAAACTTGGCAAAAAGTGTTTCGGCTATAATTTTTTGACCACTGCTCATTAGGTCAAATGATTACCTTTTTCTGTACGAAATTAATAGCAGCTAAAACATTTCACTATTTTAATGTTAAATGATGCCAACCGTTAAAAAAAATTGTAAAGTCAGTAAATAAAATGTGAAAACATGACTTGCTATCGTAAGACAGACTTTTCCGTGCAATGTTTTTTAAATTCAAATGATGAGTATATGTGTTTAAGTAGTACTCGAAAACATTGTCCAATTAGCTTGGTTTTGACACAAGTTATTTTCTTACCATACTCAACTCAGGGGGAGGGGCACTTGAAATGAGCTACATAATAAAATAAGTATGGTCACATGTGCATACATGGTTTCTTTTAGCGATTAATTATGGCACTATCACTACACACTTCTCGCAGATAAGCCTTAAGGAGAGATTCATAAGGCAGTTAGAGTTCATAAAACACTTCATTTTCACTTATTGCGTAATTTTGTACGAAAACAATTTTGTGTCGGAAGCGAGATAAAAATTAAGCAAAAAGATGTAAGTCGATGTGGTTTTGGAATAAATATTTGTGGTGTTCTCTAAACAGATAAATTTGCATTTTGTTATGTACTTCCTTTATGTACAGTGTGCATGTCCAATTAAAGATATAAAAAATACGTGCACAGGTCAAATGATTCATTTGGCTGTGCGAAAGTCCAATTTCGTAAACGCAGTTTTAAATTATTTTTGTTGCCAATCTGTAGGGAATACTCCAAAATAACAAAAACTTCATTTGGTTTTTGTAAGATAAAAAACACCGTTAGACAGTAATCACACAAAGTTACACTTTCAAAACGTTATTGACACGTTGTTTGCGCAACCTGTTTATTTCGTAAGTTTTAAGTGAATTTTTTTATAAAGTTGGAATAGTTAAAGGAACATTTTTAATGGAAAACAAAAATTTAAGTGAGTAGATATGTCCCAATTAAAAAAGTGACTTTTTATCATTTGTATGCAAAAAAAATAGACTTCAATGCATAACCTCACAAATTTTCTTATTTATTCCCATTTATGATATTAGGTGAAAAGGAATTAAATAAATTGAGATGTAATGAGTTGATTTTATTTTTACTTAAGCCGCCGTTTTTAGCCGTTTTCAAGAAAAACTCTTTTCTGGGCTACTATGCTATTACATAAGGCGAGTTGTTTGAAGTTTGGCTGCTAGGATGTTCGAAAAAAGAAAAGCTTTCTTCGGTTGTCAACCATATTGAGGAAAGTTGGTGCTGTTGGTATTTGCGAAAGTTCCATGAAACTCTGAGAAGAAAAAATGCTTCGTTTTTGCAATTATTTATCAAAGAAAGACGAAAATTATGGAAAACAATTTGGAAAGGATGCGAAAATATTTAGATCTGAAAACATTGCGTTTCTTGCTGATGAAGTGCTTTTCGAAATCAAAAAGCCAACTGTGTCGACCAACGGCCGGACTCTAACTTTCGTTATAGCTAAAATATGCTAAAATGCGAAAGCTTACATTTTATCCGCTTTTCGCTAAAAATAGATTAGCCTAAATTTTAGTATTTTAGTATTTAGCATTGTTGGTGGTAAATATGCCCATTTTAATGGTGATAAATATTGAAAATGGAGCAAAAAATAGCAGCCACAATTTGGATTACATTTCATCTCCTGTAGTGTAACCATGGCTAAGTTACAAAGACACCCGCGCCGATTCGCAAAGACTATTGATGAAAAGCTTTCGCAAAAAGGCAAATCTTTGAGAGAATCTACGCATTGCTATTTCGAAATTTTTTGCCCAGAGCTTTGAATAGAGCTTTGAACATTATTTTCACAAATTAGTTTCAAAAACGTTCGTATTCTTTTCAGGAGGTTATCAACGGTTTTTGGTAAATGTGCGCCTTAAAAATTATGCAACTATGTATTATCTATTATCAAAGAAAGTATTACGTTTTCCTGCATTGCCTCTACACTAACCCTAATTTTACAAGCTTTTATTTATTTTGCTTATTTCGCAGAACAACGAAAACGGCTATCATTTTATGTAGTCATATAGATACCATCCGGAAAAAATTTCACTTGCAGTAATTTCTGCGTGGTAAGGGCTCCTCTACTATTTGGTTTCATAGGGATTCGGATTCCTTCCTCATCGAAGTAGTAAAGAAATTTCGCTGTACTGTATAAAAATACTCGTTCGTTTTTAGGCATGCCATTATTACGTATTTGGAAAGTTCGAAAATACGATACGGATTGCAGCATACTATTTCAACGATTCGTAGCAAAATCCGAATACGAAAGAGTTGCAGAATAGGAGTGATAATTTTTCAAAAAAAAAAAAAAACTTTTGAAATAAATTGAGCATTAAAAATTTCTGTTTTGTTTACTAAGGGCGTGTGTGAATCGGTAACAAAGTTCTATGGGGAACGCTGTTGAATAATATTTTTACTATGGTGTGACAGTTTTGCCAATCTGCTGTGTGAAATGAAATATTTTTTGACAACAGTAAATTTTAGATAACCACAAATTTATGCGGAATAAAATACTACAAATTGAAGTGAAATTAATATTTTAAGAAAACATTTGCCATCGTTGATTGCAATTCATCAATTTAAGCTTTTATTTAACGAAAAATTACACACATTAACAATCTTTGCGATTGTCAAAATTTTCTATGCATTTGTCAAAAATTTCACTAGCCTCATGAGCTACTAAAATTTTATTCACCTCATAGTTGTCAAAAATTTACTCGCCGCGAACTTTGTTACCGATTCACACCCGCTCTAAGCAAATATTTATTTTTCGGCTTTTGCAAATTAAATAAGTTCTCTGCAAGGTTTGTTTAAAAAAATTGTTTAATGATCCTCTGGACTTCGTCCGTCAGTTCGTAGAGATGGCTCCTGTCGTGCCTGGGCGAAGGCTATTCTGCAAGCAGTTGTCTATTTGGGTGACCACGTCTATGGCTCCCAACTAGAAACTGCTTGCAGAGCATTGTGTTGTGCTCCTTTACCGGGAGCATTTCCGCCTCGTCGTGTAGGTGGTGTTCTGGCGACATCAGAAGGCATCCAGTCGCTTTCCGTAGTGCGGTGTTTTGGGTAGTCTGCAGCTTCATCCACTGCGTCCTACTAGTCCCCGGCGACCACACTGGTGCTGCGTAATTTAAAACCGGCCGGCCTATTGCGTTGTATGTTGCCAGCAACGTTTCTTTGTCTTTGCCCCAAGTACTGCCGGCTAGCGACTTGAGGACCTTGTTGCGGCTCTGTACTTTATTGACAATAGCGGTTGCGTGCGCAGAGAAGGAGAGCAGGCTGTCGAATGTTACTCCGAGTATTTTGGGGTTATTCACCGTCGGAATTGGTGTGTCATCGACGTGAATCCCCAGCGGTAGTCTGACCTCCTTCGTCCAGGTTGTGAACAGGGTCGCGGAGGATTTCGTAGGGGAGAGGGCTAGACACTTTGCAGTGAAGAAGCGAGAAAGTTCGGAGAGATATCCGTTTACTTTCGAACACAGGTCATCAATTCTATTCCCAGTCGCAATCGAGCAATCGTCGGCGTAAGAGACAATCGAGACTCCCTCTGGTGGTTGAGGGAGCTTTGAAATGTAAAATTTAAACAGTAGCGGGGAAAGGACACCACCCTGTGGAACCCCCTGTTTTATTTTTCTGAGTTTGCTCGATTTGTCTCTAAACATTACCGACGAGTGTTGAGCACTCAGATAATTCGCTGACCACCGTTTGAGCCTCTGCGTGAAAGAAGAGGCATCTATATCTTCTAGTAGCGTGGAGTGGCTGACGGTGTCAAACGCCTTTGGCAGGTCCAACGCTACTAGAATAGTTATCTCACAGGGAGGCCACTTACGTCACTTTACGGAAACCATGCTTCGCTTCCGGGGAAAGGAGTGTTATCGGGCGATAAGATTTTCCTTTGTTGGCTGCTTTCCCCGGTTAGACCAGTGGGACCACTCGCCCTATCTTCCAGATATGTGGGATGATGAGAGTAGCCTTTGACATATTGAGGACCTCCGTTAGGTACTCTACTCCCGCAGGACCCAAATATTTCAGCATCAACGTGCATATTTCGTCGGGACCCATGGCTTTGGAAGCTTTCGCCTTCCCGATGGCCACCTGAACTTCACCGCTAGTGCAAGCAAGGGGACACAAGTTTTGGCAGTTTGTGCAGCCTTCTGGTCACTCGACGCTTGGCTTTGCCCGCCGGACGATGCAGTAAGAACTGCCGGCTAAAATAGCTCGCGCATCGCTCCAGGTCCGACGAAGCATGGTCGCCGGAAGAAATTTCGACCCTGTCGTCGTGCTTCCTCGGATTGGACAGTGTTGACAACCCTGCCACTAGCCATGAAATGTATCGGATATCGAT
>NW_023458560.1:365958-377566 GCF_013731165.1 Rhagoletis pomonella | reverse complement strand
GTTTGATTTAACACGCTATAAAAACGGAATTCTCCGAAGCAAGGACCTAGTTAACAGGACAGTGACCTCACGGTTTACCAAAGCTTACTCACACCAGAGGTGAGGTTACAAGTCTTCAGATGCTCTTCTCACTTTTTCCGCTTATGTACGTTCAAAAGCTGCCGAATCTCCGCGTTGAGCTCCCTGATAAGGGGATTTCCGGAATCGGCCTGACGAAGGTTGTCACGCTTATCGGCTAGAATAGCAGGGAAGTATGGACGGATGTCCGTAATGCATCCTTCTGGTACGAAGAGAGCTGCAGCAGCAGTGACAACCCTGCGGAGCATACGTTCACCAAGGTTGACGTCGGTTGGTGTGGGAAGCGCAGCGAAGGTGCTCTCAGTAAATTCCACGAAGCCGTTTCCAATCGGCTTTAGAAAAGTTGATATAGGTTCGGTGCTCCGCGGAAGCAAAGTCGGTTGGTTTATCGATAGAGATGACTATGGGCAGATGGTCTGGTGCCAAAGTCAGCATAGGTTGTTGTTGTTGTTGTTGTAGCGGCTACAACAACCCCGCCCAGGACGGTTGGTATCTCAGTCGTTGTCGTCAAGTTCCACTAACGGCAACCCTAGGAAGCGTGCAGCTTCTGTGGGGTTGGTCCACAGGGACAAGGCCGTTAGGGTTGTCGGGTTTTCCGGGCATGCGAAGAGATGTTTCGAGTCATGTGGGGTCTCTCCGCATGCCGGACACTCATTCGGCACATCCTCATTCAATCTACTCAGGTAGGAGTTTAACCTGCTGCAGTAGCCGGAGCGAAGTTGTGCTAGTGTTGTGCGCGTCTCCCGAGGCAGATGAAGCTCCGTCTCGTCTGTGTCCGGGGGCTGTATGCCTAGAACGGCATTCACAGGTCTGGAGTCTACATAACTCGAGACTGACTCCCTGTGAATGCCGTTCAGGGCCTGTCGGTAAGCAGTCGGGTCCAGAGGTTGCTTGATGAACCTCTGGACTTCGTCCGTCAGTTCATATAGATGCCTCCTGACGTGCCTAGGCGAGGGCTCCTCTGCAAGCAGCTGTCTGTTTGGGTGGCCACTTCTGTGGCTCCCGATCAGGAACTGCTTGCAGAGCATTATATTGTGCTCCTTTACGGGGAGCATTTGCGCCTCGCCGTGAAGATGGTGTTCGGGCGACATCAGGAGGCATCCCGTCGCTGTCCTGAGTGCGGTGTACTGTGCCGTCTGCAGCTTCGTCCACTGCGTCCTACTAGTCCCCGGCGACCACACTGGTGCTGCGTAATTTAAAACCGGCCGGCCTATTGCCTTGTATGTTGCCAGCAACGTTTCTTTGTCTTTGCCCCACGTACTGCCGGCTAGCGACTTGAGGACCTTGTTGCTGCTCTGTCCCTGTAGGGAAAACACGAACTAGTGAACCAATGTGGTACTTTCACTGAACTATTTTATTTTAAATTTTAAAAGCAGGGAAGGTAATCATTATGAGTAAAATAATTTAAATCAGCATTTAATCATTATTTTATGAATTATTATTGATTTTTATTTTTTCGCTCAAACGGAAATAATTATTATTTGATTTTTATTTTTGGGATTACAAATAATGACTATTTTATGATTTAATCTTTTCGCGCAAAGATTATCATTAATTTTGAGTTTTATTTTTCCACTTAAAAATAATGATAATTTATAAAATTGAAAAGGCCATACAGACGCAACGTACTGAAATTTTGACCTGAAAAGTTTGGGTCTTATTCCTTTTATAAGGGTGCGGCTACCTCTCAAAAAAAAACGTTTGTAATCACGCTGGTATAATTTTTAAGGATCATTATACTTAGTGATTCCATAAACAAAGGCCAAAATCCTGAAGGACAATTGAGAAAGGCAATGCAGTTGCAGAAAAAGAGGCATTCAAAAAAAAGGTGTCAAAATAATTACCACTTTCTCACTAAATTTATTTAAAAATGCAAGCCACCAGAGCTCCTTTTTCTTTTTAAGAAAAGACAAATTAATATTTCTTTTATGCAATCCAGCACAGCTACCTTAATACAGTCACTCAATAAAGTTTAGGTACAACGAATTTTTTACAATACGGGCAACTATTTTTTAAATATTTTAGTTTTCGGTAATTTTTTATAAAAATGGGGTAAATTCTACAACAAAATCCCCAAAAATCAGAGTTCCAAACCTTGTGCAAAATTTAAGAAAATTCTGCAAAATTTCATTAAAATAATTCACTTTCTATTTACGCTATCTAGAAAAAAGTTGAGTTTGCAGTTTTTTAGCCCATTCAATTTTAGTATAATGAAGTGCAAGTATGAGGAAGCTAGGACTTACCAAACAAAAAAAAAAAGAAAAAATTGCTAAATATCAATGGTAAGTGCTAGCTACCTCAAACTTGCACTTTGTTATACTAAAATTGAATGGGCTAAAAAACTGCGTACTTAACTTTTTTCTAAAGAGTGTAAATTGCAATATTTGGGTGGAAATTTGCAGTTTTCTTTAATTTTGCATAAGGTTTGGAACTCTAATTTTTGGGGTTTTTGGTGTAGAATTACCCATATTTTTATAAAAAATTAGGGAAAAATAAAATATTTAAAAAATAGTTGCCGGTATTGTAAAATCTTCGCTGTACCTAAACTTTATTGACTGACTAAATATCTTATTTAAGTTAAGTACGACAAAAACTTTCGAAGTACTTCATATACATTAGGCTGGGTCGATTTTGTATGGGGGAAAATAAAAGTCATTTGACCGCATTGTAATAGTAATATTATGATGTCCTAGGTCTAAGCCAATTGTTATTGGCCAAGAAAGATTAATTTAAAACTTATCTTTAGCCCGCGCAATTGAATCAAAGTGTATAAATGTTGAAAATGAAACTTTGGCTTGTAATATCTATTGAATGCGTTATTGTTATGAACAGAACGATATATCAAATTAAGGGCTATTAAATTTAGTACCTCACGTTCATTTATCATTTTTCAATAAGTCTATACGTTTTTACGATATTAAGATAAAACTTACAAAAACTATAATTTTCCCTTATGAATTTTCAATTCTTCATTACTTCAGCAAGAAAGTGAAAAAGAAAAAAAGTGAGACGAGATTTATTTCAAACGTTTTAATATTTTCGGATGTTTATATAATATTAAAATGACCATGGACTTGGTCACGCCGATTTGGTCAGTTTTCAAGATCGTGGTGAATGAATGTATTGTCAAAGAATAGGAAGAGAAGCACATTTTTCGCGGTTTCTAAATTTGCCGTTGTATGAAGTAGGGGACGTGCAATAAGTGTTTAGATATACATAAATATTTTAGTTAATTCCATTATGTAAAAAAGTTTCTGTAGATAAATGCAATAGTCTTTAACATATCCTGGGAAATCCTTTTGAGGACTCTCCAATTGGACGATATTGCTTTGCATTCAGCTTTAACGAAAAAAGTCACTCGCTGGCACAGTTTTCTGTAATCCGGGTCTTTTATTTATAGGTTATTTATACAATTGAAGAGAAATTTTTTTAGAAAAATACTGGATATCCACTTAATTTTTTCGATATAACTTTGGTAAATGTTACCCGATGGGTACGTAATAATTATGAAATTGAAGGCGAGACTTACTGTTACTGATTTATGATAATAATATGATGAAAATCGTTCAGATTATAAACCAATTATTTTAAAATAAAAAAATTGTAAACAAAATTTTTTTGTCATTTTGCTATATTTGCAATTTTTAAATTGTATGCATAAACATAAGTAAACTAATTAGTGTTTCTAGAAGTTGTGCCTGTTCAGTGTTTCCATACTCATTTGCATAAACAAAATTTTTCCACGATGATGGAAAATAATGGCTATTCTATTAGAGCTACCGAAATTGTTCCTAAATTTGCAAAAATTCGCAAACTATAGCCAATATTAAAAAAAGATTAGACTATTTGGAACCAGCGACCTAAATTCACGTCAGAAATATTAATGCTGTTACTTACATCTTTTGACTATAAGCCAGTGCAATTATCAAGAGAACAATTAAAATTTTCTTGAAAATAGATGAGTTTGAGATTAACGATAAGATAAAGGGCTGCGCGAAATGATACTTGACTTTATCTTTTGTGTTAAAGGATTCATTATCTAATAATATGCACAACCCTTTTTACTGGACCCAGAATTTTGAACAAGAATTGGTCTTATTCGAATAGTGTGCTGTGGGTCACTTGGCGGTCGATGCGCGGGCTCTCACAATTAAATTAAAATACTAATATTTTGCAGGCTTGTTGCTGACTTCATGATACAATATATTTCCACTATTACCAAGGGATTTGAGAAAAATTAGATTTTCGACCCGCCCTAATATACATATAAGCTTCAAAGGAACTGAATTTACTTAAAAATCAATATGCTTAAATTTAGACAAGTAAGACAAGAAGGATGGTTCCGTGCGCAGAAGTGGAAAACTTTTGACTGCCATTCACCTGGGAGTGGCCAGAAACGATTCTTGTGCGTACGTTTCAAATCGCAGCTCACAACGTCCGGATATTTATATCCACGTATCCTCTGGGTAGCAACCAAACACCCGTTTGGGAGCGAGCTAAAGTGAGAAGGCGTAAAACTTCGCGTGCGCTGGGTTTGGGTCCCGCCACGTTAAAACCCCGCCCAATGAAAAGAAGCAAACAGCCTCGGATGAGACCCCCTTTTTCTGATGACGACCACGGCAAACGTATAAAGGACTATGATTTAAGGGTATGCACCTGGAATATCCGGACCCTTAATGGGGAAGGTGCCTCTGCCCGGCTGGTTGATGTCCTCGGGAAGACAAAGGCTGACATCACCGCCATCTAAGAAATGCGATGGACGGGGCAAGGTAAAGTAAGCGTGAAGCCTTGCGACGTCTACTACAGTTGCCACGTAAAGGAGCGCAAATTCGATGTTGGATTCGTGGTAGGAGAGAGACTCCGTCGCCGAGTACTGGCGTTCATCCCGGTGGACGAACGTCTAGCCACAATCCGCATCAAAGCTAGATTCTTCAACATCTCGCTCATCTGCGCCCATGCCCCGACGGAAGAGAAGGATGAGGCGTCCAAGAATCTCTTCTATGAGCGCTTGGAACGTACATATGAGCGCTGCCCCCGACACGATGTCAAAATCGTGCTTGGCGATTTTAATGCCAAGGTGGGCAAGGAAGGGATCTTTGGCGCCACTGTCGGAAAATTCAGCCTCCACGACGAAACGTCCGATAACGGACTGAGGCTGATCGACTTCGCCGGGGCCCGAAATATGGTAATATGTAGTACTAGGTTCCAGCATAAGAACATCCACCAAGCTACATGGCTGTCTCCAGATCGAAAAACGAGAAACCAAATCGATCATGTTGTGATAGACGGAAGGCATGCTTCAAGCGTTTTGGACGTACGTACACTCCGAGGGCCAAACATCGACTCGGACCACTATCTTGTTGTAGCCAAGATACGCACCCGCCTCTGTGCAGCAAAAAATGTGCGTCCAACAATGCAAGGAAAGCTTAACTTCGAAAAGCTGCAATCACAACAGACGGCCAATTTATTCGCCACTCGACTCACACACCTGCTCTCTGAGAGCACTCTTCAACAATCCGACGTACGCGAGCAGTGGAACCACATTTCCCGATCATTAAGTACCGCCGCCGAAGAAGTAGTTGGATTTCAGCGAGCCCGAAAGAACAACTGGTACGATGAGGAATGTCAAGAAGCCGCAGAGAAAAAAGATGCTGCGATCGGGCGCAACGAGAGCCATGTGGGACCGTTATAGGGAACTGAAGAAGGAAGCGAGACATATTTGCCGCAATAAGAGAGAGGCCGAAATACGTGAGTGCGAAGAGCTTGAGATGCTGGCCGACAGGAAGAACGCCCGAAAATTCTACCAGAGGGTTAGGCGACTTACGGAAGGTTTCAAGACCGGGGCGAACTCCTGTAAGAACAACAATGGCGACCTAGTGACCGATGTCCAGAATATACTTAAATTGTGGAGGGAACACTTTTATAACCTACTGAATGGTAGCAGCGTTGAAAGTAGTGAGGAAGACGAACCCGAGTCCCCAGTCGATGATGATGGAGTAGCTGTCCCACCGCCTGACTATGACGAGGTACGAATAGCGATTACGCGGCTGAAAAACAACAAAGCTGCTGGAGCTGACGGCCTGCCAGCCGAGCTATTCAAGTACGGCGGCGAGGAGCTGATGAGGTGCATGCATCAGCTCGTATGCAGAATATGGTCAGATGAACGCATTCCCGACGACTGGAATTTAAGTGTGCTCTGCCCAATCCACAAGAAAGGCGACCCCGCCATACGCGCCAACTACCGCGGAATTAGCCTTCTAAGCACAGGTTACAAGGTCTTATCGAGCGTATTGTGCGAAAGACTGAAGCCCACCGTCAACGAGCTGATTGGACCTTATCAGTGTGGCTTTAGGCCTGGAAAATCCACCATAGATCAGGTATTCACAATACGCCAAATCTTGGAAAAGACCCGCGAGAATAGGATCGACACACACCATCTATTTGTCGATTTCAAAGCCGCTTTCGACAGCACGAAGAGAAGTTGCCTTTATGCCGCGATGTCTGAATTTGGTATCCCCGCGAAACTAATACGGCTGTGTAAAATGACGTTGAGCAATACCACCAGCTCCGTCAGAATAGGGAAGGACCTCTCCGAGCCGTTTGATACCAAACGAGGTTTCAGACAAGGGGACTCCCTTTCGTGTGATTTCTTTAATCTTATGTTGGAGAAGATAATAAGAGCCGCACAATACTTTATAAGAGCGTACAATTGCTGGCGTATGCCGACGACATTATTTATTATCGGTAAAAATAAGGGCTACGTCTGTTCTGCCTTCTCGGGATTGGATAGAGAAGCAAAGCGAATGGGTCTGGTGGTGAACGAGGACAAAACGAAGTATCTCCTGTCAGCACACAAACAGTCAGAGCATACGCGTCTTGGCACCCACGTCACTGTTGACAGTTACAAGTTTGAAAAAGTAGACGACTTCGTTTATTTGCGAACCAGCATTAACACCAATAATAATGTCAGCCTTGAAATCCAACGGAGAATCACTCTTGCCAACAAGTGCTACTTTGGGCTGAGTAGGCAATTGAGAAGTAAAGTCCTCTCTCGTCGTACAAAGATCACACTCTATAAGACACTCATCATGCCTGTGCTGGTGTATGGCGCGGAAGCATGGACAATGAAAGCATCTGATGAGGCGGCTCTTGGAGTTTTCGAGAGAAAGATTCTGCGAAAGATTTACGGACCTTTACGCGTTGGTGATGGCGAATATCGCAGACGATTTAACGATGAGCTGTATGAGCTTTACAACGATATAGACATAGTGCAGCGAATTAAAATTCAGCGGCTCCGCTGGCTTGGCCATGTCGTTCGGATGGACAGAAACGCTCCTGCTCTGAAAATATTCAACGCGGGCCGCGATGCTGGTAACAGAGGAAGAGGAAGGCCTCCTCTGCGTTGGAAAGATCAGGTGGAGAAGGACTTGGCTTCACTTGGCATTTTCAATTGGCGTCAGTTAGCACAGAAGAGAAATGACTGGCGTGCTGCTTTGGACTCGGCCAAAATCGCTTAGGCGGTTACAGCGCCAAATAAGAAGAAGAAGAAGAAGACAAAGTGAACTAATATTTTTACTTTTAAGCAGAACGCACTTTTGTTTTTTACTTACTACTTAAGTTTAATACTACTACTACTACTAATGTGGTTTATACATTTTTGATAAATGCGTTTAAACATTTGTGATGGTATTGTCCTTCCTTCAACCGATCGTATTTAATATAAAAGGGAAATGTTTCGACAAGCCTGATTAGAAATATAGATCTAAGGTGACGAATTTATAACAGGTTGGGAACTATAAAAAATGGATGCAGATCGAACTAGATCTCATCTGTCGAATTATGAACTGGTTTGGAACTAAAGAAAAGGGGATGCAGAACGAACTAGATCTCGTCTGTCGAATTTGGAAATGGTACGGAACTATAGAAAAAGGGATGCAAAACGAACTAGATCTTGTCTGTCGAATTTAGAACTGGTTCGGAACTAGAGCCAAAGGGATGCAACGGGGGACAATTGACCCTTCCTAGCACATCGCAATGTTAAATTCGCCAGTCGCTAGCATGCAAAAAAGATACTACGCGTACTAGTCATGGTTCCAAACGCACTAGAAACGAACCAGTTCCACACTAGTCCATTTCGCTACAGGGGTACTTTGTTGACAATAGCGGTTGCGTGCGCAGAGAAGGAGAGCAGACTGTCAAAGGTTACTCCGAGTATTTTGGAGTTATTCACCGTCGGAATTGGTGTATCGTCGACGTGAATTCCCAGCGGTAGCCTGACCTCCTTCGTCCAGGTTGTAAACAAGGTCGTAGAGGATTTCGTAGGGGAGAGGGCTAGACACTTTGCAGTGAAGAAGCGAGAAAGATCGGAGAGATATCCATTTACTTTCAAACACAGGTCATCAATTCTATTCCCAGTCGCCATGATCGAGCAATCGTCGGCGTATGAGACAATCGAGACTACCTCTGGTGGTTGAGGGAGCTTTGAAATGTAAAATTTAAACAGTAGCGGGGAAAGGACACCACCCTGTGGAACCCCCTGTTTTATTTTTCTGAGTTTGCTCGATTTGTCTTTAAACATTACCGACGAGTGTTGACCACTCAGATAATTCGCTGACCACCGTTTGAGCCTCTGCGTGAAAGAAGAGGCATCTATATCTTCTAGTATCGTGGAGTGGCTGACGGTGTCAAACGCCTTTGACAGGTCCAACGCTACTAGAATAGTTCTCTCACAGGGAGGCCACTTACGTCACTTTACGGAAGCCATGCTTCGCTACCGGGGAAAGGAGTGTTATCGGGCGATAAGATTCTCCTTTGTTGGCTGCTTTCCCCGGTTAGACCAGTGGGACCACTCGGCCTATCTTCCAGATATGTGGGATGATGAGAGTGGCCTTTGACATATGCTACCCTACCCCTAAACGTGGTTAGATCGCCGAAACAACAGCCCTTGGTCGGGTAAAACCCGAGTCATTCCGGTACATAGAACCGGCTGTCGTGGGAATGCTTCGCCGACAGCATAGGTCGCCATGATACGCTGTTTATCAGACAGGCAGCAAGGCGAACTCTATTGAACTTCGCAAGAGAAGGCTTTGGTAAAGGTAAAATCCTACCATCGGGGTACAGGGACAAGCTAGGCTCCCAAATTCCATTAGCTCTGTTCCCCAGAGACGACAGGCCCAAACTAGTTAGCTTTGACAGAAGATTCAAAATAGCGCTTTGCACCAAGTCGACTTAGAGCACCTCTTTTTTGGAGAGGCAGATACAAGCGAGCTCAATGCAATGGTACACAGACGGCTCCAAAACTCCCGAAGGTATTGGTGCAGGCGTTCACGGGCCAAGGCTAAAGCTTTCGGTACCCATGGGCGTATACCCAAGCATCTTCCTAGCGGAAGTCTATGCCATAAGTCTGTGTGCAGAGATTAACCTGCGTAGGAACTATCGTAATGAAAGGATTTTGATCATGAGCGACAGCCAGGCAGTACTCAAGGCCCTATTATCATTTGAGGTCAAGTCCTCTCTGGTTCTTGAGTGTATTGATAAGCTCAACGCTCTGGCGGAGTACAACGACATCCAATTAGCTTGGGTGCCAGGTC
Organism: Rhagoletis pomonella; assembly: GCF_013731165.1. Classification (NCBI taxonomy): domain Eukaryota; kingdom Metazoa; phylum Arthropoda; class Insecta; order Diptera; family Tephritidae; genus Rhagoletis; species Rhagoletis pomonella. The sequence continues at coordinate 367,898 of NW_023458560.1, read as the reverse complement.
ACGTTGGAGTTGTCGGCAATGAGGAAGCAGACCGCCTAGCTAGGAAGGCAGCCGCCTCGTTGCCTATAGGGCATGAGCCCTTCATAGCGATTGGACCTAGTACAATCAAGGAAGAGCTCAGGAAGGAGAGGAACACAGTAAGGAATCAGCACTGGCGTAACACGGCAGGCCAACGCCAGGCTAAAAGCCTACTGGGAGGTTACAACCATACAAGGTATAGAGCAATTATAAACCTTCCCAAAGGAAGGGTAAGGATATTGACAGGCTTTATGACGGGTCACTGCAGACTGAGAGGTCACCTGCACAGGTTGGGGATCTGGTCTAACGACCTATGTCGGTTCTGCGATGTGGCTGAGGAGACCGCTCTGCATCTGCTTCGCGAATGCGAGGCAGTTGCGAGAAGACGGGAGAGACACCTAGGCCAACTCTGGCCAAGCGATGAAGTCTTACAATCGCTAGCCCCCGGAGATCTCCTTAAATTCTTGGGTTCTCTGGGACTAGATGAGGTACTCTAAACAGTCGAGGGCACAATAGATCATTTGGTCGCAGTGCATACCTCTACTTAATCTATCTATCTATCAGACCAGCGCTGACTATTATGTCTGCCAAGCTGCATCAGCTGCTCATAATCCTGGCGGGTGCGTCGTCGTTCATTGTGCAGAATATCGAATCGTCTATTTATCTGCTCAGCCAAGTCTGTCTGCGGCGCAACACGGGCCCTCGAAATTTCTCGTCCAATCCCACGTGATGCGCAGACCTGAACATGCCTTAAAGTGGCACCAGCCAAGGCAGGAGTTGCACTTGACTGATGTCACGTTACGGAATATCTTGGTCTGACATACCGTGCAGAGGAGGAACCAGGAGTTGTTGGCGGCGGCTTGTGGGTGGTGGTGCGGTTGTGCAGTGTCGTGTGGGCTATTGTGTTGTGGTGCTGTGGTGTTTGTGTCGAGCTGCTCAGGTGGACTGGGGTTAGCCGTAAAGGCTGCTCTGTTTGAATGATGCAGAATCTGAGGTGACTCCACCCGTCGCAAGCATTGCATTTGACTGAGGTAGAGTTGTGGTGTAATCGTCTCTGGCATGCACAGCAGGTGAAGGTTTCTGGCCCTGGGTTTGCCAGCCCTGAGCAGAAGAATACGTAGCAAATGCAGCCCTATGGGCGAAAAACTTCCGACACACTTCGCCGATCTTACTCCGTTTAGCAAAAGCCCTTGGTCGAGTAAAACCCGAGTCATTCCGGTATGTAGAACCGGCTGTCGTAGGAATCCACCAGGGACCTTTTTCGCTACTGAGAAATAATTTGTTTTACGAGGGCTTCCTTTCTACGCTAGCTGACCCACCCTTCCAAAAACTGATAAAATTAATCAGGAAGTAGGTACTATTTAGGTGTTATTTAGGGCCTCCAAAATTAATTTAAGTACTCACTCTGCTTCTGAGAAAATCGCAAAAGTTTATCGGTCAGCCAGCGTGATTCACCGCCAGCTGACTCACCCACTAAATTTCGTCGAACACTGGTAAATGTTATTCAGGAATTAGGTTCTATTTAGGTGTTTTTAAGGGCCACCAAAAATAATTTCGGTGCACACTCGGTTTCCGAGAAATTTGCAAATATGTGTTTTGGGACAGCGTGACAGCGTGACGTCGGAAACCGAGTGTGCACCGAAATTAATTTTGGTGCCCTTTAAAAACACCAAAATTGTAGATAGCGGTAATTCTCTAGGGTGGGGTAACAACCCCTAAAAAAGGTGCGGAAAAGTCGGGAGGCGTACCAAACGACGCGTTTCGGCCCCCCTAATAACATTCCGGAGGGGGTGAGATAATATTATTAACCATTTAAAAGTTATGAACAAAAAACTTTTGTTAAATTTCGTTGTTTTCTATAAGCAATTACCACGCCAAAAATGCACTAAATCACCAGTTTCCACTTTTAAAACACTACTAAA
>NW_023458560.1:359081-365858 GCF_013731165.1 Rhagoletis pomonella | reverse complement strand
CGTCGAAAACCGAGTGTGCACCGAAATTAATTTTGGTGTCCTTTAAAAACACCAAAATTGTAGATAGCTAATTCCTGAATAATATTTACCAGGATTCGACGATTTTTTTTTGCGAATTTCTGGGAAACCGAGTGTGCACCGAATTTAATTTTGTTATCCTTTAAAAACACCAAAATAGTACCCAATTCCTGAATAATATTTACCAGAGTTTGACGGTATTTAGTGGGTGCGTCAGCTGGCGTGATGTCACGCCGGCAAATATGTGTTTTGGGTCAGCGTGACGTCGAAAACCGAGTGTGCACCGAAATTAATTTTGGTGTCCTTTAAAGACACCTAAATTGTAGATTCCTAATTCCTGAATAATATTTACCAGGGTTCGATGTTTTTTTGCGAATTTCTGGGAAACCGAGTGTGCACCAAATTTAATTTTGGTGTCCTTTAAAAACAACCAAAATGGTACCTAATTCCTGAGTAATATTTACCAGAGTTCGACGATATTTATTGGGTGCGTTAGCTGGCGTGACGTCACGCGACCTAAAAAACATTTTCGCGAATTTCTGGGTAACCGAGTATGCTTTTACTATTTTCTCGGAAACCGTGTGAGTACTTAAATTAATTTTATAGGCCCTAAATAACACCTAAATAGTACTAAATTCCTGAAAATTTTTTATCAGTTTCTGGAGAAGCGGCTCAGCTAGCGTGACGGACGTCGATGTTTTGTAGAAATCCGAAAATGTTTTTCCCTGTGTTCACATAAAACCGCGGGAAAAAGAGGATCAGGTATAAAAACTATAGGGCTACGACGTGGCTTCTATATATGTTTAATCAATTACTCACCTTAAGCGAGTTGACAACTTGTGCTTCATTCCTTTCCTGCAAACCAGTTACTAACTGCATCTGTGTTAGATTTCTTAACTTTTGTCGTGAAGTTATTACTTCTGACCGCGCATTTTGAACAAATTCAATTTTCTTCAAATCTTCATCATCTACCAGTTGCGCCAGTTCATAGTGTATCTCTGCTTGTTTAAGAACATCCCTTGTTGAGCGTAACTTCGCAGTCAATGATAGTAATGTTCCAGCTGAGCGAAGCAAATGCGACAACTCATGTAAATGTCCCAGAACACGCGTTTGGTTATCAACCTGCTGATATTGGGTATCGATTTGTGTCTTAAGTTTGTGCCCAGCCGTACGGATTTGTTCTACATCACTTGCCAAGTTGTTGAGTGCAACATCAAACCGGCCAGCGTGTGTTGCTTGCTGCAATAAGGCACCATGCTTCTCGCGGACCTGCTGATGTAGATCGTCGTTCACATTTTGAAGGCGTTTTGATAGTTCTTGAATTTGTTCCTGAATTGTCGCGTTGGCATCAACTTTGGTTATTGCATCGTTTTCCAATTCTAAATCAACCCTGCATGTAGAAAAATAAGGACTACTTGTTACAGGAAATACTATTAGTAATTTCTAGCTTACATCGGAATTTTTACTTATAATTTCCAAAAAGATATAGATTCTCACATAAAGTAATCAAATCTAATCAAATGCAAGTAAAAAGTAAATAACAAAAACTTATGTAAAAAGTTGCCAGGTGAATGAAATATATAGTAGAACTGCAAAAACATCGGGCACTATCGATAGTTTCGATGTTTTAACTTTTTTTTAAAACATCGATGTTTTGGAACACATCAAGATAACCCAGCAAGAACGACCTAACGCATTCTCCAATACACTTACAAAATTGTCAATAAAAACCAACACATTTGCATATTAGGAGCGTTCCTTATCTCCCAGAAATAGTCAGAAAAAGTCCGAAGTAGTCAGATTTAGTCCAAAAAGCGTTCCGTAACTCGGAAATGACAGCGAAAATGAGAGAGCAACAATCAGTGAGAGTGACTCTCATTAGTCCGAAGTAGTCAGATTTAGTCAGAAGAATTTTTTCTGGCAAAATCCTGAAAAGTGTCAAACTCAACTGAATTTAAATTAACGGAAATTAAAGAATACGCAAAAAGTGAGAATAATCTAAAAAGTAAAAAAGTGAATTGAAATTGGAAGGAGGCAAAAAATAATTGATATAGTAAGTGTTTATTGTGCTTGTGCTTGTGTGAATGTGTTTTGTACATACATTTCCATTCTTATTTGACGTTAGCTTTGTTGTTGCCATTCTTTGGACTAAAAATTTGGTTTTTTGCGTTCCTTTACTTTTCCTGTTATTCTCTTTTAGTGAGCGCATTTTGCTTACGCTCTGGCATTTTGACACTTTTCAGATTTTAGTCCAAAAAGATAAGGAATGAACCTATTAGCGATATCCATATGCCATTCTTTGCGTTATATAACACGTTATTAATCGCATAATAATATTTGATTGAAAAGAGACAACTACATATAGTATAATATAATAGCGATTTCCATGTGAAAGAAAGAGAAAACTACTCACACTTGAAACGATTATGCGTTAGATTTCTCCAGGAGCCCTATGTAAAATGATGCAAAGTTTTTGAATTTCTCACACAAACTTTTTGTAGCACTAGGCGTATATAACGCATTAGTTAACAGATAGGGTGGGAACATTTTAGAATGGTGACCCCCGAGTACGGAATTATGGAAAATAGGGGGGGCTAGAGGGGGTTCTAAAGGGGGTATATGTAAAGTTTTAAAACGCGGAACCATATAGTTTTTAAGTAATTTGTTATTAAAGTTTGTGATTTTCACCAACTTATAATGCACTTTCCACCAAATTTACACGTTACTTACACTCAATATATGCGCAGTAAGAGTGTGCACGTTCAAACAAATAAATACTTTAAGTATATTACAGAGTTTTTATCAAAAATTGATTGTTGTTTAATTTTATGAGAGTACATGCAGAATATGTGCAAATGTCAGCAGGACTGTGTTGCCATAGCTAAAAAACCAAGAGTGGAAAGCAAGACCAAAAGAAAATACGATTAAAAGGAAAATACGATAAGGTTATTTTGTTCAGATTAAAATAAATAGTAGGGGGATCAGGGGCTGAACACCTTTCAGCGAAGGCGGCCTTCGGCCGCGCTTAGGGATTATAACCCTCACAACGTAGAATTCTTCTTTCTCTGTTGCCAAAGAAAAGGGGCCGAACACATTTTGCATAGAACTCCTTTCTGCGTAGGCGGCTTTCGGCCGCGCTTAGGGATTATAACCCTTACTACGTAGAATTCTCCTTTCTGTGTTGCCGGAAGAGGGGAATATGGCCCCAAGCATGGGCGTAGTCAGGTAGGGGCAGGGGGTGCTCCAGCCCCCCCTGACTTTAAAAATTTCCTTATATATATATAAAATAGTACCCTGAAATGCCAGCTTAATAGGGTCGAGCCCTCGCCCCCCCTAAATTTCATTCTGGCTACGCCGATGGCCCCAAGCCCCCTACTATTTATTTTTATCTGAACAAAAGAACCTTTCGTATTTTCCTTTTAATCGTATTTTCTTTTGGTCTTGCTTTCCACTCGTTTTGTTAGATATGGCAACACTGTCCTGCTGCCATTTGCACATATTCTGGATGTACTCTCATAAAATTAAATAACAATCAATTTTTGATAAAAAAGCTGTAATATACTAAGAGTATTCATTTGTTCGAACGTGCACACTCTAACTGCGCATATATTGGGTGTAAATAACCTGCAAATTTAGTGGAAAGTGCATTATATATTGTAAAATAGTGCCATACAAGTTGGTTAAAATTACAAACTTTAATAACAAATTCCTTAAAAAGTATAAGGTTGCGCGCTTTGAAACTTCATACAGGGAACTATTAGACCACCTCCCATATTTTCCACAATGCTGTACTCCTGAGTTACCAATCTAAAGCCCACAAACAAAAAATGCAGACCGATAGTACTTTTTACGCTGATTTCAACTATATAAATATTATTTGGCGCAATTGAAAAGTAAAGAAGATATAAGAGGGGAATTTTTTTTCGATATTTTAAAATATTAATATTTCCTAAACTACGTAACCGATTGAAAAAGTAATGATGTCAAAATAAAGCAAATTAATCTATCTTCAAGTTCATGTAATGTGTAATGATGTGTATGCTTGATTATATCTTTAAGCCAAAAATAATAAAACAGAAATAAAATTTTAAAATTTTGTCATAAAGTAACCTTTTTTAGAAAAAAGTGTATAATCAATGCTAAAGAAATGTATATTATTTAGAAAGTGCAAGTTCTTACCTTTAATTTGATATACATATTTTATTACGATCTGCTTTTGAGGTTTAAGAATTCAGTGATAAAAAAGATTAAAAGCATTTACAAGTAAGTAAGTGGCAAATGTGAGCTGATATCATAGTTTCTATTGCCCAGAAGTTCTTTCAGCGTAGGCGGCCTTCGCCCGCGCTTAGGGATTATAACCCTCACTAATTAGAACTCTCCTCTCTGTATTGCCGAAGAAGGGGGGCTGAAAACCTTTTGCAGAGAACATCTTTCTGCGTAGGCGGCCTTCGGTCTATTTTATGAAAAAATCTTAAAATTTTATTTCTGTTTTATTATTTACGGCTTAAAGATATAAACAAACATACACATCATTACAAATTTAGCCTGTTCCCGTACTTTACGTTTTGCAAGATTTCCAGGTTTTAGCCTTTAATAAACCTTATGTGAACGTGGCGTACGGGAACGACTTTGGACTAAATCCTGCAAAACCGGAAAATCGTAGACGTTCTAGAACGCGCTAATTATATCAACTTGAATATAGATTAATTTGCTTTATTTTAACATCATTACCTTTTCAATCGGTTACTAATGGGCTATTTTTGCTTACGCGTAAAAGCACATTTAGCGCATTTAGCACTAAATGCTACTCTAAATGTACATTTATCCATACAAAATTCGTCACATAAATGCAACTAAATGCAACTCCATTTTTGCATTAAGATTCTAAATGCTAAAAGCAACCCTGTGATCTTCCAAAATTTCCACTATTCGAACATGGTTTAATGATAAAAAGCATGAACCAAAAAGACAAGATCACGCGGGCAGGAGACTAGCCCGTTAGAATCGCATTTAGGAAAAAAGTTGAGCGATTTTGACATTAGCCTTTTGTTTACATTTCTTCGTTGTTTACAATTTGGTGGTGGCTTTTTACTGCAATTTTCTTCATTTTCGCTTGTGACAACGTGTGTACACATAAGTTAAGAAAAATTTTACACAACGGCATAATTTATAGAAGAATTTGCATAATAAAAATGATTTTTCATGCGTTCAACAATTTCGCGGTTTTCTCCGTTCTCTTCATTGTTTACTTCTTACAACAAAGATGGCGTCGAGATTTCGGCAGCTAGAAAATAACTTTTTTCGTTCTTTCCTTCCCGCGTGATCTTGTGTCTTTCGTTCATGGATAAAAAGTGGCAACATTGCTTTTCCGAGTATACAGTTGTTAGTTGCGTTTTAGTGATCGCCGATCGAGATTTCATTTATTATTTTACATTATTTGGATAAAGAAAAGTTAAGAAAATTCAACATCGATGTGATGCTGATAGAAATCTGGATCAATTTGTGATCAACTCTGTTTGTTTTGTTTATTAATTAGGTGAGGAAATTTTAATTGACAGCACCGACAAATGAATATATACACAAACAAATGTTCGGTTATGATTAAAACAAGTCAAGTTTTTGTATTGAATTTTTGGTTTAAAATTTATTTTTTCCTTTTCAGTAGGATTTTTAGCACATTATCTTCTGTGTGTGAATTGATAGTAATAGATACGGATCTGAATAAGCGACTGGAACACGGCTGTTTGGCAAAAGCATACGATTTCGAACTCGCGTAAATGTACATTTGCTAAATGCGATAGCATGAACGCTCTTCGAAAACATATGTTCGCAAAACGCAAAACGCTGCATAAGAGTCAATTTACACGATGGCTTTTCATCCTGGGTCATGCGTGTCGAGCTTGTAGGCAAGAAGTGTAGCGAAGTCAGCGGGGTAGGCAAGCACGGACGGTGAGCGAAATCGAGGGTTTTTTGACGTTTCGCTTTTATCGAGTTCACTTTTTCGTATTTTTGCTTTGAGTTCGCGATTCGCTCCGCTTTAATAATTAGGACGAAAGAGTTGACCAAAGAAAATTTTACGCTTAAATGTCAAAAATACGCAAGAAACGCCACAAAGAAAAAGTCATCGTGTAAATGTACGAGGATTTTCGAAGACTTTTTTTAAAAGGGAACGTGCCAAAAAGGCTGGGTGAAAAGTCGTCGTGTATATTGGCTCTGAGCGAAATCGAGGGGTTTTTTGACGTTTCGCTTTTATCGAGTTCACTTTTTCGTACTTTTGCTTTGAGTTCGCGATTCACTCCGCTTTAAAAATGAGGATGAAAGAGTTGACCAAAGAAAATTTTACGCTTAAATGTCAAAAATACGCAAGAAACGCCACAAAGAAAAAGTCATCATGTAAATGCACGAGGATTTTGGAAGACTTTTTTCAAAGGGAACGTGCCAAAAACGCAGGGTGAAAAGGCATCGTTTAATTGACTCTAATGGGCTGTTTTTGCTTACGCGTAAAAGCACATTTCGCGCATTTAGCTCTAAATGCTACTCTAAATGTACATTTATCCATACAAAATTCGCCACCTAAATGCAACTAAATGCAACTCCATTTTTGCATTAAGAATCTAAATCCTAAAAGCAACCCTGTGATCTTCCAAAATTTCCACGATTCGAACATGGTTTACATTATTTGGATAAACAAAAGTTACGCAAATTCATACCTCTGCTCCTGATGGGATACCGGTCAGCAGTGCATGAAACAACCGGTAA
>NW_023458560.1:352957-358981 GCF_013731165.1 Rhagoletis pomonella | reverse complement strand
GTGTTGACAACCCTGCCACTAGCCATGAAATGTATCGGATATCGATTACATTCTTTCATCTTAATTCGCCATTAAATAATAATCACGCCTTTTGTAATTTGGGTTTGCAGGAGAAAACCGATGTGTAAGAATAACTTATACTAATTTTACTAATAGCATTTACTGATCTTAAACCATCATTATCTTTCTTTATATTTAAATAAAGTTTAAAAGCGATTCTCACAAAGCAGTTTGAGTTTGATTTAACACGCTATAAAAACGGAATTCTCCGAAGCAAGGACCCAGTTAACATTCTTTTAAAACATCGTGGTGGCTTTACTACACACCAGCTTTACTCAAACTTCGTATTCGAAAGTAAGCGTGCTGTGATGTCAACTAGAAGTCATACACGGCAGGGCCGCGGTGAAAGGCTAGGGAAATGCTCCTTATGTGGGGGCCCAGAAACCAACCAAATGGTACAATGGGATGAATGTGACGAGTGGACACATTACGATTGTGCAAACGTGACCGATGATGTGGTGAACCACGCATGGAGCTGTGAAAAGTGTGCAAACAAGCTGAAATCAACAACAGCGGCAGAGGGCGTGCAAATGGCGGTGCCAAAAGCAGTGACAGCAGCACAGCAGACGATTTCATCGGTAACAGCGAAAGGGGTATCTTCGTGCGAACAACTTATGGCGGGAAAGTTTCTGGCGGGCGAAAAGACAGGTACAAAGGGTAAGTCGCAGAATATGGTGGACGAAGAAGTATTAGGCAATAATGCGCAAAAACGTAAGACGAATGAACACATGTGCGATGAATTACAAAGCAAATGTGGGTCCAATAAATCAAAGCGTAACTTACGGCTGGATTTGATGCGTTTAGAAGAAAAGAAAAGGGCAGAATTGGCATACGTAGAACAAAAGTATGCAATTATGAAAGAATATCAGGGTGAATCTGATGAGGAAGGAGATCTCTGCTCAGTTCAGGAGCAACGCACTATTCAATGGGCTAATAGTCAACGTCTTAGGGTAACTGATGGGGCAAATGACAATATTGGCCAACGTGATGGTATGCATAACGAACGCGCGATTTTCGGGTATCAACCAACTGAAGCTGCATTGCATACATTAACGGCTTTGCAAATAAGTTCACGGCAGGTTGTTTCGCGGGATCTCCCACCGTTTAGTGGCAAGCCAGATGAATGGCCATTATTCATAAGTAGTTTCGAAAATTCTACGCGTTTATGCCGGTTTAGTAACGACGAAAATTTATTACGTCTTCAGCGCGCCTTAAAAGGTAAAGCTTATGAGTACGTAAGTAGCAAATTAATGATTCCCAGTCTTGTACCCGAAATAATTTCAACGCTCAAGATGGTGTTTGGTAGGCCAGAGCATATTTTCAATAACCTTCTGTCAAAGATACGTGCATCCCCGGCAGTGAATGTAAACAGGCTTGACTCTTTAATCAACTTAGCTTTGGAAGTAAAAAACCTGGTGGCAACAATTGAGGCGTCAGGTTTGACAGCACATTTAAACAACCCTCTGTTAATACAGGAGTTGATAGATAAATTGCCATCACAAATTCGGTTACAATGGGCCATGTTTTCAAGAAACGAACCTCTGTGTACGTTGAAACAGTTTAGCGATTGGCTATTTGATATGGCCGAAGCAGCCAGCAGTGTTATCTCATTGACAACAGCAAGTACGGACGCGGAGCGACGTAAAACGCAACGCGTTAGTGTACATAGAGAAGTACCAGAACATAAACGGAGCGTAGGGTGCTATTTCTGTGGTGAAGATCATTACATTTCTAAATGCAAGCGCTTTTGTAAGCTCAATGCCAGCGAAAGGTGGGAGGAGGTTAAAAAGAGAAAGTTGTGTCGCCGTTGTCTAGTAAAGCATGATTTTAAAACATGTCATAATCGTAAGGCGTGCGGTGAAAACGGATGCACGTATATGCATCACCCACTTTTGCATGCTGAGAAGAGAACGGGTGCTGAAACGTATGAAGCAACAGTAGCAGTGCACCATACACGTACTTCAAATGTGTTGTTTAGAATTGTACCCATCACAATTTATGGTAAAAATAAAAGGCTAAATATTTTCGCATTCTTGGACGATGGTTCCGGACCGACTCTAATAGAAGAAAGCATTTTAGACGATCTTGAAATCGAAGGCCCTAAGAAAGAATTGTGTCTTAGCTGGGCAGATGGGACTACCCGAAAAGAAGTAGCTTCACAAATCATCAACCTGAATGTGTCATCGAAAGACAAGTCTAACCGTAAATATACGCTTGTCGATGTACGCTCAGTTAAATCTTTGGATTTACCTTGCCAGACCTTACACCTTCAAGAGCTGCTTGACAAGTACAAACACCTAAGAGGGTGTCCTCTAGAATCTTATTACGACGTTGTTCCCAAATTAATAATTGGTGTCAACAACAAGAACTTGTCCATTCCATTGAAATATAGAGAGGGTAAAGCTAACGAGCCAGCAGCAACAAAAACCAGGCTAGGCTGGGCTATTTATGGTAATCTCGACCGCAGCCCACTTCCGTCTCACCACCAGCTGCATATATGTGAATGCAGTGATGACGCAAGCCTCCAAGGCCTAATGCTTGATGCCATAAGATTGGATCAAGATCCTCTCGAAGGCAAGGATTTGATGCCCGCTGAGCTGACAGGAAAAGTAACACGTGACGGCGAACGGTTTATAGCGAAGCTGCTGTGGAAGAGAGAGGATGTTGTCATGCCACGTAACTATGACATGGCGCTGCCAAGACTGAAATGCTTTGAAGGAAAACTCCTCAAAAGTGCAGAACAGAGATGCGAAACCATCAAACATATAAAACAAATGGAAACGAAAGGCTACATTCGTAAACTGTCCGAAGAAGAAGCCACTAATTTTGGACCACGTACTTGGTACTTGCCGATGTTTACCGTTAGGAACCCGAACAAGCCGGGAAAATTGAGAGTCGTCTGGGACGCTGCAGCGAAATACGAAGGTGTTTCACTCAATGATCAACTCGATAAAGGCCCCGATTTGATAGTATCTTTACCGGGAGTACTATACAACTTCCGCATAGGGAAAATAGGCATATGCGGCGATATAAGTGAGATGTTCCACCAAGTGGGTGTGAGTAAGTCGGACCAAAACGCGCAACGTTTCCTATGGCGAGATTGTGACCCAATACGGAAACCTGACACATACGTATTACAAGTTTTGCGTTTCGGAGCCAGCTGCTCACCTTCGCTTGCGTTATATGCCAAGAACAAAAATGCCAAGGAGTTTGAGCATAAGTTTCCCGCTGCTACGCGATGTATAATAGAAAGGCATTACGTTGACGATATGCTCGACAGTACAAATACGGTCGAAGATGCGATTAAACTTGCTAAAGATGTACGTGCAATACACGCACATGGAGGTTTCAGAATCAGAAACTGGCTGAGTAACTCTCCAGACTTATTACTGGCATTGGGTGAAGGTAGTACTAATGAGAACTTTTGCAAAGCAGGTCGCACACTTGAGCACGTTATTGAAGCGGATAAAGTACTTGGCATGTGGTGGTTAACGCAGGAAGATTGCTTTACATTTAACTTAAAGTTCACTAAAGCTAGCTCTGAAATATTACAAGGTGGGAGATTACCTACCAAGAGGGAGCTGTTAAGACTGTTGATGTCCTTTTTCGACCCACTAGGCCTGCTTTCATATTTCACTATCCACATGAAAATTCTTGTCCCAAACGTTTGGCGTAGTCGAAATCATTGGGACGATATGATGCCAGATGAGCTTGCTGATGACTGGTGGAGATGGCTAGCAGAATTAAAAAGGGTTGAACAAGTTCGCATACCAAGGTGTTACTTTTCGCGGTCAAATGGCGAAAAAAGCACTGTGCAATTGCACGTCTTCGTAAATGCCAGTGAGAACGCCTATGCGACAGTGGCATATTTTAGGATTTCAGATATGAACGGTGTAAAGACATCCTTGGTAGGTTCCCAAACGAAAGTTGCACCATTACGACCGATTACTATTCCGAGAATGGAATTACTTCCAGCGGTATTGGGAACTCGTTTAGCTGGTGCAATTGCAGCGCATCATAGCCTGAAAATCGAAGAAACATTCTTCTGGTGCGATTCAAAAACGGTCCTGCTATGGCTTCGCTCTGATCCCAGAAAGTATAAACATTTTGTGAAATTTAGAATTGCTCAGATTCAGGAATCTACAGATATCGGAAATTGGAATTATGTCCCCACAAAGCTTAATGTTGCAGACTTGGCAACGAAATGGAGTCGGTCGCCAGAATTTAGCAAAGAATTCGCATGGTTCACAGGGCTCTCATTCCTGAAGCTGCCAAAAGACGATTGGCCTAATCAAAACGTAATCAGCTCTGAAAGTCTACAAGTATGCAACGAGGAGGTTGAACTGCAGAAGGTCGCCGTAACAATTCAGAAATCAGCTGTTATAGATGCAAACCGTTTCTCTAAATGGGAGCGCCTGCTAAGGTCATTAGCACACGCGAAATTGTTCATTGAAAACCTGAAAGCAAAAGGAGATCCCGAACGAAAAGGATATTCTGCCGGACCAACTAGAGAGATGCTGCTTTGGAGCGAGCAGTACCTTTTAAGACTTGCGCGAAAGGACCAATATGCCACAGAAATACCAATTTTAGAGAAAGCGTGCACATTGCCAAAAGACAGTTCCCTAAGAAAACTTAGCCCTTTCATAGATTATCTAAAGATAGTACGCATGAGAAGTCGCCTCGAAAATGACACACACATTTCAGAAGCCATGAGAAACCCTATAATACTGCCGAGGCAACATCGCATTATTTACCTGATTGTAGATTGGTACCACAGAAAGTTCAAACACGTAAATCACGAAACAGTCATAAACGAAATTTTCCAAAAGTACCATATACCGGGTCTGCGAGCCTTATTACGAAGTATTCGCCTAAATTGCCGATTTTGTAAAATTCAAAGTGCACAGCCAATACCGCCAGAAATGAGCCCATTGCCAGCCGCGCGAACATCACCATATACGAAACCCTTTTCTCATGTTGGTATTGACTTTTTGGGCCCCTATTTGTAACTACCGGAAGACGCAGTGAGAAAAGGTATGGGGTTGTGTTCACTTGTCTCACCTGCCGAGCAGTACATATTGAAGTTGCACACAGCCTTACAATGAGTTCCTGCTTAATGGTTATAAGGAACTTCATAGCGAGAAGAGGCACCCCGAATCACATATATAGCGATAATGGCACAAACCTGTGAGCGGCTGAAAAGGAACTTCGCACAGCTTATAACGAAATCGACTTTGGTTCGCTCAAACGCGAATTCACCAGTACTAATACTGAATGGACGTTTATCCCCCCTGCAAGCCCACACATGGGAGGGGCCTGGGAACGTATGGTGCATTCAATCAAGCGAGTGCTGTACCAAATCATCACGCCGGAAACTAAACTCAACGATGAGAAGCTTCTAAACTTGATGTTAGAAGTGGAAAGCATTATAAACAAACGACCATTAACCTACCTATCGTTGGAAACAGCTGACCAGGAAGCACTAACACCCAATCATCTGTTACTGGGTTCATCATCTGGTGAGGGGCCTCCAGGTAAATTTGACCAATCGGATCAGTACGTCAAGGGTTGCTGGCGGCACACGCAGTACTTAGCGGACGTCTTTTGGAAGCGGTGGATAGCTGAGGTTCTGCCCGAGTTAACGAAACGTACAAAATGGTACGACAAAACTAAGCCGGTCCAGGTTGGGGACGTCGTAATAGTAGTTGATGGTAACCTACCCAGACACTGTTGGCCCAAGGGTGTGGTCACTCACACCGTGCTATCCAAAGATGGACAAATCCGCAGCGCTACGGTGAGAACAAAAAATGGGGAGTATCACCGACCTGTCGCCAAATTAGCTATCTTGGATGTTAATTGAAATGTAGCAGTGTTGTTTCTTGTTTGGGTATTCGCGAATTCACGAATACCGGGGGGAGTGTTGACAACCCTGCCACTAGCCATGAAATGTATCGGATATCGATT
>NW_023458560.1:347757-352857 GCF_013731165.1 Rhagoletis pomonella | reverse complement strand
AAAAAGCTTTTGACTGCCGTAGCCGAGTAGGTAGAGATGTCGACTATAATTCCGTGTGTCGTAGGTTCAAATGCCGGCACATGGAGTATTTAATTGTTAGAAACAAATTTATTAAGATACAAAACTTATACAATTCACATGAAATTTCAATTTGTCAATAGCATTTTCAATCTTGATAATTTATCAAGAAAAGAGCTTTTGATTTCTGTGCTAGAATACCAATTCTTGATAAATAATAAAAAGTTTACAAATTATAAAGAT
Organism: Rhagoletis pomonella; assembly: GCF_013731165.1. Taxonomy (NCBI): domain Eukaryota; kingdom Metazoa; phylum Arthropoda; class Insecta; order Diptera; family Tephritidae; genus Rhagoletis; species Rhagoletis pomonella. The sequence goes on along the minus strand of NW_023458560.1, from coordinate 352,596 downwards.
TTTCAATTTATCAAGTGCACAGAATTGGGCTGATAATATATATAAATGAACTGTCGTTTGCACATTTCTGATAAATTTATCCAGCGATTTCACTGAATAAACTTGATAAACTGAAGCCAATACAACTCTGTCGCAACTCTAGCTATGTTTTCTTGGGCAATAATCGGGGTCCGCATACAAATTTTGCACGCAAATTCAACAACAACGATATGATCCTGATATAGATCTGGTTCAATTATTACCCCGTCTGTTTGTTTTGTTTCATTGATAATTTTGCCGCAAAGTTTTGGTAGCCGTGACAAATGAATTCATACACAAACAGACATTCTGCCATTGTTTCTTCTAACTTGGTTCAAATTAATCGCCTTTATGTTATATGTATATTTATTTAAATAGATATTATGTCGTAAATATAATTTTTTCCAATTTAATGATGTAGTTTCTATAATTTCTTTATCCCCGTGCTAGTAGTATAAAGTTAGTGATATTGAGCTCTGTAACCAAAGAAAACACGACTATTGTCGCATGTGTAAAGGAAAGGAGAGTGTGGGTCGTTCATGTAACAGAGTATGTAAACTTATAAGATTATCTGCTTGATAAAGTTATCGGTTTAGGTGAATACCACTAATGCATATGAGAAAATACCGAAATTATGCATATGCATACTTTCGTTTTAAAAGCGAAATAATGCATATGAAAAAAAAACGAAGTAATGCATACATACACAGTGATCTATTATTTTTATTGGCCAAATAATAGACATAAGAACGATTATGAGAAATGTAAACATAACAAAACTGTCAAAGCTAAACTTCAAAATGGGGGGATTGCCAGATGAATGTACGTAACCAATAGTTATTCAAGACACGAACCATTATATCAGTATAGACACGAATTGACATGGCCACTATGAAAACGGGCTATCCATCAACCGTAAATAAAGATTCCTGTTTGGACCGAAAAACTAAGGTCAAGCAAATCAACAGTTTCGGTTGGAAACCGAAATAATGCATATGGCAAAAACCGAAATAAAGCATACATGCCCAGTAATGCATACATGCACAGTTTCGGACAAAAACCGAAATAATGCATATGTGAAGACGACATGCATTATTCTTAATTAAGCATTGATACTATACTTGACCTACATTTTGTTCATAAATAACACTATTATATAAATTTTATCCTCGAGAAGACCTTTTTCTAATCATCAGGCGAAATTCTCCACAGTAGGTGTTGCCGTGCGCACAAAACGAAAACGCTTCACATAACCCCAAAGTACTCCTCGCGGATCAAGTGGTGAAAAACTGCGAAAAGGTTTATTACTGTATATACTGTGGTTTTTCACTTGATAATTAAAAATTTGTTTCTCTATCACTTTTTGCGTATCTGGGTCTCTATTCTGTAACTGTGAGTTTTCAAGTGTACACTGAAAATTGTGTGCACTCTTCATTTTGCGATTCAGGAAGAGTGAGAATGAGTTTTAGCTGTCGAAATTGTGTACACTTCCTCATTTTGCGATTCATCATGTGTGAGAATGAATTTTAACTGTCAAAATTGTGTACACTTCACTTGCGAAAAACTCACTGAATTTTAGTCGGTGAGTTTTTGGTTGTGAGTTTTGCACTCGGTGTATACTACATTTTCTCACAGTTTTGAAAGACAATTCGATAAAAAGTGAGATGTTGTTTGTTTTTTACATTACAGAAAACATATTAAAAAATTATTTTAAGATTTGAGTTAGAAATCGAAGTGTATAAGTTTCTCTACGCAAAGCACGCACATGTGCGTGTGCCTTATATTAATAAAAATAAAGTACACACATGTGCCCGTGCTTTTTACCAAACGGCACACACATGTGATGTGAGCAAGTTTTTAATTTTTTATATGCACAGCACACGTGTGTGAGCGTAAAATGTTAGGATGTGCTGCGCATGTGTGTGCAAATACGAACCCTGCTCAAAATTAAAAAAAGTGAATTGAAATTGGAAGGAGGCAAAAGATAATTGATATAGTAAGTGTTTATTGTGCTTGTGCTTGTGTGAAGGTGTTTTGTACATATATTTCCATTCTTATTTGACGTTAGTTTTGTTGTTGCCATTCTTTGGACTAAAAATTTGGTTTTTTGCGTTTCTTTACTTTACCTGTTATCCTCTTTTAGTGAGGGCATTTTGCTTACGCTCTGGTATTTTGACACTTTTCAGATTTTAGTCCAAAATTATAAGGAATGAACCTAATAGGGCCAATTTCACAATGCGTAGTTAACTCAGAATCGGCAGTTAACTACAGATTTTTGTACTGAAAATCTCTAGTTAACTGCCGATTCTGAGTTAACTACGCACTGTGAAATTGGCCCATAGAGCCCCTGCGCGTCGGTTAGAGATGAGTTAGATAATGATGTTGAATATCAATTTGAGAACTATGAATTTCTCCAAGGTCGGAGAAATATTTTTTTGGTGTTTATTGGGCTATAGCACAAAAAATCACAACTTCACTGCTTTGACGTTTGCTTTATAACACAGGCCTACAAAATTTAAAATAGTTCAGACCCTGGGACTAGCTTACACTTTTCTAATGGTTTTTGTTGCGCTGAATCTGAATCCAGAATCAGTTTTGCTCGATTGGCTCAGGTTTTTGAGATATTTGAGCCTACACATGCGAAAACCCCGACTTTTTGCTATATTCGTAATTTATTTTCATCAAGAATAGTTCCTTTTTTAGAAAATTTAATAAACCATTTGAAAGTAAAATATTTCCCCTTAATAACGCTGTTTAACTCAACGAGATATCTTCATCTAACCTGAGATATTGTCCATTGAAGTTTATGAGTTTTGCGACATTACTTATTTGCACAAATGCAACATAACCTCCAAATTTTGGTTGTAAATGTTTGCAAATTGATTAGAATCCACTTAAACAAGTAATTAAATACTTTTCACATGATTTAGCAGAGCGCACTTTTCTTTTGATTGCTCGTTGTGAATACGAACGCCATAATTTTTACCTAGCTCGTGGGACTACGCTAAATTTTGACAGCTTGTAAATATGTATACACTTAAAGTTGTTGGCGGTAATAAAAGTCAAAGTGTATCATGGCGTATATATCTGACTAGTCCGGACTGGTACGGGATCGCAACTAATGATAAAGGCGCGTATTCATAGTCCAGCAACTAAGTCGAAACTAACAAAGTTGCAACTTAAATTTAAGTACCAACTTTAAATTTACCTCTATTCATAGTTGCATTTCAGACGTTTACTAACTAGTTTCGACTTAGTTTACGATATAGCAAAATAAGTGTGAAAATGTATAGATTTTTCTTTACGATATTTTGGAAAAATTAAATTTTTATTAAATAATGTCAAGTTTGATCATCCGTTTATGTAATTTTTATTTTCATTGCATGATTATGCAAAAGAATAAGGTGTGAAATAGCCAGAACAACCGCAGTGATGTGGAGTCGATGTTTATCGAAAGCATGCTGTGAAACATACAAATAGTAGATATCTAAATGTTATGCACAAATTTACTTTAAAAGAACTAGCGTGAAACTGACTTATTATTTGAGAATTTATCTAAACTATTCCAATTATAAATTTGTGATTTAGCTTTATTCGAATTGTTCCGAATAAAATGGATCGATCTTTGTAAATTTTAATTGGAGATTATTCAATATTATCAAAATCACCCTCTACCAACTTAATTTTTACATATTTTGTCTGTTTTCCCTTAATTTGATAAAATACTTCTTCCTAGTTTTGACTTAGTTGCAGCTGCAGCCGAAACTAAATTTTAAGTTGGTACTTAGCCAGAAAAGTCGAAACTAAGGCGACTATGAATAGCTTTACCGCCCTATTCCCACACCACTGACAAAACTCAGCGGCTGACTATTGCCTTTACTACTGCGCCTAATACTATGCCGCAAATTTATTTTAAGCTGTCGTATGACAATTGTCAGTTTTATTGTTATGACCTACTGAGTAAGTGACAACGGCGAAACAATTTTTATATTGTGTTTTAGGCGCAGTAATTGTGACAATAGTCATATGATGAATTTTGTCAGTGTTGTGGGAATAGGGCGGTTAGTTGTGACTTAGAATAGTTTTGACTTAGTTTAGTACTAAAAATGACTATGAATATGCGCCAAAGTATATTAGTGGTATTCATCTAAACCGATAACTTTATCAAGCAGATAATCTTATAAGTTTACGCACTCTGTTACATGAACGACCCACACTCTCTTTTCGTTTACACACGCAAAAATAGTCGTGTTTTCTTTGGTTATAGAGCTCAGTATCACTAACTTTATACTACTAGCACGAGTATAAAGATTTTATAGAAACTAACTCACTAAATGTGAAAAAATTATATTTACGAGATAATATGTATTTAAATAAATATATATATATAACATAAAGGCTATTAATTTGAAGAAAGTTAGAAGAAACAATGGCAGAATGTCTGTTTGTGTATGAATTCATTTGTCACAGCTACCAATCTTTGCGGCCAAATTATCAGTGAAACAAAACAAACAGAACGTATAATAATTGAACCAGATCTCCGTCAGGATCACAACGTTGTTGTTGAATTTGCGTGCAAAATTTTTATGCGGATCTCGATTATTACCTAAGAAAACATAGCTAGAGTTGCGACGGAGTTGTATTGACTTCAGTTTATCAAGTTTATTCAGTGAAATCGCTGGAGAAATTTATCAGAAATGTGTAAACGAGTTTCCATACAAATTTAGACAGTTCATTTATAAGGTTTACACAATTATAAGTTTATACGGTTTACAATGCATTTATAAGGTTTGATGAATACCCTTATTATTTACAGTGGCT
>NW_023458560.1:347376-347747 GCF_013731165.1 Rhagoletis pomonella | reverse complement strand
ATAATTGGAGTATTCACACTTGCTTGGTTATCTGGTTATGTGGATATTTTTTTAACTATGTATACAAAAATAAAATACACTAGAGAATAATAATTTTTAACCAGATAACATGGGAGGCCCGAATACCCCTTATATCTTTTACAAGTACAATACAATAACTTATTCTTTATAACATATTTTTCAGACTAATGACTGGTTCGACGTCATGAACGTCAGGGTTGCGTATCCTGACACAAGACCGCGGACACACGCATATGGTCTAGCTCTGGAAGTCCAAAATGACATTCTGCAAAGAATGGCGGATATGATGGCGGATATGCGAGCCATCGGAAAAACTAATCCCCTAACTTTTCAGAAAGGTAATAATTGTA
>NW_023458560.1:336955-347276 GCF_013731165.1 Rhagoletis pomonella | reverse complement strand
AATCGAGCAAAACTGATTCTGGATTCAGATTCAGCGCAACAAAAACCTTTAGAGAAGTGTAAGCTAGTCCCAGGGTCTGAACTTTTTTTAAATTTTGTAGGCCTGTGTTATAAAGCAAACGTCAAAGCTGTGAAGTTGTGATTTTTTGTGCTCTAGCCCAATAAACACCAAAAAAATATTTCTCCGACCTCGGAGAAATTCATAGTTCTCAAATTGATATTCAACATCATTATCTAACTCATCTCTAACCGACGCGCAGGGGCTCTATTAGGTTCATTCCTTATCTTTTTGGACTAAAATCTGAAAAGTGTCAAAATGCCAGAGCGTAAGCAAAATGCGCTCACTAAAAGAGGATAACAGGAAAAGTAAAGGAACCCAAAAAACCAAATTTTTAGTCCAAAGAATGGCAACAACAAAACTAACGTTAAATAAGAATGGAAATATATGTACAAAACACCTTCACACAAGCACAAGCACAATAAACACTTACTATATCAATTATCTTTTGCCTCCTTCCAATTTCAATTCACTTTTTTTACTTTTGAGATTATTATCACATTTTGCGTATTCTTTAATTTCCGTTAATTTAAATACAGTTGAGTTTGACACTTTTCAGGATTTTGCCAGAAAAAATTCTTCTGACTAAATCTGACTACTTCGGACTGATGAGAGTCACTCTCACTGAGTGTTGCTCTCTCATTTTTGCTGTCATTTCCGAGTTAAGGAACGCTTTTTGGACTAAATCTGTCTACTTCGGACTTTTTCTGACTATTTCTGGGAGATAAGGAACGCTCCTATTCTGTAACTGTGAGAAAATGTAGTATACACCGAGTGCATAACTCACAACCAAAAACTCACCGACTAAAATTCAGTGAGTTTTTCGCAAGTGAAGTGTACACAATTTTGACAGTTAAAACTCATTCTCACACATGCTGAATCGCAAAATGAGGAAGTGTACACAATTTCGACAGCTAAAACTCATTTTCACTCTTCCTGAATCGCAAAATGAAGAGTGCACACAATTTTCAGTGTACACTTGAAAACTCACAGTTACAGAATAGAGCCCCAGATACGCAAAAAGTGATAGAGAAACAAATTTTTAATTATCAAGTGAAAAACCACAGTATATACAGTAATAAACCTTTTCGCAGTTTTTCACCACTTGATCCGCGAGGAGTACTTTTGGGTTATGTGAAGCGTTTTCGTTTTGTGCGCACGGCAACACCTACTGTGGAGAATTTCGCCTGATGATTAGAAAAAGGTCTTCTAGAGGATAAAATTTATATAATAGTGTTATTTATGAACAAAATGTAGGTCAAGTATAGTATCAATGCTTAATTAAGAATAATGAAGGGAATGGAGGGTAAAAACCGTTGGGATTATTATTATTATCAATATTTAAGTACATAATTAGCGCTTGAGTTGCCACATTGTATTTTTTTTATTAAAAAAACGTGAATTTTCTTTATCCATTACCCGGAGCTGTTGCAATATGATGAGTAGATTTTAGTGAACCTCACAAGCCACTGCCTCTGGCTACAAGCAGGATATCTGAATATTGGAAAACAAATAGCAATTATCTTTTTGAAATTATAAGAAAAGTGTTTGTTTACAAAATTACCTGTGCCACTTTGCCTTAGTACGGTTGTTGCTCCCTTTCATACCACAGTAATATTGTATGCAACTCTGAATCAGCGAAATTCAGGCTCCTTCTCATTATCAACCCTGATCAGACTTTACTCCCGAGGAGTACTCAAAAAGTTTTATTACGGTATATACTGTGTGAAAAACGAAAGCTATATAAAGAGGATAATTACCAACAAGAAGTAAATAATCTTCAAAGTATCCTGAAATAATCCATGAACCAACTAAACAGATCACCCAGCACGGCAACCGTGTATTTGTAATTGCATTTTAGAAAAAAACAAATAATTAATGACGTCATTTTTTAATCGGTTGTTTCATTCACACACATGGTTTCGTTCCTTTTCATTCACATGGCGGCGAAAAAATGACGTCATTGCAAAAAAAATACTTTTTTTCTCGCACGCCGTCCTGGGTGATCTTATTCGTTCGTTCATGGAAATAATCTTGAAAGAAAATAAAACGCGAAGTGAATCAAGTCGCAAAATTACTGTCGGACTGTATACTGTGAAGTGAATTATTGTAATTCGATATTGATTAACTACATATGTAATACAAAAGGAGTAATTAAATGAAAAATTAATATTTAAATTCATCTATGTATGTAGTTTCAATCAAAAAGGTATAAGGTATTTTACTATTTCAATTCCAGTATTTCAATGATATGTTTAAGACCAATTGGAAATTACATTGGAGTTCAAGTTGAGAACTAGCATTAGGAGTGTTCGCTATGCAAAAAATTTGTACAAGTTGGTACCAATTGTTAAATCGTGTTCGTTTAGCCAAAAACCCAGTAAAACTTGCAAGGAGAAAGCCAATTTTGACATTTCATTTGGAGGGGAAGTTGCAAGTTCGTGCTGGGAAAATTTTTGCCAGTAAGAATTTGCAAGCAGGATTGAGACACACGGTTGAATTTTTGTCAACATTAATTTGAATCAACAAGTTCGTTAAATTTAAAAATGAACAATCTTGTTGCGATTTACTAATGAAAGAAGTATGTAAATATTCGTTTATTCAATTAATTTAATTAATTCCAAACATTTGAAAGGTACTCGGCTGAAAAAGCTGTATTCGTAATCGGAACGCACTCGACACCACTGTCGATATAGGAAATCCGACAGTGACTTCCACAATGAAATTGAAGCGTATGTTGAAGAAAGTCAGAATAAGAAGAAATATACGTATAGGTCCTGCTTTCGTTTCCACCTGAAATAATTTAAAAAATTTATTATGCTCGAAATGCAACCGTGGACACCAGCTGGCAGTGAAACTTGCTAATGTTTGCTAATTCCTGTTCGCGCAAAACTTAGTAAGTTTCTCTCTTTGGGAGAGTAAGGTACCTTATTCTCTGAATTTTGTTACTGGCTAATTCTTACTGGCAGTTGCATAGCGAACACTCCTATTTTTTCAACTTGAGAAACAGTCCTTTCTACATACGAAGAAAAAATACCTCCACTTGAGGTAGTGTTGAGAAACAACGTTGGAGATTTGAGAAATACCTTCGTTCTTATCTTAACATCAGGTTTATCTCAAACCTAAATGTTTGTTGGGCTCATTTAATACCTTATTTTGCAAGAATTTTAACATTGATTGAAGTGAAAAGTATCAAGAAACGTTTGGTGCGCAATATAAAATTAAGTAAAACATGAAAATTTCTTGTGAATTTGATCAATTTTGTTTAACATTATTAATTGTGTGTCCCGAGCTTTTTCTTTCATATAATTATATTGTTGTTGTGAATTGATTCTGTTTATCCATATTTACAATTGTGTTTGTTTGTGCACATTTATTTTGCTCTGTTTGTCATTTCTGCTATTTCATCGTTGTTACAGATGTTTGCTTTGTGTTTATTTAGTGTCAAAATACATTGTATTTAAAACTTTTCGCTACATAGAATTCATGCTAATATTTATCAGCTGATTGTTTTCTTTTGCTACATCGCTTTTAAAACTGTTTGCCTTTTTGTTCCTAATAATAGGTGCGTTCGTTTAAAATCTCCAACAGAAACCAACCAACTGCCAAATTCCGGCGAAATGTCATCTGTTCGCTCACAAGAGAGAAATATCCAAAATAGTACGCGAACAGAAAATTTGCAGAAACTTGCAAGTTAGACGAACAGCTGATATAATTTTTGTTTACATTCAAAAGTGTAAAATTTAAAACGTTCGAAAACTCATTACAAAGTGGTATCCTGGCACAGTTTATTGATAAAACAAATAACTACTTACTTCTTACAAGTTTAATTAGTCGCATTTTGTAATTTTTAACTTCCAAATCATCAAATTCAATTTTGTGATTTGCATAAATGCCAACCAGCTGTTTTTGATCCTGTTTTCCTGTTGGCAAATTGCTGTTGGCAAAAATTTTTCCAACAGAAACCAGCAGCTTCCCCTCAAAATGAAATGTCACTTTGCTCTCTCAATTTCCCCTACTTTGCAAGTTTTTTGCGTACGCGAACGCAAAAACTTGTAAGTTTTGGTTAAACATGAACAATTAACAGCTACGCGAACGAACCTATTTTATATAAACCTACAAACACATCCATAGATATCATTTCCAATATGTCGTGTATTTACGCCAATTGTCGCGTTAAGAGCGACGCCTATGTGTCATGCCGGCTCTGCGATTGGATTGCCCATATAAAATGTGCTGGTTTGAGCGGTAGGGTGTTAGCCGCTATTAATGAAGGAAAGGGTCTTCGTTGGTCTTGTCAAAAATGCCGATCAAGCGAAGTCGATTTATTTAAATTATTTAGACAGTCCAGAAATAGTTTTTCTGAAGTCGGGAAGGATCTGTTGGCGCTTGTTGGAAAATTTAAGCATTATGAAAAAATGTTTAAGTCTTTCGCATGCCTCGACAACCTTCCAAACACCGAGGAGAGTCGAGAAAATAAGCGTAGGCTCAGTCCTTAGATCTAATCAATCTTTCTTCTCCACGCCCTCAGACATTGGAGCCTGCGCTATCTAAAGCCATATCCACTAGGTCTACGTCTAAAAATAATAACGACAATCAAACTGTTGATCTAACAGTGTTGCCATCGACATCTAAAGCTACCCTATCTAACATAGATCCTCCGAATAACTCGGAATCCCGTATATCTGAAGTCACTACCAAAAAGTTGGTTGTAATGCCTCCGAGAAGATCAATCTTTGTCTCTAGATTTGCTAAAGACACTTCTTCGGATGATATAAAGTCGAACATATCGACTAAGATTAAAACTAAAGATGTTTTTATTCGTAAATTTAATTTTAAATACGACCGCGATATTTCATCTTTTAAAATTGATGTAGCTGCCGAAGATTTTGAGTCACTACTAAATAATTCATTTTGGCCGACCGGGGCGTTTGTTCGCCAGTTTGAGTCATCGTACAGTTTCATAAGTAAAAACACTATCAGCTGATTGCCAAAAAATGCCTACAGCTGAGATCATCTGTTTTTTTTTAGCATGTGCACTTGTCTTTTACAATTGCTTTGATTTCTATTACAATTTCTTTTATTTCTATTACAATTTATTCAAAATACACTAACACACTGAACCAAAAACACCAATACCCCTGTATTTCTGTTGTAATTTTGCTGGGGACTAGTGCTGGTGATTCCATGCATCACCGATTGTTAGGCTATTCGATAGCGACAGGTTATGCGACGCTCGTATTGAAAATATCACATTCTAGCGATTTTATGCATTACTGGTCGTTAGGCAATACGCTAGCGATTAGTAATCGTCACTTGTGCACCAGGTAATCACTAGCCAAAGGACAAACCACGCGCAGTCTCTCGGTACGCTTCAATGACATTGCCATGTTAATTTCGTTAGGCAAACAAGGTTCATAGAATAGAAGGTTACGACATGGTGCTGTAAAAAATTTGTTTCCTCCAATGACGTAGTTGCGAAGTGAGTTCTGATTGGCTGAAAAATTTTACGAAGAAGGAGAGTACACAAAACACCGAAAAAATAGTTGCCGTATAGAATACTTTAGAAATCCTTATCAAATGGGCATTTTTGATATAAAATCGTGGCAAAGCTTTTTATAACAACATAAAATGTTATAACTTCACGTGAAACTGGATTAACATAATAATATTCGTACAATAGTGACAAACGAAATGTAAATCGAATGCTTATTGAAGCTTGCTGGTGATTTTATTCTTGAAAGTGAGCAGAACGCACTCGCGCAAAAGCGTTCAAAACATTGGCAAAATTTCGCTACCGAAATTGCAATTCATCTTTAGACATACGGTAAAACCTAAAATTACCATTTTCAGCGTAATTTCTGCAATCAAAAACAGCGCACTTAAATTTGTAATAATTTAAATAAACTCAAAGACGCAGAAAAATGCACAAACTTCAACGCAAATTGTCAAACGGTAAATATCAGGGTTACGCATATTTGAAATAAAACGTGATGTAGATTTCACTAAAATAGTGTATTTTTATAAGATAATTTTTTTGGAATCTGGCAACTCGAAAAATTGAGCCATCTACGTCATCAAGATGGCGACCATGGCTGATGTCGTAACCTTGTATTCTATGAACCTTGTTAGGCAAAGGAATTTGTGTCTGATTTACATAAAGTACTCGGTTTTGCGGCATAGCTACTTTGCATTAAACAAGAAATTTTATAAGTCATATTCATGTAAAATTAAAGAGAATTTAATTAACAATCCTAAATCATTTTATGGTTTCGTAAGTTCAAAGCGTAAGGCACATGGATTTCCGTCCGCTATGCACTAGCGACAGCCAACTATTGCCAAGATGTTTGCTCAGTTCTTTAGGTCCAATTATTCCGTAGACTCCTCTACGAGTGGACACTATCCGTATGAACTTTGTACGATTAACTCAGCTTTTATTCCGGTAATTTCTTCCGATGAAGTTTTACGCTATTTAAAAATCTTAAAAGTGTCATTTAGGCCTGGACCTGATCATATTCCGACCTGTTTCCTTAAAAGCTGTGCTTAAAATATCTGTGAACCTTTAACAACTCTATTCAACTTGTCACTAAAACATGGCGTTTTTCCCTCAGCTTGGAAGGAATCTTTCATAATACCACTTCACAAAAACGGCAGCAGGTCTTCTATAGAAAACTATCGGGGCATAGAGAAGCTCTGCGCTATCCCCAAATTATTCGGAGCAATTATGGTTAATCAGCTGATATATTCTATCTCTTCTTCAATTTCACAATCTCAACACGGGTTTTCTAAAGGAAAATCTATTATTACTAATTTATTGGAGTTTACAACTTATGTCTCAAACGGTTTTAGAGAAAATGCTCATACCGACGTAATATACACCGATTGCGCCGCCACTGTTCGATTTCAGTAAAGCTTTTGACAAAGTATGTCACTCGTTACTCATCCGTAAACTCGACCTAATCGGCTTTCAGCCCAGTCTTCTTCAATGGATCTCTTCTTACCTCTCTGATAGAACACAAAGAGTTATTTTTTAAAAATTTTCTTCCAACATCATTAAGATTTCGTCAGGAGGTCTTCGGGGAAGCCACCTTGGTTCGACTCCGTTCTTGATATTCATTAATGATATTTCTTCTACAATAAAATATTCTAAAATTTTAATGTATACCGATGATGTGAAACTTTTTAAAACATTGTCCTCTATCGAAGAAACGTCCTTGTTACAAGCGGATCTGAGCAACGTGGTTAGTTGGTGTAATACAAATTATATGCCGCTTAACATTAAAAAATGTAAAGTTATGTGTTTCTCTCGAAGGGCAGTTCAACCAGATGTTTATTCAACTTCAAATTATAATCTGAAGCAGGTTTCCGATATTGTCAATCTTGGTATCACAATTGATTCCAAACTCAATTTCAACCTTTATATTAATATTACAGTCAATAAAGCCAAAGGCGTTTTTGCCTTTGTAATGCGATGGTCAAAATAGTTCTGTTAAGTCACAAGCCTTTTTGTGACGTAGCGAACAAATTCAATATTTGCCTTGTTACGGAAGTTGTTGTTGTGGGCCGTTTCGAGTCCAATCGATTACATAAAATTACGATGCGTTCACTTCAGTCGTTTGCAATGATCTGATTTATTGTAGGTTTATTACAATAGTTTGTACTCTCTTACGAATAAGCATAAAAGAAAAAATGAAAACAACCAAATAGAGTTAGTGTTGCCTCTTGAACTACAAAAAATCCCCTTTACTTAACATCCCGGTCCCCTTGAAAGGCACTTTCAAGATAAAGGAAGTAGGGCTAGCTTGTGTATCGGGCGTCGGATAAGGCCCTTTGACGTACGAATGTTTACAACTCTAACACGTCCGTCCCTTCCAGGGAAGCCCTCAGTCACTCGACCCATCACCCATCGTTGTGGTGGTACATTGTCCTCATGGATAATCACCAAATCGTTCACGTTCAGATTGGGACTCGGTTTGGTCCATTTGACAGGAGTTTGCAACTCATTAAGGTAGTCCATTGACCAGGGACGTCAGAAGCGCTCTTTGATGACTGTGCTGTGCCGCCACTGTTCGATTTGATTGATTTCCACTCCGATGGAAGGTTGTTCGGGCAGTGATTTCAATGAGCACCCAATGAGAAGATGACCAGGATTTAATGCTTCAAAGTCACTGGGGTCTGGTGCAATGGGGCGTGTATTGAGAATAACTTCAATATCAATAAGTACAATCGTGTGTTTATTAAGGTGCGGTAGAGGTGTCCCTTAGCAGACTTTACCGCAGCCTCCCAAAGGCCGCCGAAATGCGGTGCTCTGGGGAATAAAAGAAAAATTAATAAATTCAAGAGCAAAAACTTACAATTTTATGTTGAGTTTGCGAGTTAAACAGAAAATCTTTCAGTTCTTGTAATTTACCGTTTGCTCCAGTGAAATTTGTCGCGTTATCGCAGAATATATTGCTGGGCATACCCCGTCGACCCATAAGACGTTTCAGAGCAGCTATGAACGCATCCGCAGAAAGGTCATGCATACAAACACCGCTATATACGTGTTGTAAAGAGCTTTGCCCCGTACGCGATGATAGGTGTTAACCGGACCACAAAAGTCGACTGCCACATTAGTAAATGGTGGAGCTGGAGTAAGGCGCTCCTCAGGCAAGTTGCCCATTGCTTGTTGAAGTAGTTTAGGGCGATATCGGATGCAATGTATGCATGAGTTGACGATCTGTCGACAAAGAGCTCGAGCGTTGACGATCCAGAAGTTACGTCGAATAAGCGCCACCAGTGCATTAGGACCAGCACGATAATACATACTGAATAAACGTACTTTTAGTAGGCAGAAATATCGGATGTTTCTGGCCCTCCGCAATGTTTGCATTTGCTAGACGGCACCGACTTTAAGCAAAAGAAAGCTTTCGACATCATGCAAGAAGGGGTTAAGATTCTTCAACACATCTTGAGTACACAAGTTTGCTGAGAGTAGGCGAATTTCTTCCGCGAAAAATTGCTGCTGAATGATCCATATTACGCAGTATTGAGCATGGAGTAATTCATCCGTAGTTATGGAGTTTGATTCTACAGATTTATTAAGACTTTTCTTTGCTCTCTGAATGAAGCGAAACATGTATGTAACGACTTTAAGTATGCGCGGATAAGTACTACAGTTTTCAATCACATCGTGGACGTGGTTTGCTCTTACAGTCAGGTGGCTTTTCACCTCTCTTTGTTAATTTCGCCATTGTCGACTTCGTTTACGGAGAAGTTGGCCAATCGCTTTCTGCCAATGAGAGAAACGCCGGCCCTGTAAACCAGCATGACGCTAGAAGTTCACTGACAGTGCATCCTCTAGACACGTGTCCTATGGATTCTCTCAGGTTGGAACATGTTGCCAAATAAAATTCGTCGTTAGGTCTTGAATATCAGAGACGCGATTTCCAACGAATGTTGACAACGTTGCAGAGTGCATTTTCAACCAGTGTAACACTATTTGAGAATCTGACCATAAATAGACCTTGCACTCACCTACCGACTCCTCCAGCTTCTCAAATAGCTTAGCTAAAAGGTGTGCTCCGCATAATTCCAATTGTGGTAAGGACTTATTTTTTATAGGTGCCACCCGAGACTTCGCTGTCAGCAGCTTCGCTGTCGAAGCTATGGATAACACAATTCGTTTGGTTACCTTAGTAGACTTATGTTTGGGCTGAGAACAAGAACGTATCGTTAATTTGATCCCAGGTGATGCCGAGAGCATTTGTGACTGCTGTTTCATCAAAGCTAAGATTTTTCAACGTAGAATCATCACGAAAGGTAGCGCATTTCGAGTGCTACTTTGCGAGCTCAAAGCAACCTTTTCCTAAAATTTGCGACACTTCGAACTGAATTTGTTTAAGTTCAGCGAATGAGTTAGATCCGCATAACAGATCGTCCACATAAAATGACGACTTAACCACATTAGCCCCAACTGGAAATTTATCTGCGTATTCGTCGGCAATGAAATTAAAGCTACGTATGTCCAGATACGGCGCCGCGGCAGTACCATACGTGGCAGTGTTTAATTCCTTCGTACGAATTTCCTCCTCTTCGCTGTTTCTCGCACTTTCCTTACAACCAAAATAACATAATATACCCTAAAGAATACACTGGATATTTTACCAATTTACATACAAATGCCAACGCGAAGCAAAGTATTGCTGTACTTATAAAAAACCACCTACCCCACAGACAAATACAATTCATCTCATCTATCGCATCTATTGGAATCGAAATCTCA
>NW_023458560.1:333107-336855 GCF_013731165.1 Rhagoletis pomonella | reverse complement strand
CCCCTCGCAAGCATTGCACTTGACAGAGGTGGAGTTGTGGTGTAGTCCTCTCTGGCATACACAGCAGGTGTAGGTTTCTGGCCCTGGGTTTGACTCGATGCCAGCCCTGAGTAGGAGAAAACGTAGCGAATGTAGCCCTGTGGACGAACAACTTCTGAGATACTTCGCCGACCGAAACGGGGTTAGATCGCCGAAACAACAGCCCTTGGTCGGGTAAAACCCGAGTCATTCCGGTACGTAGAACCGGCTGTCGTGGGAATGAAATATTGGGTGGTATGTAGTTGTCATGTAATACTGCGTTTTTCTGCTTGATGAATTCGGCATGGAAGTTGCTATCTTCGGAGTAGCTAGACCAATAGGATCCGAAAGAATTTGCGATTTCTGAGGAAGATGTAATCATCGTTGAACCGACATGTAATAGCTTGACAGAGGTATTTCTCTTATTAGCGCACAGCATTTTAATGTCGTCCCAGATCCTTTTACAGGATGAATTTGAGTTAATTTTGGAGCTAAGTTTCTCTAAGCTAAAGTTTTTTGCTTCTTTTGCAGCTTTTTTAAAAATTGCCCTGGCCTTTTTATATAAAATCAAATTCTCGTTACTTCTATTTCTCCTAAAGTTGTACCAGAGTGTTTGCTTTTATTGTCTGAGTTTCTGAATGTTGGTGGTCCACCAAGGTGTTATGGTTTTTACCCAGCAGGATTTCAATTGTAGAATTGATACATTTGCTGCATAACGAATTATTTTATTTAATTTGGCCGCTTCTACGTTAATGTTGTTTGAGATATTGGATTGTGACGAAAGATAAGTGCAGTGGTATTTAAATAAATGCCAGTTGGCTAGATCAGTTTTAAATTATATTCTAGGTCTAACTTTCTCACAAGAGAGAGCAGATTGTATGTGGGTAACTATTGGGAAATGATCGCTTCCATGAAGGCTATCCAAAATCTCCCAAGAGCACTTTGAAGCCAATTTAGAGGAGCATATGGTGAGGTCAACGTGGGTAAAGGATTGATGGGTGGAAAAGTGGGTAGGAGATCCATTATTTAAGACTACAAGATCTTCGCAAATGATGAAATCTTCAATTTGAGTTCCTCTTCCATTTGCTTTCATAGATCCACACAAAGGGCTCCATGCATTAAATTCGCCGGTAAGCAGTACTGGTGATCGGGCACTGCGGGTTATTGAAAAAAGATCACTGCTTGAACAATTTTGAAGGAGAGGAATGTAGGTGTTAAAAATACTGAAATTAAAGTTAATTGAGATTTCGATTCCAATAGATGCGATAGATGAGATGAATTGTATTTTGTACATGGTAAGCCGGGGTGTATCAATTTTGAAAAGTTTCGAAATATTGAAGTTTCAAGCATTTCTGAAATTTACCGTTATATGAAAAGCGGCCTCAATTTTAGTCCGATTTCAATAATTTTCAACGTTTTGCTTTTATGTGGCAAGCACAATAACCATAACGGGTTTGGTACAAATTGGTAGAACGGTTACCGAGATACATATATGTGATCATAAGTGGGCGCCCATTTTCCAAAATTTTACCATAAATGTATTCCCTGGGAAGAGTTGTCGCAAGCATCAATTTTGAATAACTTAACTTTAATATTTACTGATTTATCGAAGATTTCGTATTTCTCCAAATTACCATTATATGGGATGTAGGCGTGGTTATTGTCCGATTTTAAAAATTTTCGGCCATTTGCTCTAGCACGGCTAACAACTGTGCAAAGTTTGAAAGAAATTGGTGTAGCCGTTACCAAGATATACACATGTTACCATAACTAGGCGGGGCTACGCCCATTTTCCAAAAATTTATAATATTCTTATTTCTCGTCTAAAAATTATTGTAAATATCAATTTTGAGTGAATAATCTTCAGTAGTTACTAAAATATCACAGTTTTCGTATTTCTGTAAATAACCGTTATAAGGGAGGTAGGCGTGGTTATTGTCCGATTTTGCCCATTTTCAATACCATCCGCCCTACGCCCGAAAGAAGTGCACGTACAAAGTGTGGTTAAGATATCTCAATTTTTACTCGAGTTATCGTGTGCACAGACGGACGGACGGACAGACAGTCGCCGCTTAATCGATTTCTCTTTTCATTCTGATCATTTAAGTATACATTTGTCTATATCTATTTGGATTCGCTTTGCCTGTTACAAACAACCGTTATGTGAACAAAATTAATATACCCTTGTGCACAAGTGCGCTCGGGTATAAAAACGAAATTATCCATACGCACACCTTCGTTAGAAAACCTAAATAATGCATATAACAAAAACCGAAATATTGCATGCATGCACAATTTCGGTTCAAAACCAAAATAATGCATATGTGCATACATGCACAGTTTCGGATAAAAACCGAAATAATGCATATGTGAAAGACGACATGCACAGTTTCGGTTGAAAACCGAAATAATGCATATAACAAAAACCGAAATAATGCATGCTTGCATAGTTTCGGTTGAAAACCGAAACAATAAGGGTATTCATCAAACCTTATAAATGCATTGTAAACCGTATAAACTTATAATTGTGTAAACCTTATAAATGAACTGTCAAAATTTTTATGGAAACTCGTTTTCACATTTCTGATAAATTTATCCAGCGATTTCACTGAATAAACTTGATAAACTGAAGCCAATGCAACTCTGTCGCAACTCTAGCTATGTTTTCTTGGGCAATAATCGGGATCCGCATACAAATTTTGCACGCAAATTCAACAACAACGATATGATCCTGATATAGATCTGGTTCAATTATTATCCCGTCTGTTTGTTTTGTTTCATTGATAATTTTGCCGCAAAGTTTTGGTAGCCGTGACAAATGAATTCATACACAAACAGACATTCTGCCATTGTTTCTTCTAACTTGGTTCAAATTAATCGCCTTTATGTTATATGTATATTTATTTAAATAGATATTATGTCGTAAATATAATTTTTTCCAATTTAGTGATGTAGTTTCTAGAATTTCTTTATCCCCGTGCTAGTAGTAAAGGAAAGGAGAGTGTCGGTCGTTCATGTAACAGAGTGTGTAAACTTATAAGATTATCTGCTTGATAAAGTTATCGGTTTAGGTGAATACCACTAATGCATATGAGAAAATACCGAAATTATGCATATGCATACTTTCGTTTTAAAAGCGAAATAATGCATATGAAAAAAAACGAAGTAATGCATACATACACAGTGATCTATTATTTTTATTGGCCAAATAATAGACATAAGAACGATTATGTGAAATGTAAACATAACAAAACTGTCAAAGCTAAACTTCAAAATGGGGGGATTGCCAGATGAATGTACGTAACCAATAGTTATTAAAGACACGAGCCATTATATCAGTATAGACACGAATTGACATGGCCACTATGAAAACGAGTTATCCATCAACCGTAAATAAAGATTCCTGTTTGAACCGACAAACTAAGGTCAAGCAAATCAACAGTTTCGGTTGAAAACCGAAATAATGCATATGGCAAAAACCGAAATAAAGCATACATGCCCAGTAATGCATACATGCACAGTTTCGGATAAAAACCGAAATAATGCATATGTGAAGACGACATGCACAGTTTCGGTTGAAAACCGAAATAATGCATATTACAAAAACCGAAATAATGCATGCATGCATAGTTTCGGTTGAAAACCGAAATAATGGATATGAGAAAATACCCAAATTATGCATATGCACATACTTTCGGTTTAAAAGCGAAATAATGCATATGAAAAAAAA
>NW_023458560.1:331697-333007 GCF_013731165.1 Rhagoletis pomonella | reverse complement strand
AAGTAGAATTCTCCTTTCTGTGTTGCCGGAAAAGGGGGACGGAAGTACTTTTGCGCAGAACTTCTTTCTGCGTAGGCGGCCTTCGGCCGCGCTTAGGGATTATAACCCTTACTAAGTAGAATTCTCCTTTCTGTATTGTCGGAAAAGAAGGGCGGAGGTATTTTTGCGCAGTACTTTTCTCTGCGTAGGCGGCTTTCAGCCTCGCTTAGGGATTAAAACCCTTACTAAGTAGAAGTAAATAATTCATATTAGAAAAAACGAAATTATCCATATGCACACTTTCGTTAGAAAACCGAAATAATGCATATAACAAAAACCGAAATAATGCATGCATGCACAATTTGAGTTCAAAACCGAAATAATGCATATGGCAAAAACCGAAATAAAGCATACATGCACAGTTTCGGATGAAAACCGAAATAATGCATATGTGAAAGACGAAGGTATGCATACATGCACAGTTTCGGTTGAAAACCGAAATAATGCATATGAAAAACCCGAAGTAATGCATACATGCACAGTTTCGGTTGAAAACCGAAATAATGCATATGAGAAAATACCGAAATTATGCATATGCATACTTTCGTTTTAAAAACGAAATAATGCATATGAAAAAAAAACGAAGTAATGCATACATGCACAGTTTCGGTTTAAAACCGAAATAATGCATATGGTAAAACCCGAAATAAAGCATACATGCACAGTTTCGGTTGAAACCGAAATAATGTCTAAATGCACAGTTTCCATATGCGCAATTTCGGTGCCCCTTATGTGGTATGTTACAAGAAGCAAGTTTATCAGCCCCAACTAGACTGCCTTTCGGAGAAAACAATGCACAACCGATGTACTGCTGCACCTGCAACATTATGCGTCAAACGCTCTTTCATCACGGAATCATGTTACCATATTGGGAACAGATTTCGAAAGAGCTTTTGATCGCATCGGTGCGCATGTAGTCCTCCAGTAGCTCGCCGCTTGGGGAGTGGGTCCAAAAATCTTTAATGTAGTTAAAGCTTTTTTGACCTGCCGCAAGTTCAGAGTTAAAATAAACTCTCAATTTTCAAACATCTTCCCTCTTCACAACGGTATACCGCAAGGATCACCATTGTCAGTAATCCTTTTCATTATTGCTTTCGAACAACTCAGCAAAATAATAGCTAGGTATAACAAAATAGAGCATTCAATATACGCCGACGATGCCATACTTTTCTCAAATATATCAGATATGAATAAAGTTAAACCATTGTTCTTAAATATTCTAGTCGAAATAAAAACATGGGGTAACTCCTCTGGAGCCAACCTATCGATTA
>NW_023458560.1:328863-331597 GCF_013731165.1 Rhagoletis pomonella | reverse complement strand
TTTTTCGCTTTTAATTTCATACTTTTCATATGTGACAATGAAATCAGTTCCACTCATGTGGAAATCAGTTCCACTAATGTGGAAGTCGTAGAGCTTTTTGTTTTATAAATATTGACACAGAATGCGAAGGAAGCTTCTACTTGATAAAAATCTTGATAAAATTTCTTTACAAAAAAATTATCAAGAAAACACAGAATTGGGCGGTATATATATTTATAAGGTTTACACAATTATAAGTTTATACGGTTTACAATACATTTATAAGGTTTGATGAATACCCTTATTGTTTCGGTTTTCAACCGAAACTATGCAAGCATGCATTATTTCGGTTTTTGTTATATGCATTATTTCGGTTTTCAACCGAAACTGAAACAAAGATGTTGTGTACACAATTAAACAAAAAAGACACTACAAGGTGGAATCCACGATACGTCGAAGTGTGCGCCTTACTAAGTCTCTGGAAATAGATCTCCAACCGCAACTGATTAAACCAGACATCGTACCCTACTGGTTTTTAAACCAATCATCATTTATATTGGATTTAGAAAAATTCTCCAAACATTTTACTAGCACTGCGGTCTTCAAACAAGCATTTCGTGAGATAACGGAACCTCTGCAGAAGAAAGGCTGAAATTTCCTTTACACTGATGGGTCAAAAACTGAGAACAGCACATCCTTCGCTGTTGTAAAAGGTAATGGCACGGTCATCACGCGGGGAGTCCTCGAACAACACTGCTCCATATTTACAGCTGAGGCACTAGCCTTGAAACTAGTTACCGAATTTGCAAAAAATAATAAAGGTAAATTTGTTATATGTTCTGATAGCAAATCTGCTATCAGTGCAGTTAGAAACATAAACAATGCAAATAACATCATATCTGCAATCAGAACAATTTGCATACAATGTACAAATAAAATTCGAGTGATGTGGATCCCAGGACATAAAAGTATACAAGGCAATGTATTTGCAGACCTCGCTGCAAGCGAAACACACTCATCAGCTTGCTTAACTCATCACACGGCAAGCAATAATGATATAATTAACGCCATTAACAGAAAGTTATATCTTGAGAAGCTAAGTAGTTGGCGTAATTACAATCATAGATACTGCACTATAAATAAAAACGCGAATGGTGTTGTCTACCCGACCACAGCTTCCCGGCAACAAATTCAAGCATTTATTCGCTTTCGCATAGGATACACACAACTTACACATGAGCCCTTGCTCCAAGGTTCACGCCCATCAGCATGTCCCACCTGCAACAGGACGTTACCCGTAGACCACATCCCAAACGACTGTCTTCAATTAAAATCCGTCCGTAAAAAAATTTTGGGTAATATCACACCCAGTTCATGTTTAACCGCAATCAAAGCTGAGAATATGTCAAAACTTGTAAACTATCTAAAAGCATGTAACTTACTTAATAGAGTTTAATATTTTATTTGCGACATTTTCTTATTCTATAAGCGAGTCGAAGGCCCTGGTAGCTAGCACTCCATTAGTTACTAAGTATATTAATTGTATTATTGTACCTAGCTATAATAAAAAATAAAAAAATATTTCTTGTATATACGAGTTTTCATTGGATATCACCTATCGAAACTTTGAAAAAGTGCATTGGGTCAAGTTAAAACTCTGACCGAAAAAACAGTTCGCATCTCTGGCAATTTCATGGCATGTACAAAGTATGTGTCCACTCATCACAAAAAACTAATAAAAACGTGTCTGACCATTTTTCATTACATAACATGAGCAACGGGCAGTTGAGGTTTATTGTGGGTACCTGCCGCAGTATGCGGTCCAAACTCCGCAGAGCCCGCTAAGCTCGCGATTTAATTCATGACTTAATCAATGCCCTGAAATGCGAGCATTTCAGTACTAATTGGCAGACATTGGTGGACACACTTACCACCTTGGTAGGGCCGAAGCCTACCTAAAACCTCTGCCGTTCTTTGGGGCCCGGCACCCGGTTGAAATGCAACTCCACATTGAACCCTTGCGAGTTCTACCCGCATTTAGGTATTAAACCACAGCCAGCACGATACTCCCTGAGGAGCCGTACCCATGAACAGACCGGAGTAGTGCTCACCAGCGAGATTTACTCGACTGACTCTACTCACCCTGACCTACGCGAACAGCCTGACTCACACCAGCAAAACCTACACGACTACTTCACGCCACAAAATGGACACTTTATACCTACCATCTTGCTCCATCTTTCTTGCACACATTCAACAAATTTCCACGGTTTACCACCAATTTTACACCGTTTTTTACCCAACATTTTCCTTCATTTTCAACGTTTTTCCACGTTATCCAACATTTTTCAACATTCATTCTCATAGTCGTGTATGGGTACCCTGAAATTGTGCATATGGAAACTGTGCATACGAAATAATGCATATGAAAAAAGCCGAAATAATGCATACGAAAAAAAAAACCGAAATAATGCATATATGCACAATTTCGGTTGATAACCGCAATAATGCATATGAGAAAAAACGAAATTAAGCATACGCACACTTTCGTTTGAAAACCGAAATAATGCATATGAGAAAAACGAAGTAATGCATACATGGGGGCACCGAAATTGCGCATATGGAAACTGTGCATTTAGACTTTATCTCGGTTTCAACCGAAACTGGGCATGTATGCTTTATTTCGCTTTTTGCCATATGCATTATTTCGGTTTTAAACCGAAACTGTGCATGTATACATTACTTCGTTTTTTTT
>NW_023458560.1:324565-328763 GCF_013731165.1 Rhagoletis pomonella | reverse complement strand
TTTTTTTAAAAGAAAAACTAAAAATTTGAGAAAATGAAAGTGAAAAATGAGAAATGTTAATTAAAAAAGTTTCTCAACATTAAATAATTTATAAAATATTAATTAAATAATAATTAAACAATAAAACTTAAGTAAAAGAAAAAATTTTCATTAAAAAATAAAAACAAATTCCGTTGCCGAGTATTGAAATCGGATCTCTCGAATGACACGAAAGTGCTCTGCTCACTGGGCCATTACCATGTTACAGCAACGTTATCGAAACGGTATACCGCAAGGATCACCATTGTCAGTGACCCTTTTCATTATTGCTTTCGAACAACTCAGCAAAATAATAGCTAAGTATAACCAAATAGAGCATTTAATATACGCCGACGATGCCATACTTTTCTCAAATATATCAGATATGAATAAAGTCAAATCATTGTTCTTAAATATTCTAGACGAAATAAAAACATGTGGTAACTCCTCTGGAGCCAACCTATCGATTAGTAAGTGTAAAATTCTGCACATTTGCCGAAAAGTAAACTGTAGTAAATTTATCTTATGCCTAGACAACGCTAATATTGAATTTGTAAATAACCTTAGAATTTTAGGAATAATTTTTGAAAAAAAACTTTAGTTTCAAACAGCAATGTCTTAGTTTAAGGAAAAGTTTAGTTAGAAGACTTAGTGTTATTAAATATTTAACTTCAAAACATAGCTTAGCTCACGTTAATACTCTTATAAATGTCACAAGAGCTCTGATATTATCCAAAATTGAATACGCGCTACCAATCTACGGATGGTGTTCCGCCAGTAATTTGAAGCTACTGTATGAACCTTACCACACCGCAGTAAGAAGGAGCATACATGCCTTCCCCACATCTCCCACTGTCGCCATCCTGACTGAAGCAGGACTACCATTTATCCCGGAACTAGTAAACAAAGCAACATACAAGCTAATCCCCAAACTTTACAACGCAAATAATGCGCTTCTCCACAAAGATGTTGTGTCAACAATTAAACAAAAAAGACACTACAAGGTGGAATCCACGATACGGCGAAGTGTGCGCCTTACTAAGTCTCTGGAAATAGATCCGGCCGCAACTGATTAAACCAGACATCGTACCCTACTGGTTTTTAAACCATTCATCATTTATATTGGATTTAGAAAAATTCTCCAAAGATTCTACAAGCACTGCAGTCTTCAAACAAGCATTTCGTGAGATAACGGAACCTCTGCAGAAGAAAGGCTGGAATTTCCTTTACACTGATGGGTCAAAAACCGAGAACAGCACATCCTTCGCTGTTGTAAAAGGTAATGGCACGGTCATCACGCGGGGAATCCTCGAACAACACTGCTCCATATTTACAGCTGAGGCACTAGCCTTGAAACTAGCTACCGAATTTGCAAAAAAATAGTAAAGGTAAATTTGTTATATGTTCTGATAGCAAATCTGCAATCGGTGCAGTTAGAAACATAAACAATGCAAATAACATCATATCTGCAATCAGAACAATTTGCATACAATGTTCAAATAAAATTCGAGTGATGTGGATCCCAGGACATAAAAGTATACAAGGCAATGTATTTGCAGACCTCGCTGCAAGCGAAACACACTCAACACCTTGCTTAACTCATCACACGGCAAGCAATACTGATATAATTAACGCCATTAACAGAAAGTTATATCTTGAGAAGCTAAGTAGTTGGCGTAATTACAATCACAGATACTCCACTATAAATAAAAACGCGAAAGGTGCTGTCTACCCGACCACATGCTCCCAGCAACAAATTCAAGCTTTTATTCGCTTTCGCATAGGACACACACAACTTACACATGAGCACTTGCTTCAAGGTTCTCGCCCATCAGCATGTCCCGCCTGCAACAGGACGTTATCCGTAGACCACATCCTAAACGACTGTCTTCAATTAAAATCCATCCGTAAAAAATTTTTTTGGTAATATCACACCCAGTTCATGTTTAACCGCAATCAATGCTGATAATATGTCAAACTTGGCCTTGTCGAAGGCCCTGGTAGCTAGCACTCCATTAGTTACTAAGTATAATAATTGTATTATTCTACCTAGCTATAATAAATTTAAAAAAATGAAATTTATTGGAAAAAAAACAAAAAATTTCAAAATCATTCGTTAAAGAGTTAAGTAAATGGTTTTCTTTACTTAACTTTAATGCTCATTAAATGCCGTTAACGAGTCATTAACTGACTCTGAGGGAATTTTTTCAAATCGTTACTGAGGAATACCTTAAGTAATCATTAAACGACTCTGAGTGCGGCTGTAAGTATGTTGGGTGTACCTACATACCCCCTTAAACCGGCAAAAGCAAAAAAAACGTTTTTTTGTTTCGCTACACTTTAGCCAAATTTTTAAGAATCCGGTTAATCGTTTATGAAGCTTGATACATTTTCTGGACACACTCTGCTAGACCTTTGCAACGATACCTCACACATGTCGATCGGACATCTGTATAACAACTTCCAAATCTCATGTATATATAAGCGAGTAATTTCAGCATGCTACTGTGGCTGCTTTCGTCACTCGCGCGCACTGCCGTACGCTGTGATACGCTGACCGAAAAAACAGTTCGCATCTCTGGCAATTTCATGGTTTGTACAAAATATGTGTCCACTCACCACTTTGCATTAATTTTTATTACAAAAATCCAATAAAAACGTTTCTGACCATTTTTCATTACATAACAGGAGCAACGGGCAGATGTAGTTCAGGTTTATTGTGGGTACTTGCCCGTTAAGCTAATGGATTAATTCATGCCTTAATCATTGCCCTGAAATGCAAGCACTTCAGTACCAAAGGCAGTGTGGAACGGACAAACTTACCACCTTGGTAAAGCCGAAACCTACCTAAATCTCTGCCGTTCTTTGGGTCCCGGCACCCGGTTGCAATGCAACTCCACATTGAACCCTTGCGAGTTCTACCCGCATTTAGGTATTAAACCACAGCCCCCGCGATACTCCCCGAAGGTCCATACCTCACTGAGCAGACTGGGGTAGTGCTCGCCAGCCAGACTTGCTTGACCAGCTCGAGTCACGCAACCTACTAAACATACCAGAATACACGTGCTTGACCGCACATCTAGAAAGATTTGCTTTCTTCTTTTACACTTTTCCACGGTTCACCTCAAAATTTACACCGTGTTTTACAACATTTCCGACATTGTCAACGTTCCTTCACGTTATCCAACATCTTCCACAGTTTTCAACATTTTCACCCAGCTCATTTCCTCATTAATTCTGCTCGTCTCGATAATCTCACAGGTCATACTAGCCATACTGGGGAGCGCCTTCCAGCCCGGGTCGGCAATAGGCATGGAAATTGCTCCTTTTCAGGTTTTCTACACCCGTTCGAATAGCTTGACGAGCCACATTCTTCCTTGCAAATCTTACCAGCTGTACGATCCTACATGTACATCTAGCCTGCCTTTTGGCCTTGTTCTTCTCACACACTCCAGGGGCATATGCTCGGCCGCGGTGCCTTTTTTATTTAAAAGTCTTAGGTATGACTTTCGAAAGCCGAAGACTCTTCTACCAATTGAGCCTCCGACCGACTCAGGATTGGTAGCCTTTGACTGGGGTACCGAGGATTGTGACACCCGTAGCCTCGCAAACGCGACGCCCCCCTGGGTTTGTTGGTACGGTAATCTCCACATCGGAAACTGCGTAAGCACATGTCCTACACAGGTTCCCATGCGGAGCATCCCTGTTAGTTCATGCCGACATGGAAACCCCTAAGGGCCCCCATGTCACCACTTAAGATCTAGCCCCGCAACAAGGACACCAACGCGCTAGATAGAAGCAACGGGCAGTTAACCAATCGAGTCCTCAACTTCTATACATTGCATCTAGGCCTAACTAACGGCAGTATTATGTACATATTGCATACGATCCCATACCGCCAAAAGCAAATTTAAATCGTGTACAAAAACAGCTGTGCTTAAAAAAATTGGTAAAAAAAATTTGTTTTTGTTTTTTTTTTTCATAAATCAAGTTAGGGTTAATTTTAAACTCCCATTCTGCCAAACGGAAAACCTAAAGCAAGATTTGTACTATAAAGGTTTAAAAACATACAACGAACTGCCGGCAAATATAAGAAGCTGCAACAGCTTACAACAATTCAAAAGTCGATTATACCACCACTGCAAAATATATGTATAGAATGAAATGATAAAAAAATTTT
>NW_023458560.1:318005-324465 GCF_013731165.1 Rhagoletis pomonella | reverse complement strand
CTGCTCCTGATGGGATACCGGTCAGCAGTGCATGAAACAACCGGTAAAACTCCTGCAAGGGTAATCTTCGGCAGTGAGCTCCGCTTGTCTAGTGACCTGAAGTTTGGCGTAACTGGCGATGCAAGGAGAATTGGGAAAGAGACGTCCAATATCTTGGAAGAGGAGTTAAGAGAAATACATGCTCTTGTGAGACAGCGAACTCAAATTATGAGTGACAAGATGAAGTCCAGGTATGATAAGGCAATGAACTTCGAGGGTTTCCAAGAGGGAGACTTAGTGTTGCTGTACAATCCACAACGGAAGAAAGGTTTGTCCCCAAAACAACAATGCAACTGGGAAGGTCCGTATAAGGTCGTCAAACGGCTGAATGACGTAGTGTATCGAATCTAGACCGTTGGGAGGCCAAGAAACAAGATGAAGGTGGTCCACTTGGAAAGGCTTGCAGCGTTCGAAACAGCAAGTGTGTCTGATCGGGACGATAAGACTTAGGTGGGAGGGCAGTGTGACGAATACTGCGGCAACGCGAAGCGAACAACGAGAAATAGGCAGAATGTTCGAGGAATGACGTAGAATGTTCCACAAAGAGAAACGTCAAGTTGGATGAACACTGCGAACAGCGAGAGAAAGAGAATGAGCGATAAACTTCAGAACGTTCTGGAGTTGCCATAAGTACGAGCGCAGGTATATAAGGGCGCCGCCACAGCGAAGTGAGTTAGTTACAAGTCAGCAAGCTACAACTAAAGTGTGCAGAGAAGTGAGTTGCGAATAAGCAAGCTATAAGTTTAACTGTGTTAACAAGTTTAGTAAAGCTTTGATATTGCTTTAACAAGTATTGTTAAGTGTTTCTACTGTATTCGCGAATATTGTAAAATGTTTGTTGTATAATAAAGTTAATTGTACTACAATTTGGTCATCGTTAGCATTTATTTAACAATCCAGAGATACGAACCGAAAGATATTTGGAAGATCAGAATAAGCGACTGGAACACGGCTCTTTGACAAAAGCATCCGATGCAAGAATGATAGAATACAAGATTGCGCCGATTGCAGCAGAATTCGTGAGAGCAATTTTAGCGTGACGTCATCGTAGAGTTGACAACTGAGAGCGGCGAGAATGAGGGCGACTAGTGATGTGCTGAATTGTCCCCAATACTCGGTACCCAATACTTAAAAAAGATTTCGGTACCCTATATTTCCTTTTCGGTATCCGATACCGATTATTTACATTAAACCCTCGCCATTATATGCATTTCAGGTTTAGAAAAAACTTTCATTACTAATTTATATGATATCGGCTAAAACACTTGAACTTATCGCCACAGAAAAATATTATTTTATCAGTTTTAACCTTAGTCGATCCAAGGTTTAAGAAAAATACTTTGACCGATGAAGAAGCCTTTCAGGGGAGAGATTCTGTAGCCAGTTAGCGACAAGTTTCGGATCGATATCGCACTTGTTGACTTACAAATATTTGATATCAAACGTCGACAAAACCGATACCGATTCGAAAATTGTCGTTAACTGGTTACAGAATCTGTCCCAGGCCTACAAAAATGATATCGTCCGATTCAGCTGGAACAAAAATGCTTCAAACAAGTAAGGGTTTCTCTGTATTATGGCATCGAACCGACATATATACATCTTTCATTTGAATCAGTAAAAAAGTTCTATTGGCTCTTACATTCGGGTTTTGTTAGGCATTTTTTCCATATTTTTGGCCTATGTGCGCTTTTATTCGAAACCTAAATGTTTCGGTACCGAGTATCGAGAGTATTGGGTACTTAAAAGTATTGACTCAGCACATCACTACTGCTGTCTTCTCTACTATGACGTCACCAAAACAGCTGATTCTGTCAAAATCACTGAGAGCCGAGTAGCGGTATCGTCATCGGCGCCACCTCTGTATTCTCTCCACCGTGCATCCGATGTACATTTGCTAAATGCGATAGCATGAACGCTCTTCGAAAACATATGTTCGAAAGTGCTAAATGTTGCATGTTAAATGCAGCAAAAGCGCTGCATAACCCTGGCTACACACGACGAACATATCCGCGCACATGTGCGCCAACATGCTCGCTGTCGTTTGCTACAGACGGTGAGCGGCTCATAAGTGATTTTGTACTCAAAGCGTAAACATGGAAAGGAAAGACGAGGATGATGCAATTGAAATACTTATGACTTAGGTTTATTATGTATGTGTTACTTAAATTTATTTATATTTTATTTGTATGTATGTACATATGTACATATACATATAGTAATTTAGCCTCATTTATCAAATTCAATTAACGCACATGGCTTGGGCGCATTTATCCGCGATGTGCACACTGCAACCATCAACACAAAACGAGGTTGTTGTTTTTGTTTCCAATGCGATGCTCGCAAACCACGCTACAAACGAGGAACATGCACCGCAAGCCGAGCATGTGCGCGGATATGTTCGTCGTGTGTAGCACAGTATATACAGTAATAAACCTTTTCGCAGTTTTTCACCAATTGGTCCCCGAGGAGTACTTTTGGGTTATGTGCAGCGTTTTCGTTTTATGCGCACGGCAACACTTACTGTGGGGAATTTCGCCTGATGATTAGAAAAAGGTCTTCTCGAGGATAAAAATTATATAATTGCGTTATTTATGAGCAAAATGTAGGTTAAGTATAGTATCAATGCTTAATTCAGAATAATATCAATAGTTAAGTACATAATTAACGCTTGTGTTTCTATAAACTGACAACTCACTTTGTATTTTTTATTAAAAAATGTTAATTTTGTGTATTTATCAAAGAAAACTCTAAATTTTATTTAGATCTTTATTCAAAAAAAAAACAAGGTTTGTTTAGTTATAGCGACTCCAATGCCTGCCAGCGCATTCGCCCAGACAGCTCATTAAGCACACCCAAGTTTTGAGCGGAACTCCTCAAAAATACTTAACATCAAAGTATAGAGCATCACAAATATGAATCATACACACATACAATAGCAATTGCTATGAATTGCTACCGTATAAAATCAAGACACGCATTTGGTTGGAGAGTGCGTTGGTTATGGCGGTCCTGAGTTCAGCCAACGCATTCAATGGTCCATTACCCGGAGAGCCGGAAAACACCGGACGAGACAAATGAAACTCTGAAGAAGATTATCCAACTGCTGGGCGATAAAAAGCATGGTTCTGGCAAATGTTTTAAATGTGGAAAGTCAGGACACTTCGCCCGCGATTGCAGCGCAAGTTCCAATGGTCACAACAATTCAGCAGGACGCAAAGGCAGGGTTGAAGGAGACGAAACCAACTCCAATCAGTCGTTAAACTAAAACGAGCCAGCAGCAAGGGGCGCGCGCTGGCTCCCGCAATTGAATGCCCCATAATCCCCGTCTCGCGAATTGGCAGAAAAGCGAGCAACGTTACTGTTGGTGGATATGTGGACGGACATGAGCGAGTACTAACTGTGGATACGGGCGCATCACATTCCATCATTCGATCTGATTTGGTCACTAAAGAGGTAAGGCCATTACCTGGAGCAAGGTTGAGGACAGCAACTGGTGAGGACACCCAAGTTGTAGGGGAGGTAACATGCAAAGTCGCAATAGGGAATGTGACGGTGTTACACAAGTTCATAGTCGCGGCGATTATGGATGAAGTCATCATTGGATTAGACTTCATGCTTGATCAAGGTATGAAGATCAACATGAAGAACAGGATTATGACGTATAACAACATGGAAGTGCCCCTTCGGTTTGGGTATGATGGTCCGTACAGCAGCAAGCGAGTGATCTTAGAGGAAAGCGAGCAGATTCCACCGAAGTCAGAAGCAGTTGTGTGGGCAAAGATTGATGGAGATTGTGGGACAAACAAATTGTGGGTTGTTGAAGCAACACAAAATTCTACACCGGACGTACTTATTGGTAAAACCCTGGCTAAGACGCTAAAGGATGGACGCATCCCAGTTCGAGTGCTCAATGAGTTCAAATCACCAGTCAAACTCCGAAGAGGAACTGTACTGGGGCAATGTCGGGAGGTAGAGACAATCTTCAACTGCGAAAAATTACCTGAAAGTGATTCCATTGGCGAGAATGACATTGCGGAAGACATTAATGCATGGACGGAAGGGTTGGAAGAAAAATACCAGCACAAGGCTAAGGAACTTCTCCGAAGATACTCCAACATATGCGCCAAGGATGGCGACAAACCAGGCAGGACTAACATTGTGAAACATCGCATTAATACTGGCGATGCAAGGCCAATCCGTCAAGCTCCTCGGAGTGTTCCACTTGCCAAACGTGAAACTGTTAGCCAAATAATAAAAGAAATGAGCGAGAGTGGTGCGATTGAACCATCAGCGAGTCCATGGAGTTCGCCGGTAGTACTTGTGAAGAAGAAGGATGGTCAAATGCGGTTCTGCGTAGATTACCGGAAACTAAACGATGTGACGAAAAAGGACAGCTATCCTCTTCCCAGTATCGATGATACTCTGGACTCGTTGACTGGAACAAAGTGGTTCTCAACACTCGACCTTAAGAGCGGTTATTAGCAAGTGGAGGTAAGTGACGAGGATAAGGAGAAGACAGCTTTCAGCGTTGGAGACGGTCTGTGGCAATTCACGGCGATGCCCTTTGGATTATGCAACGCTCCTGCCACTTTTGAACGACTTATGGACCCTGTGCTCAAAGGACTGCATTGGAAAACCTGTTTGGTGTATCTAGACGACATTATCGTATTGGGTAAAAGCTTTGAGGAACACCTGAACAGTTTTGAAGAAGTTTTCCAGAGGATAGCTGGCGCTGGTCTGAAGCTAAGTCCTAAAAAGTGCTCACTGTTCAGGAAGGAGGTGAACTACTTAGGGCACAAGGTGACAACGGAGGGCATCTGTACTGCGAAGGAAAATATAAAAGCAGTAAAGGATTGGCCAAGACCTAGGAACCTGCACGAACTACGAAGTTTTCTTGGGCTATGCACCTACTACCGCCGATTTGTTCCGAATTTCGCCAGCGTTGCTAATAGCCTCCACGAGCTCACTAGGAAAAATAGAGCCTTCGAGTGGAACAAGGAGCAGGAGGAGGCTTCCCAGACTCTGAAGGAACGACTATGTACTGCACCTATCCTAGCGTATCCCGTTCCAGGTGCAACGTTTATTTTGGATACGGATGCTAGTGGTTATGCCATAGGAGGCGTACTGTCGCAGGTAATTGATGGGCAGGAGAGGGTGGTTGCCTACTATAGCCGGTCGATTGGAAAACCAGAAAGGAACTACTGCGTAACTCGGAGAGAACTACTAGCGCTGGTGGAGTGCGTCAAACATTTCCACAAGTACCACTATGGGCAACGTTTCCGAGTTCGAACGGACCATTCAGCCTTGAGGTGGCTACTACAGATTAAGAATCCAGAAGGACAGCTAGCTCGGTGGATTGAGAGACTGCAAAGTTATGACTTCGCTATTGAGCACCGCAAGGGAAGTGTCCACGGTAATGCTGATGCCATGTCCCGCCGACCATGTAGCCTGGAATGTAAACACTGCTAAAAAGCTGAGGGAAAAGAGGACATTATAGACGTCCGTCTAACGACAATAACACCAGCGGAAGAGTGGAAGGAAGAACAGCTACGAAAGTGTCAGCAGGGAGATCCAGATCTGGAGCCTTTAATGCATGGACTGGAGGTGGACAGAAGGCCAACTAAGGAGCAAAGGGCAGCGGAAAGCCCCATCGCAAAGGCGTACTAGGCACAATGGAACAGCTTAAAATTAATATATGGCTGTTTGCATAGGGTATGGGAAAGCGAAGATGGCCAGTGCTCCCGCAACCTGATAGTAGTTCCAAGGGTAAGAATTCCGGATGTACTCAAGGAATTCCACAATGGTCCTAGTGGAGGGCACCTGGGAATCACGAAGACCCTGGAGAAGGTTAAGCAGAGGTTCTATTGGGTTGGTTGTCGGCAATCGGTCGCAGAGTGGATTGCTAACTGCGCGGAGTGTGTTGCAGCTAAAGGGCCGAAATCCAGAAGTCATGGCCAGATGAAGCAATATAACTCAGGTGCACCTTTCGTGCGGATTGCCATGGATGTAGCCGGTCCATTTTCTATGAGCGCACAGGGAAACAAATACGTCCTTGTGGTTATGGACTACTTTAGCAAATGGCCGGAGGTATACCCGATTCCAAACCAGGAAGCTAAAACAGTAGCGGAGGTATTCACCTACAATTGGGTTGCGATATACGGTGTACCTATAGAGCTGCACTCTGACCAGGGAAGAAATTTTGAATCGGCGGTGTTCCAAGAGATGTGCCAGATACTGGGTATCCGGAAAACTCGAACAACGGCTCTTCATCCGCAATCAGATGGCATTGTGGAACGGTTCAACCGAACCCTGGAAGAGCATTGCGGAAGGTCGTGGACAAAACTCAGAACGATTTGGATGTTCGCATACCCCTGCTCCTGATGGGATACCGGTCAGCAGTGCATGAAACAACCGGTAA
>NW_023458560.1:311456-317905 GCF_013731165.1 Rhagoletis pomonella | reverse complement strand
GGAAACACCAGGTCCCGTCTTATTCGCAAAACCCTTGTAGACCAGTGTATTTGCGAGTATGGTTTTAGTTTTTACCGCTCAGGTAGGTGGCAGGCCTATAGAAAATATTTCTTAGTCAATAATTTTTCAAATACTTTTCGTTTGACACCTATATTATAATACATACTTTATCTTATTAACTTAATTGAATTAAATTTTCGAAATTGGTGGCAACTCGACTCAAAAATATTTTCAGTAGTAAGCCTTCTTAAACCTTTTTAATTTGATACCCATATTGCAATATTTAATTTATCTTATCAATTTCATTTATTTAAATTTTGAAACAGGTGGCAACCCCCCTCAAAAATATTTTCGCCTGTAAGCCTTCATAACCGCTTTCTTTTTACACCCATATTGCAATATCTAATTTATGTCATTAATTTACTTATACTGAAATTTTTAAACAGGTGGCAACTCTCTACTTTTTTCTGGTTTTAACCATCCGGATATTATAAAAAACAAACCAAAAAAATAAAAATATTCAAATCGGTCAAGCCGTTTTCGAGTCTTAGCGAGGCTAACGGACAGCAATTCACTTTTATATATAAGATGTCTTCTTTTAAAAATGCGCAGGCTCGAAATTGACTTTAGAGCAATGGTCTGGAGGAATTTTTTTCTTAGAATTTTATGAAGAATCCGAATATGCTAGGAACAATGTCGAAAAAAATCTATCCATACAAATTGACCCGCCCTAGTGTACATCTATAGATGACTACTGTTTGCAAGGTTTAGTAAATTGCCCCTACTTGAGATTCATGTGTGATGACTGTGTTACATACATATCGAATATTGATTATGCGCTCAAACAAATGATATCAATAGCGGAAAGCAACAAAATAAATATATGCGAACAGAAAACGGAATTCGAAAGCCTAATAAACAATCATAATAGGGAAATCAAGGAATTAGTAGCTAACAATGAGAAAGAAATTAAGAGGGTAATGGAGACTTTAAAAAAAGCAAATAAGGAGAAAGATGATTTAATTAAGAGGGTGGAAAACTTGTGCATTTTTAATAAAGATTACTTAGAGAAATCAGCTGAAGGTTTGTCTAAGCAAAGAGAGGAGATAATTAAAGAGGTGAAAAAAGTTGGTGAACAAAACACAAACAATGGTAACAGCATTATATCGTATGCTAATGCTTTAAAAAGTGTCCCGCCTATTATTGTTAAGCCAAAATCAAAACAAAGTGTTGGCGTAACAAAAAAAGACCTAAACAAGATAGATGCCACTGACATGAAAATTAATAAGGTGATAGATAAATCCAATGGGTCAGTTGTTATTAGGGCGGACGACAATTCAGAAAAGGAAAAAATTAAAACAACCCTACAAAATAGATTAGATTCTCAAGTTTACGAAATCAGAGAATCTAAAGTTATTAACCCAAAAATTAGAGTCACCAATATGAGCGAAGAATACAATGATGTTGAAATAATTGCTAAAATAAAATCACAAAACGAATTTCTGAAAAATGCTTTTATAAAATGTATGAAAGTTTTTAAACAAACAAGAAATAATAGCTCGGTGTGCACCTTTAGCGCAATCATCGAAATTGAACATGAGAAATACTTGGAAGTGCTAAAACGGGAGAAGATTAACATCGGGTGGGATCAGTGTGGCGTATATGATGGGTTAAATGCTAAAAGATGTTTCAAATGCTTAGGGTACAATCACAACGCAAATACATGCACTAAGAAGTTAAGATGTGGTCTATGTTTGGGTGAACATAAATCTGATGAGTGTAATACACAGGTAACAAATCCTGTCTGTGGAAATTGTGCGGATGCAAATAAAGATCTTGGTTTTAAGCTCGATACAGGTCATAGCATTTTCAGCAAAGAATGCCCTGTCTACCAAAGAAAACTGAAAATACAAAAACAGCGGGTGGGTTACTAGCAACCAAATCTAGAATCAGAAGATTTAAAAGTAATATATTTAAACGTTAATAGCTTAATACACAATAAACTTGAAATCGACAGACTAGTGGAGTTATTTGACCCAGCTCTTGTGCTTTGTTCCGAAACTAGCATAACAGATCAAATTAGGGATGCTGAAGTAGGTATAACATCGTTTACAGCAATTAGATGTGATTCACATAGTAGGCACACCGGAGGTGTAGTTATGTACATTAAAAACTCGCTGGAATTCAGGGTAAAATATAATAAATCCATGAATACAAATATATGGTGTATTATTGTGCAATTAAAAAATCTTGAGGTTAAATGGCAAATTGGAGTTATATACCACTCCCCAAGTACTAGTGATAGTGAGTTTATCAACTATCTTGATTCAATAGTAATGGACATATGTTATACAACGTCTAACAACGTAATTGTTGGAGATTTTAATATCAATATGAACAAAGTATCGACACACAGTGTGAAATTGAATGAGTTGTTTAATTCCTTTTCCATGCACCAACTTGTAGATTTCAATACCCGAATAGCAGAGGCATCTGAGACAAAGATTGATCTCCTATATTCAAATGTGAAAAATATTGCATGTAAGAGGCTTGATCGACACAAAATATCTGATCATGAAACAATAATGTTTAATATTAATATAGGAAATGAAATCCCTCTCAGAGTGGTATCAGAAATAGTTTCTTGGGAACGGTACAACTATATGTATATAGCTTAATTGATCTACTCAGATGTTAAGATTTTTCCATATTTGATCAACTTGATTTAGAGGAAATGGTAGCATTCCTAAATCTATGCTTGCTTAACAGTCTGCAACAATTAACGTTTGTGAAACAAATAAACATTAAAATAAAGAATAAGTGGTATGATTACGACCTGACACAAGTAAATAAAAGAAATTCAGAGGCATACAATTTAGCAAAAGCATCACACCAATGGTCAGACTACTACAGCATTAAAAAAGAAGAAAGAATACAAAAATATTATAAAACTGAAAAAAATTAAATATATGGAGAATAAAATTATAACTAATCAGTCCGATAGCAAGTTAATGTGGAAATATTTAAAACAGACGGTTTGCTATGATGGTATAAAAGATGATATTACATTATTACATCATGGTGGTCAATATATTGAAGATA
Source organism: Rhagoletis pomonella (assembly GCF_013731165.1). Classification (NCBI taxonomy): domain Eukaryota; kingdom Metazoa; phylum Arthropoda; class Insecta; order Diptera; family Tephritidae; genus Rhagoletis; species Rhagoletis pomonella. Next base: position 314,803 of record NW_023458560.1, on the reverse strand, counting down.
AAAATCAAATAGCAGAGGTCTTAAATACCTACTTTGTTGAAAGCATAGTGGAAATAAATAATAATATTGAAAATATAGAATACTAGCAGACCCCGCGAACTTCGTCCCGCCCAAAATTTTTATATATTTTATTGAAACTTTTTGGTCCAAAATTTTCACCAACAATTCACGTTTACGATTTTCATTGGCACATTTGTCTGCTAAGATTAAGGTTTGGTGGTCATTTAAATAACCTAAGGAAAATGTTATATCCGTTCTTGAAATTCTCCAGTTGTGCGGCATTTCATAGCACGGTTATTCGCGAAATAAATTTTTTCCTCTTCACTCCCTGGCGGCAACAATGACCCGGTTCTATAGTGAATGTCCTAGAAGCTTTACAGTATAGTAGGTGGCAATTTCAAAATGTGTGCGAATCATTGTTCTACAGAAATGCAATATACATATACTTATTTCAGACGAAATACCTTAAAAGTTTGAACGCATAATAATATTGGAAAATCACATCCATTGGGCCAACTGCAACGCAGGAGCGTTCCTTCACGGCCCCTTTTCTCACTTGGCTATTTTTAGTAATAGCTCGACTTCAGCACCACTTGGCAGCACGTTTTTGCAATAGTATTGCATACGTATTTAAAACATTAGCCAAATCGGATTATAAATAAAATTTTTAGTAATAACCAACTACAGCGCCAACTGTCGGATTAAATTGTGAAACTAAACCATCCAGAGACCCACTCAAATACACAAAAAGTTTCGTTAAAATCCGTACAACCATTTAGGAGGAGATCACGCACAAACACACCTACAGAAGAATAAAAAAATTCATTCAAAGATAGCTAAAGGTCGGTACGTTTGTAGGCCTCACACCCCTTTTCAAATAGCCCAAATTTTCTAGATGAGTATGGGCTTGATTTCAACTACAGTGAAACCTCCCCTGGGCGGACACTCACCGTCAGTAATTTTTTGTCCGCCCAAGATAGGTGTCCGCTTAATGGAGGGGAAGCCTATTTTAGAACTTTTTAATGTTTTAATTAATTGAATAGTCACTACTTCTTATTTGAATAAAAGATATTGATATTAAATCGTTAAAAAAAAAATGTGCATGTAATTTTTTTTTTTAAGTGCACATTTCATTTATGTGCGTAAGTACATATTAAGTAATAACAAAATAAAAATATATATTTCATTTTAGTCCATAAACTACATAAAACCATAGATTCATTACATAAAAAACTGGGAAATTGTCGATTGCCGTAAGTTTTATTTTTAATTTTTTTCATTGTCAGTACCTTTTTCATCAATACTTTTCATGTTTTTATCAGTAACAAAATCCAACCAGAAATCTAAATTTTCGGTCCATGTATTTATTATTATCTATTGTTATAAATTCATCAGAATTGGAATTGGATTCTCCAAGGGTTTCTGACAATTCAAATAACGAACCTAAACCACTGCGTAAACCAAACTAAATGTGTGCATAACAATCACATTTTGTGCGGGAAGTCCCCTTTTTCCATTTAGTAGTCCGCCTATGAGGAGTTCGCGTCCGCCCAACGGAGGTTTTTGTTTGATTTGTTTTGAAAAGAAATCTTTATGTCCGTTTGGGGCGTCCGCCCAATAGAGTTTTTGTGTCAATTTTATGCAAAATAACTGTCCGCGTCCGGCCAAGAGAGTGTCCGCTTAAGAGAGAGTAATTTGTTCCGAAATTTATACTTAAAACTTGGTATAGGAAAAAGTGTCCGCCCAAGGGAGATGTCCGTCTAATAGAGGTGTCCGTTAGGAGAGGTTTCACTGTATATACATATCTCCATACGAAGTTACAGTACTGTACCATGAATACTTTCAGAGACATGCAGTATAAAAATTCGATTTATATGGGAGGTGCCACGTCCCCCTTTCCAAGAGCTGCCCTCTTTCTTCATGAGTATGCGATTGATTTCGTATATCTCCATACCAAGTTACAGAACTCTACCATGTGTAATGGCACCGCTAACAATACGGCAGCACTATTCAGCGCCGTCGTAATGTTGGTAGCCCTGTTGGAACATACGTTCCACAGGTACCTAAAGCCGAGTGAAAAAACGAATGTTAAATCAATCGAACTCGTACTTTCAAACCTGGCGGACACGCGCAAATAAAACTCAACTCATTTTTATAATTTAAAGTTAAAATCAAAGTGTTTCATTTTTCTAAAACCGTAAGTAGTTGCGCGAGTGAAAAGAATTTAAAATATCCTGCTATTTTCGGCTACTAGGGCGTAGCCCCTTGAGAAGTTAATTGCTGCGAGGCGAAATCCAGCGAGCGTTGGAAAACGGCTCACCAACATATTGGCAAGGTAACCTTCGGCGGCAACAATCAACTACCACCCGCAGGAATCGCAGCAGGAGCAGTTTCTTTATTTAAAGCATCGCAACACTCAGCAGTTTCAACGTTGGTGAGTTATTTTAAACTTAACATGGCGACCGTGGCTAAGGTGCCAAAGTGTCCGAGGGCGCCAACCCGAGCAAAAATGAAAAATCATTAAAAAGTAAAAATTAAAAAAAGCGGTTGTGTGAAGTGGTGTAGTGGCTAAATTTTATAGTGCGTAATAATTACTATCGCAACTGTACAGTGAGAAATAGGTACGCGAGCAAACGGCAGTTTGACAACGGGTACGCAAAAGTACCGCTATATATATAGATATACGCAACTGTACAGTGAGCAGTACGCGAGCAAACGGCAACTTGGCAACGGGTACGCAAAGTACCGCTATGTATATACATACATATGTATGCACGAACAACTACGTAGTTAGCACATAACGCCACAGCAAAATTAAGGCAAGCCACGCCACTTCACATACACACACGCACACGCGCGTATATAGAAAGCCCCATACGCGCGTACAACAGTATTGTGCACTGTAACTGGGCATGCGGCGGTCGCGTTCAGGCATAACACCAGCCAAACAGAGGTACACTGATAAATAGTGCAGTACCCCACGCGACCGTTCGCATAGCGGCATACTCGCGCTATATCTAGAGTATTAGGAGACCCACAACAAATTATAGTAACAAATTTACAACAACTACCATTTTAAGACAGCAGCGCGGGAGGCTGAAGTATAGCAACAAACCAACGGAGTAATTTGCGGTATTTTGATGTACAGACTGCAGCGAGGGAGCAACAAGTCGGCAGTGGTAGCGGTTCGTTATATGTAATATACATATGTACATTCTTTTGCTTATACATATGTACACACGTTTTTTTTTAAATTTCACTGTCGAAGCCAAAGGAAAACAGGCAAATGTGTTAAATTAAAACATTTTTTTCAAATCCTTTTTGACTCTAAAATTTAAAAAAAAAAA
>NW_023458560.1:308947-311356 GCF_013731165.1 Rhagoletis pomonella | reverse complement strand
AAAAATTTTTCAAATATATGTTTAAGTTTAATGTTAAGTTTAATTTTTAGGGTTTTGTTTGGCTTGGTAACTTTTGATGTCGATGGCTTGTAAAGAATTTTTTTTTTTTTTTGGAATCAGAAAAATATATTTAAATGGTCACTTATAGCTACAAATTTTTAATGAAAGCAAAATATCATCTAAAAATAGGTATATGTATCATGAAAATGGGGTAATTAGAAATGCTCGTTTGTATCACTTACGTACTAATAAGGAAAAATCAATGAATATGAATCAATCATTAAAATAAATATATATGTATATATTGTATCAATATTTAGAAATGAATATAATATTGTTTGAAATTCACTTGTCCCTGTCAGGACTGTCAAAATTTGCATGAAAGCAATGGTTTTAGTTTTTCTTTAATTCACACATCAAAATGTATTAGTATGTAAAGTTTTTTTTTTTTAATTTTAGAGTCAAAAAGGATTTGAAAAAAATGTTTTAATTTAACACATTTGCCTGTTTTCCATTGGCTTCGGCAGTGAAATTAAAAAAAAAAAACGTGTGTATTTAACGCACTTCAAAAATACAAGGGTATAGAAAAAACGTATCTATAAGCAAAATAATTCACGTATGTACATATGTATAAGCAAAAGAATGTACATATGTATATTACATATAACGAACCGCTACCGCAAATTACTCCGTTGGTTTGTTGCTATATTCAGCCTCCCGCGCTGCTGTCTTAAAATGGTAGTTGTTGTAAATTTGTTACTATAATTTGTTGTTGGTCTCCTAATACTCTAGATATAGCGCGAGTATGCCGCTATGCGAACGGTCGCGTGGGGTACTGCACTATTTATCAGTGTACCTCTGTTTGGCTGGTGTTATGCCTGAACGCGACCGCCGTATGCCCAGTTACAGTGCACAATACTGTTGTACGCGCGTATGGGGCTTTCTATATTCGCGCGTGTGCGTGTGTGTATGGGAAGTGGCGTGACTTGCCTTAATTTTGCTGTGGAGTTATGTGCTAACTACGTAGTTGTTCGTATGTATATACATAGCGGTACTTTTGCGTACCCGTTGCCAAATTGCCGTTTGCTCGCGTACTGCTCACTGTACAGTTGCGTATATCTATATATATAGCGGTACTTTTGCGTACCCGTTGCCAACTGCTCGCGTACCTATTTCTCACTGTACAGTTGCGATAGTAATTATTACGCACTATAAAATTTAGCCACCACACCACTTCACACAACCGCTTTTTTTAATTTTTACTTTTTAATGATTTTTCATTTTTGCTCGGGTTGGCGCCCTCGGACACTTTGGCACCTTAGCCACGGTCGCCATGTTAAGTTTAAAATAACTCACCAACGTTGAAACTGCTGAGTGTTGCGATGCTTTAAATAAAGAAACTGCTCCTGCTGCGATTCCTGTGGGTGGTAGTTGATTGTTGCCGCCGAAGGTTATCTTGCCAATATGTTGGCTGAGCCGTTTTCCAACGCTCGCTGGATTTCGCCTCGCAGCAATTAACTTCTCAAGGGGCTACGCCCTAGTAGCCGAAAATAGCAGGATATTTTAAATTCTTTTCACTCGCGCAACTACTTACGGTTTTAGAAAAATGAAACACTTTGATTTTAACTTTAAATTACAAAAATGAGTTGAGTTTTATTTGCGCGTGTCCGCCAGGTTTGAAAGTACGAGTTCGATTGATTTAACATTCGTTTTTTCACTCGGCTTTAGGTACCTGTGGAACGTATGTTCCAACAGGGCTACCAACATTACGACGGCGCTGAATAGTGCTGCCGTATTGTTAGCGGTGCCATTACAATAGTATGTTCGACAATTATTTTTTGTATGGAGAAAATGAGCAACACCTTCGACTAAAAAAATTGCCAAAAACCAACGCGATTTTCAAGCACCTTCAAACTTGCACTTTCTTTAAAATTTAATGGGCTATAAAACTGCATTCCTAGAATTTTTCTAAAAAATCTTAATAAAAAGTTGCAAGTTTATTGAATTTTTCTGAGTTTTGCACAAAGTTTGGAGATTTGATATTTATGTTTTTTGGTTTAGTATGTGCCATATTTTTATAAAAAATTATCGCAAATAAATAAGATAAAAAACTTTGCATACATAGCTTAAAATTAACTGTGCCAGTACTTTTGTTCATCACTGTTTATATACTGGTGGCCCGATAATTAGAAACGATTTGTTTTTAAAAGTTTTGACCATTTATTTTTATGTATTACTTTTAATTTATTTTTTAAGAAAATGTATTTCATGTTACAACGAAAAATATGTAACTCAAAGTTTTAAACTTTGTTCAAGAGTGATAACAATTCGAGACAGTTCAAAAAATTTTCATCAAACTGCATACTTGAGTTCTAGAGATTCTTATTAAAGAGTTTGAAATTTTGATGT
>NW_023458560.1:299846-308847 GCF_013731165.1 Rhagoletis pomonella | reverse complement strand
AAAAATAACATGAAGCCCAAGGCCTGGTGGAATGACTATCTTAACAAAATGTACAGACTTCTGACTGCAGCTTCTAAGAAAGCAAAAAATTTTCCCAGTCCTGCTAATTTTGAAAATCTTATGATTCAACAAAAAGAGTGGAGAAGAGAAGTGAAGAAAGCCAAAAAGGCAAACTTCAACAATAAAATTGAAGAAATCAATACTGGCAGTGGAAGAAGTGTATGGCGGTTTGTTAAAGCCCTAAGAGGCGATTACAACCAAGGCAACTCCTCTTGGAACCATGAAAACGACATTAGCTTTCTAGCAATGCTAAATAGGCAGGTACCCAACCAAACCACTAGACTAGCAATAAATAAAGAATTAGTTTATGATCATAGCTTGGCAATCACATTTGATGAATTATTGAGCAGCTTAGATAGGAAGAAAAAAGGATCAGCAGCGGGTGTAGACAAAATAACATATCAAATGTTAAAAGCTCTACCTGATATCACCTTAAGTGCTCTAAGAACATCTCTAAACGATCTATTTCTGTCCAATCAAATTCCTGATCACTGGCGTATCATAAAAATTGTTCCTATCCCCAAAAAAGAAAAGGATCTAAATGACTTCAATAACTACCGACCAATTGCATTAATATCTGTCTTACTCAAACTAATTAACTCATGTATCAAGGATAGACTATACCGCTTCTTGGAGAACAACAATAGCCTTCCTGAAAATACATTTGCGTACAGGAAAAATAAATCATCCGCTGTATGTATCAATCACATTCTGCACAAAATAAGCCTCCTTAAATCCATGAAGAAGCAGGTAATTTTCTGCACTACTGATATTGCCAATGCCTATAATTGCGTAGATATTAAAATCTTAAAAAAACAGCTCCTTGAACTAAATGTTGAAAGTCTTTATACTGAGTGGATAATAAATTTCCTGGCCTTTAGAGTACTTAAGGTAGGAAACAATAGTACAGAGATCTACAATGGTATACCACAGGGCAGTTGCCTATCTCCACTACTCTTCAATGTATATACCTCGAGCTTTCATGATCTTACAGAGGATAACCTCCAACTTTTGCAATTTGCTGATGATTTCTGTTTCATATCTTCTGGTGCTGACCTGTTGGAAGCACAGCAAAACCTACAAACTACACTCAACTCCTTTGCTGACAGATGCAATTCTCTCAATTTTTCTGTAAATCCGGATAAAACGAAGCTGATGCACATATCTAAAGGACCAAAAAAAGACATTGTTATTAATATGAATGGCACAAGGCTGACGCAAGTTAATGAACTTAAGGTACTCGGAAGAACCATAAACAGTTCGCTGACTATCAAAAATCATTACTCAAAAATTTGTGAGGCATCAGCAAATAACATAAAACTTTTTAAATATCTTACAAATATTAAATCAGGCCTTCATCCGCAAAAAGCTCTAAATTTGTACAAAGCTCTGGTTAGATCGAAAATTGAGTATTGTAGTACCACTACAGCCAACTGTTCTAAGTCTGCTGTTAAGAAAATATGTACGCTTCAAAACAAATTTCTACGGAGATGCCTAGGTTTAACCCCATCCACCCCCATACCCATCCTATATGCTATTGCTAATGAACTGCCTCCAAAAGAAAGGTCCATATGGCTCACCGCCAAAGAATTGGTCAAAATCTTTGCATACAATGATAATATTTCTACTTCAATAAGAAACAATCCTCTTTTAAACTCTAGCTACTCCTCTGTATATGGAAAGTTCTCTGACATCCTTGGCCGTCTTGATGTGGTTCACCACAATTTCCATATCTCCAATCTTCATATCTGTGATAATATGTTACCTGACAAAAAATCTAATCTGACAATTGAGAGCATTAAGACTCATCACTCTATGATTTTAAACAGCTATAAAAACAGAGGTTTTTATATTCTGTATAGTGACGCCTCCCTGGCTGAAAATAGCACGGGCTGTGGAATTTTTAACTACTCCCAGAACTCTGATCACCTTTTTTGTATTGATTTTAAGTCTTCCTCCACTTTTGGAGAACTTCATGCCATCAATGAAGCAATTAGCATTGCTATCATGAACAAACAGGACAAGGTTGTTATATTCACCGACAGCCTCACCTCTTGCCATATATTAAAAAACTCTCAAACAAAAAATTCCATTGCTCAACAAATACATAAAAAAATACTTGACGCGGATAGTATACTGATAGATCTGGTATGGACCCCAAGCCACGTTGGCATTTTGGGGAATGAAAGGGCAGATGAACTAGCCAAAAAAGCCACCAGTGAAGGTACCTCTATAAGGGCCAAATACACAGTTGACGAAGCTATTAGGCAGATTAAAAATACCATATTTGATGAATGGTACAATGAATTCTTAAACTACTCCTCATTAAAATCCAACCTTTTTGCATCTGTTTTTCCATGCAGGAAAAATTCCGCCTGGTTTAAAAAACTAACATTATCACCAACTGACATTAAAACGCTTAACAGAGTCCTATCAGGGCACACGTATGATAAGGCATATTTGTTTAAAATCAATGCTTTGAATTCGCCACGTTGTTACTGTGGACAACTTGACGATTACATTCACCAAACCTTCCACTGCAGAAGACTCGATAATATTAGAGCTGAATTCGATATTTTCAGCAATGCTACCGATTTTCATTCAATTTTTCAAAACAATTATCTAGCCAAGATAACTCAGCTCGCCAAATTTTTTCAAAAGGCCAAAATATCTTTTTGATGTAAAAACTTGTCGTTAACTTTCCTAACCAGTTTGTTACATTTTACGCCTTTTTAATTTTGCTATTCGTCACATATCATGTATAATATTTAATCGTTCCACCTAGCCCAAGCCTTTATAGTCCGTTATCGCGAACACTACTGAAAATACATGGCAATCACAACTGCCTTCTGTTACACACATGCGTTAACAATTGCACTTGGAGAATCAATCGCACTAAACAACACAAGCAGAAGCTACTACACGGGTTTTGGCCAGCGGTACTACTCTGTGTAGCAGTGGAAATACTACAGACACATTAGCAGTTACACACCTGGTTGAGCATACCATACCTGGAGGAACAACCTGACTATAGGGACTGTCGTCCTTTCAGTCATAGATTTCAGAGCCCAAAAAAAAAAAATTTTAATCATTTTTATGGAAAATAAGTGACTTTCAAATCATTAAAAGGTAATTTTTGGATGAAAATTGAGTAACCACTTAATTAATGACTTACAATTTTAGCAAAATTCATAATTCAAGCGCAACAATTGCCAACACCAAGAAGCGGGTGCGGAAGCTTCAACACAATTGGACGAACCAGCAAACTGAACAGCTTATAGAAGCTGTCCAGATACGGGAGGGCCTTTGGAACTACTTGTCCAGAGAATACAGGGACAGAAACTTAAGGGAGGCTCTTTGGGATGATGTAGCAAAGGAAATAGAATTGCCACGATTAGAAGTGACTACAAAATGGAATAGCCTTCGGTGTTCCTTCCGCGTAAGTTTTTAATGAAGTACAAAATAAAATTGAGTATTTGTAATCCGAATATGTAATACGATTATCAATATTTAGGCGGCGTTTAATAGAATGGCAACAACAAAAAGTGGTCAAAGCGCCAAAAGACTGAGTGAACCGAGCCAGCTGGACAACTCTCTGATATTTTTGGAGCCCACGTTAAACTCTGCGGCTTCTACAACTTCAAATTTGATGGATGTGGCAAATAACTCGCCAACCTCGGTACGTGTGTACATATCGATATTGCTCTGCAATAACGGCACAACTCAAAACTGAAAAAATAAAAGCCCTTACTGCTTTTAAGTGGCTGATGTATCTAATCCTTGTATTATCCATGTCTAGTCCTTACTGCATACTGTAGTAATCCTTACTAATGTATTAACTTACTTAGACATCAATTATACAAGGATTAGAGACATTAGCCACTTAAAAGCAGTGAGGACTTATTTTTTCAGTTTTGAGTTGTGCCGTTATTGCCGAGTAATATCGATATAATTACATAAATATTATAACAATTAATCCAAAATACCAATAGCACCGGCACGACTTTTCATCAATGCTTTTAGGGCTAAATCGCATATAATTAATCGACTTTCATATATGTATATAAGTATTGTTTTTTATCTTTACAGCCAACGGATATCATGTATGAAGTCGAGTTTTTGGAAACGGATGATTTGGAATCGACGCCGTCAACATCCAAAACAACACCAACTCCTTCGGCAAAGCGGCGGCGCATGGAAAAAGAAGACGCCGATTTTGCTAAGACTGTCGAAAGTGCTTTGCAAACAATAACTTCGGCATCGAAAACAGACAAATGGGATGATTTGAGGGGATTTGTTTCGTCAAGTGGACGGGAGCTGAATATCGAAAATCCACTTTCAAAACTTTCAAAAGATAGCTGTAAGCAACACAGGTGTCTTCTCAGGAGATTTAACCTAATACTTGCTTATCAGGATATATTTATTTTGAAATATTTATTTTGCAATTGAATGCTTATTTTTTTGTTTTGTTAAGGTGGCCTCACACAAATGCGATATTAGTTTTTTAACAATTAATTATTTGCAAATAAAATGTACAATTTAGATTTAAGTAGCTCTAGAATTAGCCAGTGTACTTAAATGTATATATGTACATAAATATATGTACACGGCTGGCTCGATAATTAGAAACGATTTGTTTTTAAAAGTTTTGACCATTTATTTTTATTTATTACTTTTAATTTTTTTTAAGAAAATATATTTCATGTTACACCGAAAATTATGTAACTCAAAGTTTTAAACTTTGTACAAGAGTGATAATGATTCGACACAGTTCAAAAAAATTATCATCAAAATTTCAAACTCTTTAATAAGAATCTCTAGAACTCAAGTATGCAGTTTGATGAAAATTTTTTGAACTGTGTCGAATTGTTATCACTCTTGTACAAAGTTTAAAACTTTGAGTTACACAATTTTCGTTGTAACATGAGATAAATTTTCTTAAAAAATAAATTAAAAGTAATAAATAAAAACAAATGATCAAAACTTTTAAAAACAAATCGTTTCTAATTATCGGGCCACCAGTATATAAACAGTGATGAACAAAAGTACTGGCACAGTGAATTTTAAGCGATGTATGCAAAGTTTTTTATCTTATTTATTTGCGATAATTTTTTATAAAAATATGGCACATACTCCACCAAAAAAACATAAAGATCAAATCTCCAAACTTTGTGCAAAACTCAGAAAAATTCAATAAATTTGCAACTTTTTATTAAGATTTTTTAGAAAAATTCTAGGAATGCAGTTTTATAGCCCATTCAATTTTAAGTGAGTGCGAAAAAATTTTGTATATAGTCCCGAAAGGGTCCCAAACCAAGCCCCAACTGGTCCCAAACTACTCCCTTACTCCCTATTCTGCATAAAATGTTGAAAATTTAGCCGAAACTTTGCAGATTTTTCATAATTTTTGCACAAAGTTTGAAATCTGGATTTATATGGTGTTTGTTATATAATTAATTAGCTGATCACAAGTGTATGTTTAAAATGAATTATAAATGAATGAATGAATTATGCAGAATTGCCCTGCTGTATTGCCAGGGTACCTCTCCGTGGGGTGTCATGAAGTACTCCATAAATAATTGTCGTACTTGCAATGCATCATCTGCCGGGCGACCTAAAGAACTGCTTGTTCGAATAGAATTTAAAGTTCCGCTTTGACCGAGCTCCATTCGCCAATTACCGAGCAATGCTTCGCCGTTTATGTCACTGTCAACATCCCTTCGTTTAAAATATACTGAATTTCTTCATATTAGAAAATTATGCAGTACACATATTGCAAGAACTATGAATTTAGAAGTCTCAGTCTTAACATCTATTGGTCGTCTAAGGATTCTAAACCGCGACGCGCAAATGCCAAATACATTTTCCACCACATTTCTGGCTCGAGAAAGTCTATAATTAAAGATTTTGTGTGACATGACTTGTTCGCGATAAGAAAATGGCTTTAAGAGATATGGTTTAAGTGGAAAGGCGCCATCAGCAACAATCACAAACGGCATCAGATCTCATTCATGTGGCAACGATCTTGGAGGTGGAAAGTTAATTGTATTTTCAGCTAGAGCATTTGAAAGTGGGCAGCTACAAATATATATATGTTAAAAAAACAAGTAAGAGCAGCGCTGTCTTCGGCTATGCCGAAGGCTTCATACCTTTCATGAACATCTGCAAATTTTACTTTGACAGATTACTGCTTTTGAATACATCTGCATACATCGATAGAGGAGTTACATACTTATATAAAAAATCGCATTTAAACAATCAGAGGTATGGAAGATATACTTTATATGGCACCAATCCAAGTGATTTTCACTGCTATGTGATCGGTATGTAAACCGGTAACACAATTTATTGGGTTTAGTTTCCTACATAAAGGAGATATATGGCAAAAACTGGTATCTGAACAATCAGTGCTATAGGAGATAAAGCTTATACAGCATAGATTTTGACGATTTTCTCAGTAGACTTTGTTTTATTATTTATAAAATATCTTACGAAATTTATCGGTTTTAGCTGTTCAAATAAAGAAGTTTTAGAGTAAAATCCCATATCTGAACAACCAGATGTATGGAAGATATATGTTGTAGTCATCCGATCCTTGTTATTTTCACTGTAGGTATTCTGTTAATAATGAGTGAAAATGGTGCGAAATTTCATGTTCCTAGCTGCATAAATGGAGGAGTTATGATAAAAGACATCATATCTGAACAATCAGTTGTATGGGGGCTGCAGGTTATAGTGACCGGATCTTTGTTATTTTCACTGTAAGTCTTCTGTTGATAATGAATGAAATCAGCGCGTAATTTCATGGTCGTAGCTACATAAATGGATGAATTATAACGAAAAATCTCATATCTGAACAATCAGTTGTATGGGAGCTATAGGTTATAGTTACCCGATCCTTTTCTGTTAATAATTATTGAAAACAGTGCGGAATTTCATGTTCCTAGCTATATAAATGGAGGATTTATAAAGAAAAATTTTATATCTGAACAATCAGTTGTATGGGAGCTATAGGTTATAGTGGCCCGATCTTTGCAATTTTCACTGTAAGTATTCTGTTGATAATGGGTGCAAGTACTGCAAAATTTTATGTTCGTAGCTGCATAAATGGAGAAGTTATAACGAAAAATCTCATATCTGAACAATCAGTTGTATGGGAGCTATATGTTATAGTGGTCCGATTCTTCCGGTTCCGACAAATGATTAATACATTATAAAAATACACCCACCTACCAAATTTGATCCGGATATCTCGAAAACTGAGAGACTAGATTGCATACAAACAGACGGTCAGACAGACAGACGGACAGACGGACATGGCTAAATCAACTCAGCTCGACGTTCTGATCATATAAGTATACATTTTAATGGGTCTATCTCTTTGTTCTGGTGCTTACAAACATCGGACCAAAGTTATAATACCATTTCATGCTCATGAAAGGTATAAAAATAGTTGTGTGGATCCCACGCGCGATTGAAATGAAACTTCTTATTACCACGTCATATTGAGTATTTTCTGCGTAATAAGAAAAATTTGTCTTAATCTCAACCTCAACCTAAATCTTAGTTAACCTTAACTTTAACCTTAACAACAACTTTTATCTTAGGGCCATTTGTTCAATGTTCGGTTACTACAAACCGGAGCTGAAAGCTGCCGTTTTTTCGTTTGGAATTAGAGCTCGCTTTTTCGTTACATCGATGTTTACATTTAGCCCCAACCGAACCCAAAGAAGTTCCACTTCGTTCCCACGACAGTCGGGTCTACGTAACCGGAACGACCCAGATTTATATCTGGCCAAGGACTGTCACTCCAGCAAAAAAAAAAAAGTCTTTGGGGAATTTGTATGCTGCTACAACAACAACAACAAGTTTCACTTCAAAAAGTATATTTATGGGTACCACTTTTATAAAATTTGTACGTTGCGGGTATCTCACCTTGCAAAAACTCCTCCGTCTGACTCACGACCGTACGCTCCAACTTCAACAAACAAAAATCTATAATCGGCGTCTACCATTGCCATTAAGACAATACTGTTGTGGCTTTTATAATTAAAGTATTCGGAGCCGCTATTAGGAGGTCTTGAATCATAATATGTTTCCCGTCTAGTGCACCGCAGCAATTTGGGAAGTTCCATCTCTCTTCAAATTTGTTTGCAATGTCTAACCATTCACCGGGAGAATTTATTTATTTATTTATTTATTTTTTACAGTCTGTTAGACTTATATTGCAACAAAGATTTAACAATTAGATTTAGATTTAAAATGTTAAATATTAAATACAAAATACAAAATGCTCTACGGAAATTTTTAAATAACATTATTTCTTTATCACTGCAATTATTTTATGTCAATATAAACGCATGCAATTTTCTGGAAGTTATGTAGACGGTTGGAAAGGCTGAGTTTCCATTCCGCGCTATTCTTTTTGGGTTACTCCATTTATTGATATCTCCTGGGTGGTCGAAAAGGCCGAGTTTCCGATCCACCCAGTCGCTCTTTCGTGACGGTTGGAAAGGCCTAGTTTCCAATCCGCTCGTTTATTGTTTTTTATCTAAGGGTCTAGATAGTCGGAAAGGCCGAGTTTCCGATCCGCCTAGTCTCGATATCTTGGTGGTTGGAAAGGCCTAGTTTACAATCCACGCTATTGTTGATACATCACTATCTTGTAGGCTGCGTTCTACAATAGTCAAATAGCAGCCGCTTGAAAAGAGTGATAGTATCACAATTTTTTATAGCCTCTGGTAATTCATTGAAGCACTTTAAGCCTTTATAGAAAATATTTTTTTTGTCCACTTCTGTTCTATACTTCTGGAGTCTGAAGCTGTTATTCTCTCTCAATAAATATGTGTGCTTCTCATTTACATATATATCGGAGATTATCGCTAAGATAATCCGACACCTTAATGTAGTGGCAGTGTTTATTGATCTTAAAAGAGCATTT
>NW_023458560.1:296203-299746 GCF_013731165.1 Rhagoletis pomonella | reverse complement strand
AATGTAAATATATACATACATACATATGTTTAAATAAATTATAATAAAATAGTTTTTATAAAAAGGTCCATTTTACATGACTTTAGACAATTGCGGAAAAAAGTCAAAAAAATGCCGTAGAAAATCTTATCAACTTAGCTGAAATAGAAAAATTCATACATGTTTGCAAAAATCAATTTGCAACAATCAGCAAATCGATTTCACGCAAATATCATATTTTCGGCAAGCAAGCAAATGTACAAAAACCCGCTCCTTTCCCCGTTTCCCCGCTTCTTCTGAACACTTGTCGTTCTGACTTCCATTTTTATTTTAGAGTTTGTTTTGATCCGACACAAGCACGCGCCTGCCTCCGCAAGCATCCCCTCTGCCTAGTGCTTATTATATTTCTGTTCCTCTTTCCTTTTTCGTTCTTATTTTTTTCATTTTGCTTTGAACTACAGTAAATTTGCTCGAAGTGTGGTGGCACGGAAAAATTTTTGGTATGGTGGCAGCCGACACTTCTCTGCCGACACCGTCGGTCGAGTGGTGTATTTGGCCGACTGCACCCCAAAATTTCTGGCAGCAATTAGTTCACACAGAAAATGCGCCTTCTCATTTATAAACGTTCTCTGGTTTGGGCAATGTTCGAAATTCGGAAAAAATCGAATTTCAACCCCCCACTACCCATCCCTAATAAGTAGCGTGTGAAACTTCTTCGTTGTGCGGGATTAGTTGTCCGGGATGGCCAATGTGGTTATCGTACGAGCGTGTACAGAAAATCGAGTAGCGAGCTAGTGCAAATTGGACGGTTTGCAATTTTAATGATTTGAAAGTCACCTATTTTCCATAAAAGTGAAAAATCTACAAACAGAAAGAACAAAAATGATTAAAATAAAGATGTTTTAAGATTTTTGGTTATCGCGACTATCAAACTGTCAAACACAATGAATTTTCCAACATGCTGGCAAATTTATTTTGGATGTCAAATGTTGCCACATGTGTTGATTCACATCCAAATATCCGTTCTCATTTTAACGTCATTTCACTGAGCCAAATATGTCGTCAAATGAAAATGATACCATATGACAACCTGTTTTCACCTAAATGCCAACTGTTGCCACTGAATATGCCATAATGAAAACCATTCTTATGGAACAATATATTTTATTGAACAATAAATACATGCGTACATGTATAGAAAAGAAACAGAACTTATTTTCAATTCACTAATAACAAAAAAGGTACATGAAGGCACTTACGTGAATATGCAGCGATAATTCTACTACTGTTGTGTCGATAATTATTATATTTTGCTTTAATAAAATTTGGATAGGACTGTAAACCTCAATTATATCCTTTATTTTTCCGGATTTATTCCTTCGTGGTAAAATAGGCTGCAGCTCTCCTTTCAGGAATCGGTCAAAATGGCCGAGCTGTCAGATTCGATAGCCAAGGTTGCCAACATTATGGATATTAACGCAGTGCTACTTCACGCAGTGGTAATTCTCTACCGTTTCGTAGGGTTGCATTAGGCAGAGTAGTTGCCACTAGTACTTTCTTTGCGAATACTTTACAGCTCGGCCAACCTGACTATCGATCGCCCCCGATCGGAGTTACAAAGGCCTTAGTCACATAACGTATGTCCATAAAATCTACGACTTAATACTACACATAAGTATTGCTTTTCTAGTCGATGGGTTCAGCCTCCTTACGAGCCGACCATCTCCGCATTCTATTTGCCTCAACTACCCCATCATACGGAAGCTGCGTGAGTTGGCAATTTTCTACGTCCCGAATTACGTACCTGTCGTTCCCGAGGGCTTTGAAAACAACGTAGGGCCCCTTATATTTCGGAGCAAACGTTCCTTATAACGAAAAACTCGCCGACCTCGTACCTTTTAGGATCTTTGCCGTGCTTCGAGAAGTAATTTTGGCTATACTCTTGAGCATTTTGGATAGCTTCATTGGCTTCAGCCCTGGTTTTATCTAGATCGCGTGTGCCGTTCGAATTAAACCTTTCTGCAAAATATTCTGAATATTCGTCTATGAACTCAGCTCTCTGCTCGACCCCAAAGAGAAGCATACTGGGGGAGTTCTTGGCAGTGCTATGGTTGGAGTTGTTAATCGCGTATTCTACTTGTGCGAGCCGGTTCGACCAGTCGGCGTGATCGATAGGGTCGTAAGCTTTCCTAACATGGCTTTGATTACCCTATTAACCCTTTCCACCTGTCCGTTTGCCTGAGGGGACGCCACCGCTACCTTTATGTGGGCTATATTACGTTTAAGAAGGAATTCGCTGAATTCCAGGGAAGTGAAACATGTGCCGCGGTCTGAGATGATTCGCCTCGGTCGGCTATGGTAGTTGAAGTACTTATCTAAGGCGGCGGTGACCTCTCGGGTGCTGGTCGAATTAGTTGGGTATAATTTTACAAACTACGTGAAAGCGTCAACTACTACCAAGATGTACGTCCTCTTGGACCGCAATGACGGTAAGGGACCGAAATGGTCAATGTGCACGGTATCAAATGGCTGAGGCTCCTTCGGTATATTATACAATTTCCTTTCTCGCGACGCCGGCGGCGCGGCATACATGATGCACTTCAGACAATTCTCAATAAACCGTGTCACTTTCGAACGCAGATTGGCAATCCAGTAAAGTCTATTAATTTTGTCGCATGTCTTGTCGACCGACTGGTGCGCTACTTTCTCGTGCGCTAGTCTAATAATGTTGCCCTCAATTTCACCTGGAACACAGAGTCGCCTACTGCCGTCCTCCCATAGGCTACATATGTCCTGCAAGTCAAAGTCTTTTACCTTCCCCGTCAACAGTTTCTCACGAATCTCTTTTAGATTTTCGTCTCGCTACCTGTATCCGAAATTCTACGTCGACCGTGTCGCAATCCACCGCCATAACACAGCGGCTTAGGGCGTCTACGTGTCTCATTGCAGTGCCTCTGCGGTGTACAACTTTATAATTATAATTCTCTAGCTCCAAAGCCCACCTGGCTATCCTAGCATTAATTTGTTTTCTTTCGGGAGTCAGGGCAAGGGAGTTACAGTCAGTTACTATCTGAAAGGGGATCCCTTCTAAATACGGCCGGAATCGTCGTAGGGCATACACTATCACCAACGTCTCTAACTCGAAGCTGTGGTATTTCGCTTCGGCGGCTGAAGTGGTCTTGGAAAAATATGCCACCGGGTGCATTTTCTTATCGTCTTGTCTTTGCAGCAGGACGGCTCCGAAACCCGTTGCGCTGGCGTCGCAGTGTAACTCGGTCTCTCTCAGTGGGTTGTAGATTGACAGCACCGGGGCCCTCGACAGTTCCGACATTAACCTCTGGAATGATTCTACGCAATCGACGTCAATAAAAAGGGCGGGCCCTTTTTCAATAAGTTCAGCAAGGGCCTAGCGATTCTGGAGAACGAAGGAACAAAACGTCTGAAGTACGAAAATAGCCCGATGCAAGACTGTAGCTCTTTATGGCTAGTCGGCATTGGGTACTTCTTGATGTCCTTGGTATCACCAAGCCCGTGGTGCAATGGCTTGTGATATTTTATTCCGAA
>NW_023458560.1:293453-296103 GCF_013731165.1 Rhagoletis pomonella | reverse complement strand
TTCTTTCAGGTGTGTATTGATTTTATTTTTCTTACAGTTAATGCATTTCTTGACATATTTTTTAATATCATTTTTCATATTTTTCCAGTAATATTTTTGTTTTATTTTGTTGGTCGTACGATTGATTCCTGGGTGGCCACCATTAACAGGATCATCGTGATATTAGTGAAGAATCTTTTTAATTTTTTCAATATTTGTCACATGCATAACCTCCGGAGTTAATGCAATAGTTAAGTTTTTGAGAACTTTGGTACCTATTTTTATAAATTTATCTACTCGAGTATAATTAAACAATTTGTCTCCTAAGGACAACTGTATTTTTACAAGTCCTAAATTGCCGGCTTCTTTCATAAGCCTGGTAAAGAATTGTCCTAAGTCAATTTTCGCCTCAACAATTAGGTTGCTTGTATCTATTTCGCTACAAATTTTCTTTCCTGTTTTGAAATATAATTTCGGAGGAACAAAAAAGAAGCCCGATATGTCTTTTAACTTCATATTTATTAAGCGCTTCATATATTACAGGGTTCTCATTGTGACTTGTCTTTTCTTCTTTGTTAATAGGTGCGTTCGTTTAAAATCTCCAGCAGAAACCAACCAACTGCCAAATTCCGGCGAAATGTCATTTGTTCTCTCACAAGAGAGAAATATCCAAAATAGTACGCGAACAGAAAATTTGCAGAAACTTGCAAGTTAGACGAACAGCTGATATAATTTTTGTTTACATACAAAAGTGTAAAATTTAAAACGTACGAAAAGTCGTCGCAAAGTGTTATACTGACACAGTTTATTGATTAAACAAATAACTACTTATTTCTTACAAGTTTAATTAGTCGCATTTTGTAATTTTTATCTTCCAAACCATCAAATTCAATTTTGTGATTTGCGTAAATGCCAACCAGCTGTTTTTGATCAGCTGTTTCCCTGTTGGCAAATTGCTGTTGGCAAAATTTTTTCCAACAGAAACTAACAGCTTCCCCTCAAAATTAAATGTCACTTTGCTCTCTCAATTTCCCCTACTTTGCAAGTTTTTTGCGTACGCGAACGCAAAAACCTGTAAGTTTTGGTTAAACTTGAACAATTAACAGCTACGCGAACGCACCTAATGTTATCACTGGTTGTTTGCTTAGTTTCCGATCTTGTCGTAACTTTCATTATTTTGCATGCTTCTACTGTCATTTCCTTAAGGTTTTTGATATCTATGCCCGATAGTGCGTCTGCTATATAATTTTCTTTTCCAGCTATATACTCCACCTCAAAGTCATATTCTTCCAAATCTAATCTAATGGGCTGTTTTTGCTTACGCGTAAATGTACATTTAGCGCATTTAGCTCTAAATGCTACTCTAAATGTATATTTATCCATACAAAATTCGTCATCTAAATGCAACTCAATCTTTGCATTTAGAATCTAAATGCTAAAAGCATCCCTGTGATCTTCCAAAATTTCCACGATTCGAACATGGTTTAATGAGAAAAAGTGGCAACATTGCTTTTTCGAGTATACAACCGCTAGCTGCGTTTCAGTGATCGCCGATCGAGATTTCATTTATTATTTTACATTATTTGGATAAAGAAAAGTTACGCAAATTCAACATCGATATGATGCTGATAGAAATCTGGATTAATTTGTGATCAACTCTGTTTGTTTTGTTTCCTAATTAGGTGTGGAAAATATAATTGGCAGCACCGACAAATGAATATATACACAAACAAATGTTCGGTTATGGTTAAAACAATTCAGGTTTTTGTATTGAATTTTCGGTTTAGAATTTATTTTTCCTTTTCAGTAGGGGTTTTTGCACATTATCTTTTCCGTGAGAATTTATCGTAATGGATACGGATCTGAATAAGCGACTGGAACACGGCTGTTTGTCAAAAGCATACGATTTCGAACTCGCGTAAATGTACATTTGCTAAATGCGATAGCATGAACGCTCTTCGAAAACATATGTTCGAAAGTGCTAAATGTTGCATTTTAAATGCAGCAAAAACGCTGCACTACTCTGGTTAATTTGGAGGAAGGGTTTTTCATTGAAAAAAGGTATGTTAAAGGTCGATGATCAGTTTTAATTAAACTTTCTGCCATAAACGTATGGTCTAAAATCAGTAATGGCCCAGTGAATTGCTGCCAATTCTTTTTCAATTGTTGCTTTATTAATTCCACCTTTTGTGAATGATCTTGACGCGTAAGCAATTGGTAATTGCTTGCCTTCATATTCTTGACTAAGTACTGCGCCGCAGGCATAGCCGCTGGCGTCTGTTGTGATAAAAAATTCTTTAGAAAAGTCCGGATATTGTAGGATATTTGGGCTAATCAATGCTTTTTTCAAATAAATAAAAGCTCTTTGACATTCTTCTGTCCAATTTAAGGAAACATTCTTTTTACAAAGTCTTGTTCTAGAGTATTCTGCGAAATTTGGTACAAATCTTCGGTAATAGTTACAGAATGCAACAAATCGTTTGACTTCGTCAGCAGTTTTGGGAGTTAATTAGTTTTGAATAATTTCGAATTTATTTGGATCTGGTAAAATTCCTTTGCTTGTGCATTTATGTCCAAGAACAGTAACTTCTTGACTAAAAAATTAACATTTATCAGAATGTAACTTCAAATTATATTTTCTGCAAGTTGAAAATACATCCCGCAGATTTTT
>NW_023458560.1:289382-293353 GCF_013731165.1 Rhagoletis pomonella | reverse complement strand
ACACTACGTATTGCCGAACCTAATCTATTTAATGAATCTAATATTAGTGTGAGATGTTTCCGTGCGCAGAAGTGGAAAACTTTTGACTGCCATTCACCTGGGAGTGGCCAGAAGCGATTCTTGTGCGTACGGTTCAAATCGCAGCTCACAACGTCCAGATATTTATATCCACGTATCCTCTGGGTAGCAACCCGTTTGTGAGCGAGCTAAAGTGAGAAGGCGTAAAACTTCGCGTGCGCTGGGTTTGGGTCCCGCCACGTTAAAACCCCACCCAATGAAAAGAAGCAAACAGCCTCGGATGAGACCCCCTTTTTCTGATGACGACCACGGCAAACGTATAAAGGACTATGATTTAAGGGTATGCACCTGGAATATCCGGACCCTTAATGGGGAAGGTGCCTCTGCCCGGCTGGTTGATGTCCTCGGGAAGACAAAGGCTGACATCACCGCCATCCAAGAAATGCGATGGACGGGGCAAGGTAAAGTAAGCGTGAAGCCTTGCGACGTCTACTACAGTTGCCACGTAAAGGAGCGCAAATTCGGTGTTGGATTCGTGGTAGGAGAGAGACTCCGTCGCCGAGTACTGGCGTTCACCCCGGTGGACGAACGTCTAGCCACAATCCGCATCAAAGCTAGATTCTTCAACATCTCGCTCATCTGCGCCCATGCCCCGACGGAAGAGAAGGATGAGGCGTCCAAGGATCTCTTCTATGAGCGCTTGGAACGTACATATGAGCGCTGCCCCCGACACGATGTCAAAATCGTGCTTGGCGATTTTAATGCCAAGGTGGGCAAGGAAGGGATCTTTGGCGCCACTGTCGGAAAATTCAGCCTCCACGACGAAACGTCCGATAACGGACTGAGGCTGATCGACTTCGCCGGGGACCGAAATATGGTAATATGTAGTACTAGGTTCCAGCATAAGAACATCCACCAAGCTACATGGCTGTCTCCAGATCGAAAAACGAGAAACCAAATCGATCATGTTGTGATAGACGGAAGGCATGCTTCAAGCGTTTTGAACGTACGTACACTCCGAGGGCCAAACATCGACTCGGACCACTATCTTGTTGTAGCCAAGATACGCACCCGCCTCTGTGCAGCAAAAAATGTGCGCCCAACAATGCAAGGAAAGCTTAACGTCGAAAAGCTGCAATCACAACAGACGGCCAATTTATTCGCCACTCGACTCACACACCTGCTCTCTGAGAGCACTCTTCAAGAATCCGACGTACGCGAGCAGTGGAACCACATTTCCCGATCATTAAGTACCGCCGCCGAAGAAGTAGTTGGATTTCAGCGAGCCCGAAAGAACAACTGGTACGATGAGGAATGTCAAGAAGCCGCAGAGAAAAAAGATGCCGCCTACAGGGCCACGCTGCGATCGGGCGCAACGCCAGCCATGTGGGACCGTTATAGGGAACTGAAGAAGGAAGCGAGACGTATTTGCCGCAATAAGAAGAGAGAGGCCGAAATACGTGAGTGCGAAGAGCTTGAGATGCTGGCCGACAGGAAGAACGCCCGAAAATTCTACCAGAGGGTTAGGCGACTTACGGAAGGTTTCAAGACCGGGGCGAACAACTGTAAGAACAACAATGGCGACCTAGTGACCGATGTCCAGAATATACTTAAATTGTGGAGGGAACACTTTTATAACCTACTGAATGGTAGCAGCGCTGAAAGTAGTGAGGAAGACGAACCCGAGTCCCCAGTCGATGATGATGGAGTAGCTGTCCCACCGCCTGACTATGACGAGGTACGAATAGCGATTACGCGGCTGAAAAACAACAAAGCTGCTGGAGCTGACGGCCTGCCAGCCGAGCTATTCAAGTACGGCGGCGAGGAGCTGATGAGGTGCATGCATCAGCTCGTATGCAGAATATGGTCAGATGAACGCATGCCCGACGACTGGAATTTAAGTGTGCTCTGCCCAATCCACAAGAAAGGCGACCCCGCCATACGCGCCAACTACCGCGGAATTAGCCTTCTAAGCATAGGTTACAAGGTCTTATCGAGCGTATTGTGCGAAAGACTGAAGCCCACCGTCAACGAGCTGATTGGACCTTATCAGTGTGGCTTTAGGCCTGGAAAATCCACCATAGATCAGGTATTCACAATACGCCAAATCTGGGAAAAGACCCGCGAGAATAGGATCGATACACACCATCTATTTGTCGATTTCAAAGCCGCTTTCGACAGCACGAAAATAAGTTGCCTTTATGCCGCGATGTCTGAATTTGGTATCCCCGCGAAACTAATACGGCTGTGTAAAATGACGTTGAGCAATACCACCAGCTCCGTCAGAATAGGGAAGGACCTCTCCGAGCCGTTTGATACCAAACGAGGTTTCAGACAAGGGGACTCCCTTTCGTGTGATTTCTTTAATCTTATGTTGGAGAAGATAATAAGAGCCGCAGAACTGAACTGCTCAGGCACAATACTTTATAAGAGCGTACAATTGCTGGCGTATGCCGACGACATCGATATCATCGGTAAAAACAAGGGCTACGTCTGTTCTGCCTTCTCGGGATTGGATAGAGAAGCAAAGCGAATGGGTCTGGTGGTGAACGAGGACAAAACGAAGTATCTCCTGTAAGCACACAAACAGTCAGAGCATACGCGTCTTGGCACCCACGTCACTGTTGACAGTTACAAGTTTGAAAAAGTAGACGACTTCGTTTATTTGGGAACCAGCATTAACACCAATAATAATGTCAGCCTTGAAATCCAACGGAGAATCACTCTTGCCAACAAGTGCTACTTTGGGCTGAGTAGGCAATTGAGAAGTAAAGTCCTCTCTCGTCGTACAAAGATCACACTCTACAAGTCACTCATCATGCCTGTGCTGGTGTATGGCGCGGAAGCATGGACAATGAAAGCATCTGATGAGGCGGCTCTTGGAGTTTTCGAGAGAAAGATTCTGCGAAAGATTTACGGACCTTTACGCGTTGGTGATGGCGAATATCGCAGACGATTTAACGATGAGCTGTATGAGCTTTACAACGATATAGGCAGAGTGCAGCGAATTAAAATTCAGCGGCTCCGCTGGCTTGGCCATGTCGTTCGGATGGACAGAAACGCTCCTGCTCTGAAAATATTCAACGCGGGCCGCGATGCTGGTAACAGAGGAAGAGGAAGGCCTCCTCTGCGTTGGAAAGACCAGGTGGAGAAGGACTTGGCTTCACTTGGCATTTTCAATTGGCGTCAGTTAGCACAGAAGAGAAATGACTGGCGTGCTGTTTTGGACTCGGCCAAAATCGCTTAGGCGGTTACAGCGCCAAATAAGAAGAAGAAGAGGATGTTTCACTACTGTTTCTGCTTTTATTTTTATATTCTTGTTTATGCACTTGTAAGATTTTTCTGCTGTAGTTTTTTCTTCTACGAGTGCCTTAAAAATGTCTTCCCATTTGCTCATTGAGGAAGGGAGGCTAAGAAAAAGAGTAAAAAAAAATAAAATTTTGTTTAAACCTTATCTAGACCGTCAGCACGGCTCATGTACCTCTTTTCCAGAAATTTATTATGTGCAGAGTAAATCTTTAAAAATAAGCTTACGCAGCTTGCAATACTAATAATCAAAAGCACCTTGATGGTATTTAATGCTTCGCTACGATCTATTATTTAAATGGAGTTTACTACATTAGCAATAGGCTTATCTATTTTTGATGTTTGTCCACCCATTTTATAAAAATAAATATAGAATATTAAATAATTTAAGGTATAATAAGGTAGTAATAAACGGCCATGTAATAATCGGCAAGAATCTTCGATCCTTGCCACTAAATAGGCAGACGTTAGGATGCCAAATATTTTGTTAGTATTTAATTTAAATATTAAATAATTTATATAACGGCAAGAATCTTTCAATTCTTGCCAATCAATAGGTAGCCGTTAGGTTGCCAAAATATTAATAATTATTATTTTTAAATTAAATTAACGACACCTTTTTCTCCTTTTCCCGTCTGGATTTCTTG
>NW_023458560.1:285370-289282 GCF_013731165.1 Rhagoletis pomonella | reverse complement strand
ATAACTCTGTAAGTTGAAAGAACTCCATGCATTACGACACCTCGATGTATTTCGTTAAGTCTATAAATAATGATAATTCAATAAATATCGATAACTTGATACATTTCTTTAACTTGACAAATTTCGTTAATCCCACACGTTTTTATAGCTCGATAACTACCCGTAAAATTGGACAACTAGTTTCTGTGTCTATAAATTTCGACAACTCAGTAAACATTGATCAGTTTGAATAATTCGATACGTTGCGATAACGTAATAAGCATGGATAAATTTTGATAATTATAAAGTTCGATGATTCGATAAATTTCAATAACCTTTATGGCTGTTTTTATTTCGATTCCTATCGCAAAATTTCAGCTCTGTTAACCTAATTCTTATGTATTTCTCATTGTCTCCATTTTCGCCTTTATCTCAATTTTCGCCTTTATCTTCACTTTTGCCTTTTTTGTCTTCATCGTTATCACTTGTTTCTTCATCGTCATATTTATCTTTATTTCAAAGTTTAATTTCAAATACGAAGTAAAACAAAATGCGAAACGCTTGAACTGAACAGGTTGCAAAAACAACCATTAACAAATATGGAAATATTTAAACGACGATTTTCAACCAATTTCGAAACTACAAAAACTCTCCTCATCTACAGAAAATTACTTTCCAACGGTGTTTCTGGCGTTGAAATCGGTAACTTTACCTTGGTCTTCATCTTTGTTTTTATCTTTCACATCTTTGCTTATATCCTTTTCTTTTTCTATTCACGTAGATTAGATGAGGTGCGATGACGTGATAAGATGTGACGTGATTTTATGTGATGTGATAGGATGTCATGTCATGTGTTGTCATATCCTCTGATGTCATGTCATGTGATGTCATACCATATGATGTCATATCATGTGATGCCACGTCATGTAATGCCATGTGATGTCATACGATGTCATATCATGTGATGTCAAGTCATGTGATGTCATGCCATATAATGTGATGTCATATCATATAATGTCATGTCACGTGATATCGTGTGATGTGATATCATATTATGTGATGCAATATCATGTGATGCCTCTTCATATCATGTGATAAAATGTGATGTGATGTCATGTAATGTGATCACATTCCATGTTCCGATTAGTGTATCGATAACCCTGTTGATAACTGTGTTGATAAAAATACCGATAACAATATCCATACACATATAGAAAAATACAACGATTGTAAAATCGATTAATTCAGCGATAAATATAACAATCATCAGTATCGATTATTGTACATATCGTTAACAATATAAATGACTAAATCGATAACAAAATCAATTATCTAATCGATTATTATACCGATAACAATATCCATTATTGTATCGATAACTATACCGGTTATTTAATTAATAACAGTATCGATAACAATATCGATTATTTTATCGATAGCAATATCGATTATTATATCGATAAGAATATCGAGTTTTATATCAATACCAATATCGATCTGCATCCTCATCCTTTTCTTCATATTTATCTTTATTTTTGCATATTCCTCTTCACCTTTACCTTAAAGTGTTTAAATTTACTTTGATCTTCGTTTTTGCCATGTACCTCTAGGCATCTTTGTTTTTGTTTTTATTCTCAAACCGCTAAACCGCTGAGAACCGTTTCCATGTACATTATTCCCCTTGAATTTGACAATTTACTCCCAACCAACGAACTGCCGCTAAAGAAGTTTCACTTCATAAATTCAAGAAATGTTCTTACCCTTTCAGTTACCCTAATTCTTAATTCCTAATTCTGTCATTGTCTCCATTTTCGTCTTTATCTTCACTTCTGGCTTCTTTTTTTTACTTCATCGTTATCATTTATTTCTTCATCTTCATATTTATCCTTATTTCAAAGCTTAATCTGTAGTGAAACAACATGCGAAACATGTCAAATTGAACATGCTGCAGCAACATCTATAGACAATTCGAAAATGTTTAAACGACGGTTTTGGCCGTAATTTTCAACCAATTGTGAAACCATAAAAACTCTGCTCATCTACGGAAAAATGCCTTTCCAACGGTGTTCTTGGTTTTGAAATCGGTTCGGTAGAATCGCCAAACGAACGGAAACAAAATTTATGTTAGCGTATTAATATATAGATGCTTGATTTCTGCTTACACTGCATTCTCCCATAAGCATATTTTGCTAAGCTAAGCCAATGTGCATTTGTAAGTGCATAAAGCTGAAATTAGTCAAGAACGCAGAACGTATACTTAAACGCAGTCTGTATACGCAGAATTTTTTCGATTACTGGAGCCCTCAGTGTTGCTTACTACAGTGTTGCCACTCATCAACGCCTTTTCATAAACTTAACTTTTCAACTACAATTTTTCGTGCTATAATAGATCGTAGCTAAATATAAACTACTTAGGTTTCAACAAAGAACTTTATTCAATAGTAAATTTCAAATATTTTAAACGTATTTTGAATAGGAAATTATACCTTTTTTACCATCTGCGAAACAGACGAAATGGCAACCATCTATAGAAGGAAGAAATCAGCTGACACGGAAAAATCTAAATTCCGCAGATTTCTGCGCTACGGGCTGCAACTACAGAAAAATTCTGCGGTGTTGAGTTTTCATTTACATGGCGCACTGGTAAGACAGATCGTGTCAGCTGACTCGGGTTTACGTACCGGTAGGTTTACGTTCTTGACTAATTTCAGCTTAAGTGTCTGGCTGCACATACATGTGTTTGTAAGACTAGTATGTAAGAAGTATAATAAATATGTATTAAGTATGTAAATAAGAAAACATAGAATTAAATAAGTTAAAATTTGTAACGGGTGATTTTTTTGAGGTTAGGATTTTCATGCATTAGTATTTGACAGATCACGTGGGATTTCAGACATGGTGTCAAAGAGAAAGATGCTCAGTATGCTTTGACATTTCATCATGAATAGACTTACTAACGAGCAACGCTTGCAAATCATTGAATTTTATTACCAAAATCAGTGTTCGGTTCGAAATGTGTTTCGCAAACCCAATTGCTGCGAACGGCGACGAATCGACATTTCACGGTCTTCAGCAACACTCTCAGAAACAGACGCAATATTCTCTTCTGTACGCACTGTACGCATTCGTGTGGTTGGTTTAATGTCCAATAAAGTAAACTGAGTGCGAAACTTGGTCACAATCGCATTAATTGTTTGCTCACTTGGTCGATTATGTAGACCATAAATCGGACGCGCGAAACACATTTCGAACCGAATACTGATTTTGGTAATAAAATTCAATGATTTGCAAGCGTTGCTCGTTAGTAAGTCTATTCATGATGAAATGTCAAAGCATACTGAGCATCTTTCTCTTTGACACCATGTCTGAAATCCCACGTGATCTGTCAAATACTAATGCATGAAAATCCTAACCTCAAAAAAATCACCCGTTATAAATTAGGAAAGAATTAATAAATAAAGAACAAACATTCGATAAGCGCTCGACTGTACGACAACAAATTTCTTGTCGTTTTATTACATGGCGGTCCTGCCAGATCTAGCGGCAACTTGCCTTTTTATAGTGGCAAGCTGCTTTTAAGCGGCGAAAGATCCTGTCAGATTTTGCGGCAACTTGCCTTTTTATAGTGGCAAGCTGCCTTTAAGCGGCAAAAGATCCTGCCAGATCTAGCGGCAACTTGCCTTTTTATAGCGGCAAGCTGCCTTGAAGCGGCAAAATATCCTGCCAAATCTAGCGGCAATGCCTTCGTAGTGTTAACATAAAAAAGCTACATAACCTCGCAAACCGGGCAACGTTTCGACCTCAACAAGTTGGTGTCCATTGCCAAGCAGCAACCTCATTTCGGCGAACAGGAGGTCGCTATTTTCATCACCGGTTTGCCTCAGCAAAAAAACTGCGCTGAACGTGCTAATCAGAGGCTCATACAAGCTTATT
>NW_023458560.1:278962-285270 GCF_013731165.1 Rhagoletis pomonella | reverse complement strand
ATTAAATTAACGACACCTTTTTCTCCTTTTCCCGTCTGGATTTCTTGCTTGGCTAAACGACCGATATAGTGTCATCTTCCTGGTTGCTCTTTACCTGAAGTTTCCCATTGTATATTTTCAAATAAGCTTGTATGGGCCTCTGATTAGCACGTTCAGCGCAGTTTTTTGCTGAGGCGAACCGGTGATGAAAATAGCGACCTCCTGTTCGCCGAAATGAGGTTGCTGCTTGGCAATGGACACCAACTTGTTGAGGTCGAAACGTTGCCCGGTTTGCGAGGTTATGTAGCTTTTTTATGTTAACAGTACGAAGGCATTGCCGCTAGATTTGGCAGGATATTTTGCCGCTTCAAGGCAGCTTGCCACTATAAAAAGGCAAGTTGCCGCTAGATCTGGCAGGATCTTTGCCGCTTAAAGGCAGCTTTCCATTATAAAAAGGCAAGTTGCCGCTAGATTTGGCAGGATCTTTTGCCGCTTAAAGGCAGCTTACCACTATAAAAAGGCAAGTTGCCGCTAGATCTGGCAGGATCTTTCGCCGCTTAAAAGCAGCTTGCCACTATAAAAGGGCAAGTTGCCGCTAGATCTGGCGGGACCGCCATGTAATAAAACGACAAGAAATTTGTTGTCGTAAAGTCGAGCGCTTATCGAATATTGTTCTTTATTTATTAATTCTTTCCTAATTTATACAAATTTAAACTTATTTAATTCTATGTTTTCTTATTTACATACTTAATACATATTTATTATACTTCTTACATACTAGTCTTACAAACACATGTATGTGCAGCCAGACACTAAAGCTTAGTATCCAGCTCACAAGAAAAGCAAAAACTCCATATAAAATGACGTACAAGAAATGGCTAAGAAATTTTCTTGAGTCAAATTTCCTTAAGGCAGTACGCAGTTCTTCAGAAATTTAGTACGCTTTCTACTACGGTTTTCTAAAGTTTTTTGTGAAAAAAGAGCACAAGGCAACCCAGGTTTGCAACAGAAACATATATCCATTATTTCTTGAGGAAAGAGTGAGGCAACAGGCTGTGAGGTATAAAAAATGTCAAAATTCCTTGGACACACACGCGAAATAATGGCAATTTTTTCTTGACCTTTTTCTTAAGAGCTGGATACTAAGCTTTAAGCTGAAATTAGTCAAGAACGTAACCTACCGGTACGTAAACCCGAGTCAGCTGACACGATCTGTCTTACCAGAGCGCCATGTAAATGAAAACTCAACACCGCAGAATTTCGTGTTAACAGAGTGTAACGAGTTATCAAAATGTTTAGATAGTTTTCGAAAAATGTGGAGATGTCAAAAGTAAAAGTTTATAAAGGTATCCAAAGTTTTTACATTTTTGGGTTATCTAAATTTATCGAGCCATCGAATTTCACAGTTATCGAAATTGGTCGAGTTAACGAATTTTGTTGAGTTATCGAATTTTGGAGTTCTTGAAATTCATCGAACTATCGATATGTATCAAATCATTGAAATTTATCGATAAACTTGAATGTATCAGGTCAATTCCAAGTCCTGCCGAAGTCCTCCAAAGACCTTCGCAGATAAAAAAAAATTTAGTCACGTTTTCGCAGAAGATTTTCCGGTTAGTTAATTTGTACCGTATAAGTTTTGCTACGTGTTAAGTTAGAAATCCTCTCCAAGGCTTCTATAACTAGAAAAACTGTCGAATTTCGACAGTAACTGACACTCTAGTTCCATAATATTTCGTGTGAACCACAATTTGTTTGCATTACCGACAAAATAAGTTTAATGCACTTTTGGCGCGTGTGGAACTTTGTTATGTAGATATGCATTTCTGATACACTACATTAGTTTGTAAGCTTTTGCTAGTTTGGTGGCACTGAATTGTAAGCTGTCAAACCAAGCTTCCGTTATACCACGATTAAGGGCCGGTTGTTCAATGTCTGATTAACACTAATCGGAGGTAGAAGCTCTGGTTAAGTACAACGACTGCTTTATCGATCACATGTTATATGTATGATGTCGAAAACGTTGATAATGATGTTTAACCGGCAAGTAGTGATAATCAGACATTGAACAAGCGGCCCTAAATCGCCTTTATCAACATAAAATGTGCATAAATCTAACAGTGCGTTTAAGTTTTTATTTGCGTGTGCATATCATAATAGTATCCATTGCAGAATATTATCCATAGAGGAAATAATTATTATGTACGCGGCTATTAGGCACCCTGAAATTGTGCATATGGAAGCTGTGCATACGAAATAATGCATATGAAAAAACCCGAAATAATGCATACGAAAATAAACCGAAATAATGCATATATGCACAGTTTCGGTTGAAAACCGAAATAATGCATATGAAGAAAACCGAAATAATGCATATATGCACAGCTTCGGTTGAAAACCGCAATAATGCATATTAGTAAACCCGAAATTATGCATATGCACCCTTTCGATTGAAAACCGAAATAATGCATATGAAAAAAACCGAATTAATGCAAATATGCACAGCTGCGGTTGAAAACAGAAATAACGCATATGAAAAAACCGAAATACATGCACACTTTCGTTTGAAAACCGAAATAACGCATATGAGAAAAGCGAAGTAATGCATACATGCACAGTTTTGACTCAAAACCGAAATAATGCATATGACAATAACCGAAATAGTTCATACATGAAAACGAACTTCTTTCTGCGTAGGCGGCCTCGGCCGAGCTTAGGGATTATAACCCTTACTAAGTAGAATTCTCCTTTCTGTGTTGCCGGAAAAGGGGGCCGGAAGTATTTTTGCGCAGAACTTCTTTCTGCGTAGGCGGCCTTCGGCCGCGATTAGGGATTATAACCCTTACTAAGTAGAATTCTCCTTTCTGTGTTGCCGGAAAAGGGGACCGGAAGTATTTTGGCGCAGAACTTCTCTCTGCGTAAATAATTCATATTAGAAACAAGTAAGAAAGTCGAAGTTCGGGCGGAGCCGAACATTAAATACCCGCCGCAAGTATTAAATATATGATTTTCACCTTTCCGTAAGCTACCGCTACATGGTAAGCCGGGGTGTATCAATTTTGAAAAGTTTCGAAATATTGAAGTTTCAAGCATTTCTGAAATTTACCGTTATATGAAAAGCGGCCTCAATTTTAGTCCGATTTCAATAATTTTCAACGTTTTGCTTTTATGTGGCAAGCACAATAACCATAACGGGTTTGGTACAAATTGGTAGAACGGTTACCGAGATACATATATGTGATCATAAGTGGGCGCCCATTTTCCAAAATTTTACCATAAATGTATTCCCTGGGAAGAGTTGTCGCAAGCATCAATTTTGAATAACTTAACTTTAATATTTACTGATTTATCGAAGATTTCGTATTTCTCCAAATTACCATTATATGGGATGTAGGCGTGGTTATTGTCCGATTTTAAAAATTTTCGGCCATTTGCTCTAGCACGGCTAACAACTGTGCAAAGTTTGAAAGAAATTGGTGTATCCGTTACCAAGATATACACATGTTAACATATCTGGGCGGGGCTACGCCCATTTTCCAAAAATGTATAATATTCTTATTTCTCGTCTAAAAATTATTGTAAATATCAATTTTGAGTGAATTATCTTCAGTAGTTACTAAAATACCACAGTTTTCGTATTTCTGTAAATAACCGTTATATGGGAGGTAGGCGTGGTTATTGTCCGATTTTGCCCATTTTCAATACCATCCGCCCTACGCCCGAAAGAAGTGCACGTACAAAGTGTGGTTAAGATATCTCAATTTTTACTCGAGTTATCGTGTGCACAGACGGACGGACGGACAGACAGTCGCCGCTTAATCGATTTCTCTTTTCATTCTGATCATTTAAGTATAAATTTGTCTATATCTATTTGGATTCGCTTTGC
The DNA here is from genome assembly GCF_013731165.1 of Rhagoletis pomonella. Lineage (NCBI taxonomy): Eukaryota > Metazoa > Arthropoda > Insecta > Diptera > Tephritidae > Rhagoletis > Rhagoletis pomonella. The sequence goes on along the minus strand of NW_023458560.1, from coordinate 281,405 downwards.
CTGTTACAAACAACCGTTATGTGAACAAAGTTAATATACCCTTGTGCACAAGTGCGCTCGGGTATAAAAACGAAATTATCCATATGCACACCCTTGTTAGAAAACCTAAATAATGCATATAACAAAAACCGAAATATTGCATGCATGCACAATTACGGTTCAAAAACAAAATAATGCATATGTGAAAGACGAAGTAATGCATACATGCACAGTTTCGGATAAAAACCGAAATAATGCATATGTGAAGACGACATGCACAGATAATGCACATTACAAAAACCGAAATAATGCATGCATGCATAGTTTCGGTTGAAAACCGAAATAATGCATATGAGAAAATACCGAAATTATGCATATGCACATACTTTCGGTTTAAAAGCGAAATAATCAGGGTTCACATGCGCAGCACATCCTAAAATTTTACGCTCACACACGTGTGCTGTGCATATAAAAAATTAAAAACTTGCTCACAGCACATGTGTGTGCCGTTTGGTAACAAGCACAGGCACGTGTGTGTACTTTATATTTATTTATATAAAGCACAAGCACATGTGTGTGCTTTGCGTAGAGGAAACTCATACACTTCGAATTCTAACTCAAGTCTTCAAATAATTTTTAAATATCTTTTCTGTCATATAAAAACAAACAAACTATGACTTTTTATTGAATTGCTTTATAAAAAATAACGTTTTATAAAAAAATTTTCTTTTAACAATATATAATGTGCATGTGAATGAGCAGAAATTTGTGCTAAAATCGGCTCACACACATGTACATGCGCTTAATAACAATCAGCACACACCTTGCTGTGAGCAGAGTTTGCTTTCCATTAATGCACACACGTGTGTATGAGCAATGAGTGCAAGTTGAATGTGTTCCTGGCATGTGCGCGAGCTGAGCATGTGTGTGCAAATACGAAACCTGGAAATAATGCATATGAAAAAAAAAACGAAGTAATGCATACATGCACAGTTTCGGTTTAAAACCGAAATAATGCATATGGCAAAAAGCGAAATAAAGCATACATGCCCAGTTTCGGTTGAAACCGAGATAACGTCTAAATGCACAGTTTCCATATGCGCAATTTCGGTGCCCCCATGTATGCATTACTTCGTTTTTCTCATATGCATTATTGCGGTTATCAACCGAAATTGTACATATATGCATTATTTCGGTTTTTTTCGTATGCATTATTTCGGCTTTTTGTACCCGAGCGCACTTGTGCACAAGGGTATTATAACTTTGTTCACATAACGGTTGTTTGTAACAGGCAAAACGAATCGAGATAGATATAGACAAATGTATACATAAATGATCAGAATGAAAAGAGAAATCGATTAAGCGGTGACTGTCTGTCCGTCCGTCCGTCCGTCCGCCTGTGCACACGATAACTCGAGTAAAAATTGAGATATCTTAACGAAACTTGGTACGTGAACTTCCTTTGGGCGTAGGACGGATGGTATTGAAAATGGGCGAAATCGGACAATAACCACGCCTACCTCCCATTTAAAGGTAATTTTAAGAAATACGAAAACTGCGATATTTTAGTAACTACTGAAGATAATTCATTAAAAATTAATATTTGCAATGAGTTTTAGACGAAAAATAAGAATATTACAAAATTTTGGCAAATGGGCGTAGCCACGCCCACTTATGGTTACATGTGTATATCTTGGTAACCGCTACACCAACTTCTTCCAAACTTGGCACAGTTGTTGGTCCTGGTACAGCATACCAAATGGCCGAAAATTTCTAAAATCGGGCAATAACCACGCCCACATCCCATATAACGGTAATTTCGAGAAATACAAAATCTTCGATAAAACAGTAAATATTGAAGCTAATTTGTTTAAAATTGATGGTTGCAACAATTCTTTACCAAGAAATACGTTTATGACAAAATTTTGGAAAATGGGCGTAGCACCGCCCACTTGTGATCACATATATGTATCTCGCTAACCGTTCTAGCAATTTGTACCAAGCTCGGTATGGTTATTGTGCTTGCCACATAAAAGCAAACCGTTGAAAATTGTTGAAATCGGACTAAAATTGAGGCCGCTTTTCATATAACGGTAAATTTCAGAAATGCTTGAAACTTCAATATTTCGAAATTTAAGGACGCTAATTTACTTAAAATGTATACACCCCGGCTTATCATGTAGCGGTAGCTTTCGGAAAGGTGGAAAACATATATTTAATACTTGCGCGGGGTATTTAATGTTCGGCTCCGCCCGAACTTAGACTTTCTTACTTGTTTCATATGCATTATTTCGTATGCACAGTTTCCATATGCACAATTTCAGGGTGCCCATACACGACTATGAGAATGAATGTTGAAAAATGTTGGATAACGTGGAAAAACGTTGAAAATTAAGGAAAATGTTGGGTAAAAAACAGTGTAAAATTGGTGGTAAACCGTGGAAATTTGTTGAATGTGTGCAAG
>NW_023458560.1:277231-278862 GCF_013731165.1 Rhagoletis pomonella | reverse complement strand
CGTTGCCCTTACACGCAAATGTCTTCGCTCAAAATCCGCGATTCCGCTTTAAACTCCATTAAGCGACATTTGCAGTCGAGTAAAGCAGATGTGCTTTCGGTGGACGTCGAAGTGCTTTCCACGCATCTATAATTATTGGAAGAGCAGTGGGTTCGTTTTTGCGAAGCTCAACAAGAAGTGGAGCTGTCATGTGGCGACGAGAACGCTCCTATGGAGGAACAATCGCGCATACAATGCGAGGAGTGGTACATAACTGCTAAGGCCAACTTTAAACGGCTTATGTCATCGCACATACAACCACCACCGCATAATCCTGTTCCGGTTGCGCATGCATCCACGTCGCTGCCAAAGATGCAGTTCCCTCGTTTTGTGGTGATCCCACGGAATGGTTATCCTTCCACGACTCATTTTGTTCGCTGGTTAACGCGAACGCAACCCTGTCGGATGGGCAAAAACTGCAGTATCTGCGTAACTGCCTGAAAGGTGAAGCACTTAATTTGGTGAGTAGTTTGTCAGTGTGTGACAGTAATTATCGTGAGGCATGGGACTTGTTGACCTCAAGGTACAAGGTCATACGAGTCATGGTGGACAGTCACATACGGGCTCTGTCATCTATAGAAAAGGCGAGCAAAGACTCCGACAAGGCAATCAAGCACGTACTTAATGCTACATTGCAGCACATCGGTGCGCTACGCGCGCTTGGTCGACCAACCGAGTTCTGGGATGACTGGCTCATCCACCTAACTGTATCAAAATTAGCATACGAAACCCGCAAACAATGGGAATTGTCGCTTGTGGGTGACGAGTTGCCGTCGTTTAACGCTCTTCGTGAATTTCTAGAAACTCGTGCACGCTCTTTAGAGATGCTACCGCTTGCGCCTGCCAACACGAAGGTAGTTGCGAAGAATGTTCTACACACAACATGTAGCCAAGGAGAAGCATGCGACGTCGGCAAGGCGTCTGCTTGCGCTTATTGCAGTGGCGACCACAAAATATACGTTTGCTCAAAGTTTAGCCGACTCGACGCAAATAGTAAACTGCCTTAGCAAAGGGCACATTCTTGCGAAATGTCGCAGTTCATCATTGTGCCGCATGTGTCGGCAACGCCATCACACGCTGTTGCACGCAAGTTTCAACAACCAAGAGGAATCAACCGTTACGAACGCAACAAGCCAGCACGTTAGTGTCACGTCACATTACGCTGATGCTGATCGTGTCACTTTGTTGGCAACCGCCGCAGTCTTAGTACAAGATGACGCTGGTCGTTGGCAACCAGCTCGTGCCCTCCTCGATAACGGCTCGCACGCCTCATTCATAACTGAGGCCTGCGCTCAACGACTTCGACTTCCCAGACGATCTTCATCCGCTTACGTCACAGGTATAGGGGCTACCCAAGGTGGCCGTACAAAGGGAGAAGTAACCCTACGCATATCACCGCGATCATTAGACGCAAACTTCCAAGTGAGTACATTCGTGTTACCCAAAATTACTAATGATCTTCCATCCACCGCTGTACCGACACCACCGTGGCCACACATTCTGGATTTATCGCTGGCTGACCCAAGTCTCGCCAAACCTGGTCCAGTTGATATCCTTATAGGCATGGACGAAATGGACAAAATCCTACTAAA
>NW_023458560.1:275464-277131 GCF_013731165.1 Rhagoletis pomonella | reverse complement strand
TTTAGTAGGATTTTGTCCATTTCGTCCATGCCTATAAGGATATCAACCGGACCAGGTTTGGCGAAACTTGGGTCAGCCAGCGATAAATCCAGAATGTGTGGCCACGGTGATGTCGGTACAGCGGTGGATGGAAGATCATTAGTAATTTTGGGTAACACGAATGTACTCACTTGGAAGTTTGCGCCTAATGATCGCGGTGATATGCGTAGGGTTACTTCTCCCTTTGTACGGCCACCTTGGGTAGCCCCTATACCTGTGACGTAAGCGGATGAAGATCGTCTGGGAAGTCGAAGTCGTTGAGCGCAGGCCTCAGTTATGAATGAGGCGTGCGAGCCGTTATCGAGGAGGGCGCGAGCTGGTTGCCAACGACCAGCGTCGTCTTGTACTAAGACTGCGGCGGTTGCCAACAAAGTGACACGATCAGCATCAGCGTAATGTGACGTGACACTAACGTGCTGGCTTGTTGCGTTCGTAGCGGTTGATTCCTGTTGGTTGTTGAAACTTGCGTGCAACAGCGTGTGATGGCGTTGCCGACACATGCGGCACAATGATGAACTGCGACATTTCGCAAGAAAGTGCCCTTTGCTAAGGCAGTTTAGGCAAGCACCTTGAGATTTGATGGCAGAAAGTTTACTATTTGCGTCGAGTCGGCTAAACTTTGAGCAAACGTATATTTTGTGGTCGCCACTGCAATAAGCGCAAGCAGACGCCTTGCCGACGTCGCATGCTTCTCCTTGGCTACATGTTGTGTGTAGAACATTCTTCGCAACTACCTTCGTGTTGGCAGGCGCAAGCGGTAGCATCTCCAAAGAGCGTGCACGAGTTTCTAGAAATTCACGAAGAGCGTTAAACGACGGTAACTCGTCAGCCACAAGCGACAATTCCCATTGTTTGCGGGTTTCGTATGCTAATTTGGATACAGTTAGGTGGATGAGCCAGTCATCCCAGAACTCGGTTGGTCGACCAAGCGCGCGTAGCGCACCGATGTGCTGCAATGTAGCATTAAGTACGTGCTTGATTGCCTTAGCGGAGTCTTTGCTCGCCTTTTCTATAGATGACAGAGCCCGTATGTGACTGTCCACCATGACTCGTATGACCTTGTACCTTGAGGTCAACAAGTCCCATGCCTCACGATAATTACTGTCACACACTGACAAACTACTCACCAAATTAAGTGCTTCACCTTTCAAGCAGTTACGCAGATACTGCAGTTTTTGCCCATCCGACAGGGTTGCGTTCGCGTTAACCAACGAACAAAATGAGTCGTGGAAGGATAACCATTTCTTAGGATCACCACAAAACGAGGGCAACTGCATCTTTGGCAGCGACGTGGATGCATGTGCAACCGGAACAGGATTATGCGGTGGTGGTTGTATGTGCGATGACATAAGCCGTTTAAAGTTGGCCTTAGCAGTTATGTACCACTCCTCGCATTGTATGCGCGATTGTTCCTCCATAGGAGCGTTCTCGTCGCCACATGACAGCTCCACTTCTTGTTGAGCTTCGCAAAAACGAACCCACTGCTCTTCCAATAATTGTAGATGCGTGGAAAGCACTTCGACGTCCACCGAAAGCACATCTGCTTTACTCGACTGCAAATGTCGCTTAATGGAGTTTAAGGCGGAATCGCGGATTTTGAGCGAAGACATTTGCGTGTAAGGGCAACG
>NW_023458560.1:265233-275364 GCF_013731165.1 Rhagoletis pomonella | reverse complement strand
TAGTAAAAAGCGTAGCAAATTTCTTAAGAACTGCGTACTGCCTGAAGGAAATTTGACTTAAGAAAATTTCTTAGCCATTTCTTGTACGTCATTTTGTATGGAATTTTAGCTTTTCTTGAGAACTGCATACAGGCCTGTTGCATGGCTTGTTGCAAGAAAACATCATTGAGTTTTCTGCTGTAGGTTGATACTACGTTCATGTTTATGTTAAAATCGCCAATGACAACAGTGTTCACAGAATTTTCTGAGATTTCTGCTAAGATATCCCCCATATATGTAACAAATTCCGCATCACTTGAGCTTGGGGAGTGATAAACCACCCCGAGCTGCCACCTGGTATCACAGTGTGTGAGTTGAATAACTATACACCAAACATTTTTGTCTAAAGCCTTGTTAGTTATTGTTTTAAAACCGAGCGTGTTTCGAACGAGTATTATCACTCCCCCTGTGTGTCTACTGTGTGAGTCGCAACGTATCATCTGATACGCCGGGAACATTATTTCCGTATCCTCTATGTCATCAGTTAGGCATGTTTAGGAACACAAAAGTAGATCCGGGTCGGTAAAATCTTTAAGTATTTCTAGCTCAACTTTATTAGCCACTAAACTCTGTATATTGAGATATACGCATTGCAAATATTTGGGTAGCACTTTCTTTACACCTGGGTGAGACGTAAACTCAACGCTAGGATCCCCACAAACTTGCTGTAATTGTTAGTAATTTACAGTATTTCTTTTATGCTCAAGCTTTTTCTGGTATACAGGACACTGTCGGTTAAAGGTCATATGATTTTCATCAAGCCCTAAGTTAAATTTTTTATTAGCACGAATGCAGTTTATGCATTTGTTTAATGTTTCCTTAGAACATTCCACAGTTTTGTGGTTATCTAGGCACTTGAAACATACCTCATCGGCTTTACATTTCGCAGCTATGTGGTTAAATCCCTTGCATTTGAAACGGAAAGTAACTTCCATTCCATCTTTGACTCTACATTTTTCCCAACCTATGTTTATTTTTTCGCTTGCCAGCACGGCTGCAAAGGCATCTACATCTGTTTCTATTAACGCATTATAATGTTTTGCATTGCCTCTTTTTGTTTCAAAACATTTCAAAATTTTGAAATTAACATTTTTGAAGCATTCATTCTGTTTTTTTATCATATCCGAAAGCTGCTCATTCTCATGTTTAAAGCTCATTCTATATACCATGAACCTTGGCTTGGCTACGTTTGGGATTTGTATTTCATATCTATCACTCATTTTATTCTCTATTGCCTTTTTGATTTTTTCACGCTCAGCCTCGTTTTCCGTTTGTATTACTACAGCCCCACTTTTCCTCCCCTGTACACACGATTGAGAGAAATAGAGATTGCGCCAATCGCGGTACCGCTAATCCGCTCTTTGTGATTTTGACAGAATGAGCTGTGTGCGTGACGTCATCTTGGTGCAATTGTTGAATGTGAGCATACGAAAAAACCAAATAACAATTTTAATATTTGTGCGTTAATATTTCTGCGTGGTTTTAAACAATTATTGAGACATTAAAAAGCAAAATGAAGTGTGCAGTGGCAAAGTGTAATAGTGAAAACAAAAGGAAAGCGTGCTATATAAGTTTTTTTCCGTTTCCTACGGACGCAAACCTGCCGAAAAAATGGAAGCAGTTCTGCCGGCGATAATATGCATTAAACACCAAATCGAGCTTTTTGCTATGTGAGATATGAGCTGAATTGTAGTAGGTATATTTCCATGGTGAATGTAGACAGTTGCTGGTTTGCCATACCAGCAATGACATACATACAAAAGCAGTTTCTACAGTAAATAGATACATGAACTTCACTACCTACTTATTTTTGTTAGTACCTGGTTCTTTTTAGTGCTGGTATGAGGTAATGCACCAGTGGATAAGGTCGCCAGGCGCTAATTCAAGCGGTATCTTACCGCGCTGTTACGTACCTAATACGAAGCAGTGCCCAAACTATTATACATTTAAAGTTCAGCTTAAATTATGTTTTACTGACATAGAATATTTGCTTCCAAAAAAGCATGCATCCTCTCGGAAATGGTACAAAAGTCATCAAATAAAAGCTGTGGAGTCAACAGCTGTGGAGTTTATGGTGGTTGGCTACCGTCCACAAATATAAATATGCACTCTGCATGGCTTTTTAAAATGGTAAGTCCAAAAATTCATATTGCTGCACACTTTGCAAACACGGTTAATAAATCCATTTATTCATGTGCTAAAAATCGTCATTATCTAAAGGGCTACATATCCAAAATTATTGCTACGTGTTCCTAATTAATCAATCTTTGTATATTTATTGATTCCTGAATATTTATTGAAAATTGGGCCATGTAATATTAAAATTAACACATTTTTCTGCATTGTTTACATATTTTTATATGCGTTTTGGCATTTCTCTCTCGCAATTGCACCAAGATGACGTCACGCAAAAATTACGCTCAAAAATCCTCTCTCATTGGCGCAATCTTGTATTCTATCATTGTTGCCCTGTACACTATTAATTTTCAAGCTCGAGGGGTCAACATTTTTGTTCAAATCTTCTATTGTTTTTCCCTCTTCCTGCTTCTCTTTTGGTTGTAGAACTAATGGCTTCTCTTTATTTACTTTCGGCAGCCTATTATCTTTCGCAGTGTTACCTTTAAAGAGATTCGCGTAAGTGGCTTTCGCCCGCTGACCTGCTAACGCGTCAGCAGTCACCGATTTCTTTATCTCTTCACAAATTTTTTTGTTCTCATTTTCATTGCGCACTATGGCTTCGCAAAGATCATGGCTTTGCTTTTTTACGCCGTCAGCTATTGACTTAATTTGGTTCACTTCGAGAATACTCGCCTCACAGGTTTTTTGTACTTTTGCATTGCATCAATGCGTTCCCCAAATTTTTTCTCTATTGATTGCAAGAGAAGTTTAAGCTCTTTCACTTGCATTTTTTGCGACTCCTGGAAGTCATCATTACACTCTTGGATATTTTGACTATTTTTCTCTATTGTTAAGTTCATATTTCGGAGCACCTCATCGATGTTATGCATGTATGTGTGACATTGGTTACACATAAAGCGCATCTGAACAAAACAAAAAATATATAACACTTTCTGTTCAGATTGTAAATGCAAACACAAAACTCTACATACTTTTAAGAAATCATCGTTTAGGGTTCGGAAAATTGCCTCGCAGGTTTCGCGTATTATATTGCAAATTGTTGTTTTCCCCAAAAGAAACACAGACATCAAACTTCCAAAACTATCACCAGTCGCTAAGTATCGCAGCGTCACCGCCAATCTTTCTCCAACTGAGATGGATTCCCTTAACCGAGAATCTTTCTTTCCAATGTGCTGAGTCAAATGATTTGCCAAAAAATTGAAATCCTCCACGTTCATCCGCAAAAAGTTGTGAAACCAGAAGGGATCTTGTTCCCGCAGTTTCAAACGAAGTGTGCTGTAAAACCCACTTGTTTTTCTCAGGGTCAAACCCGGTCGTATCCACCACCTTTTGCGTTATTGTTAAACACAATGCCGCACCGGCCACTGCGATTTTCCTTTTAATCATTTTATTTATTTGCTTTCGATCTATTTTATTCAAACTTCAAACTGACAAACAGCTGGCCAGGGTCTTCTCACAAAATATTTTTGCCATGTGCAGTGGAAACGGCATGTCAGTCGACTGACTCCAAAAACTGTTGTCAATCATTTTCAATCGGTATCATGGCAGTTTATGGCATGTAATGAAAACACTGGAAGAATGACATCGCTGGCAGTTATGTAGTCAGCGAATATTCCTTGATGAAAACCAGCCATTACAAGAAAACATAGTTAGCCCAGTATACAATTATGAGGCCTACGACAAAGAAATAAAATACAGGTTACAAATAGCACAGCAAAGAGCTAAAAGATTAGTGCAAGAAGCTAAGCAAAGACAAAAAATTAATTATGATAGAAGTACTCTAAGTAAGGAAAAAAATGTAGGAGATTTAGTACTAGTTAAAGACGAAACAGGTCATAAATTAGATAGTAAATACAAAGGGCCCTATAGAGTAGAAAATATAGATAAGAAAAACAATTATACTTGAAGTAATAAAAATTAGAAAATCATAATACATAAAAATAGGCTTAAATTGTTAGAATACGGATATTTCAGTTTGTTAGCGTAAACACAAAACTTAGAATTAATTTTCCATTTAATCACTTCACAAAAATATACTGCACAAATAAATAAATAGCTTCAACAAGAATGTACATTCATACTAAAATAAAAATCTAACCGATTTTACATTTAATTATGTCATAAAAATATACCGCATGAATAAATAAACAAATAAATGAAAAAAAGACACACACAGTAATTAAAAGAAACTCAAGTAATTTGTAGTTATGTCATAAATTTTAATTGAAATAGAATGCTCATACATTGACCTCACAAATGTATAAGCATTCTTTTAAAGAGAGGAGGTGTAGTGTATCAGAAATGCATATCTACATAACAAAGTTCCACACGCGCCAAAAGTGCATTAAACAAATTGTGGTTCACACGAATTATTATGGAATGCTTGATTTCTGCTTACACTGCATTCTCCCATAAGCATATTTTGCTAAGCTAAGCCAATGTGCATTTGTATGTGCATAAGTGTCTGGCTGCACATACATACATGTGTTTGTAAGACTAGTATGTAAGAAGTATAATAAATATGTATTATAGTAAATAAGGAAACATAGAATTAAATAAGTTTAAATTTGTATAAATTAGGAAAGAATTAATAAATAAAGAACAATATTCCATAAGCGCTCGACTGTACGACAACAAATTTCTTGTCGTTTTATTACACTATAATGAGTACTCCCTAACCACCAGGTCATTACAATAGGGTTGCCAGTTAGGCGCGAACATACCGGCCGCCTTGAACAGTTTACATTGAGTGGAAATTCACGTAGTAAAGATATCAATTTTTTTCGGCAGCAGCGTTAGGTTCGAAATGAGTCTCACAAGTTCACCTTCTGCGGTCTTTAAGCTGACAACACGCACGCGATCGTCGGAGCCGGGATGGCTATCAAGTACACGCCCAAGTTTCCATTTGGTAGGTGGGGCGTTGTTATCGTGTATGACAACCACATCGTCCTTCTGCAAATTTGGCGTTGAGCGGAACCATTTTGTTCTTTGCTGAAGGTTTACAAGATATTCATCACGCCAGCGCTTCCAGAAGTGTTGTCTTTCTGACGTGACGAGTTGCAATCGTTGGAAAAGAGAACCCTTGAACATTTCCCCATCGGGATCGGGGGCGTCTTCAATGGTTCGCTACCTAAAAAATGACCGGGAGTCAAAACTTCCAAATCGCTAATATTTGTGGATATCCAGCAGATAGGACGAGAGTTCACACAAGCCTCGACCTCAGTTAGCACAGTTGCGAATTCTTCATACGCCAGAAGTGTCGAATTCAGCGCACGCTTTAAGTGATACTTGACGCGCAAGTGCATTGCGCCTGTACTCATACATATAAACGAACAAATGTATGCCTTCGCAGACTTCGCACCTCTTCCGTGGGAGAATTTCAAAGCATAAGGCCCAGCAAAATCGAAAAAACACCGTGTACAAGTTACACGGGTGAGCGGAAGTTGCGACATGAGCTGTTGCAACGGCTTGTGGTTGAGACGTTTGCAGCGAACACATTTGCGACGAGGACCCCTTTGCCAGTATTATTAGATGCTTAGCATCGTTGGAAAGTGTAACGTTTTCGATGCGACCTCCTACACGTAGGATGGCCAGAAACGGCTGCAAATGTATGAGACTGCTCCGAACGAGTACCGGCTTCCTTGATCTGCAATTGGAAACTTCTTACCCGAAGGCGTTAGATTGGACATACTTTACTAAAACTAATTTGGCTTCTTGAATCTCTGCGCAGGTTAACGGACTCAGTCTTCGTTCCTCTGCGTTAGAGCGAGAGGCGGCAATTCATAAGTTTTTTACGAAGGGGATTACGTAAGCGGTTACTCGCTTGAGTATGTTGAACGAGTGGTATCTGGTCAAAAGATCCCATTCGCCACTGGTCTGCGTTAGATACAGCATCTTGTACGACTTCAATTTGAGGTTGGTGTTGAGCTGTATTGAGAGATAAAGCCAAGGTTCGCTGTGAGCTCGCAGACAAGGCGGCCCATGCCACCATAGAGGATGCGCGAGCAACTGGGAAGGCGTGATGCCCCTCGATGCGCAATCAGCAGGATTATGTTCCGATGCGACGTGTCTAGCGAATTGTACAGGGCGCGGTTTATCCAAGCAGATCGAATGTCTTGCTTGAGTCGGATAAAAACGCGCGTTTTGTGATCTGGTCAGGCAATTCTTGTAGATTGACAGCAATAGAAAGCAAATCTTTATCGGTGTGCCAAACGGAGCCCAGAGTGCGGATTTTATTTCCTTCAGCTAAAAGATGCAAAACTTGCTTGGAAACGTGCGGTATTCGTTCTCGTAACGGCTGACAGTTCGTAGCCCATTTTCGCAATTCAAAACCGCTCCGAGACAATACGAAGGCGACATCTTTCTGGAGCGTGATTAAGCCATGCAGGGAGTCCGACCCCGTTAGCAAATCATCCATGTAGAAATCCCTTGTAAAGACATCAGCGACCCCTTTGTATGCATCGCCTACATCCGGCGCAGCGCGATGTAACGATTTCACAGCAAGATGCGATGCCGACGCCACTCCATACGTTACTCTTAGAAGGCGATAATTGCGAATGGGTTGTGATGAGTTCTCACGCCATACTATACGTTGATAGTCAGCGTCTTGTTTTGCTACGTAAACGTGGCGGTACATTTTCTCGATTTCCGCGATCAGCCCATAGCAATGCGTGCGGAAACGAACTAGTATGGAGAATAGGTCTCGTTCTAGCTGCGGCCCTACCATCAGAGCATCGTTGAGCGAGTTTCCGGATGATGTCTTCTTCATGGACGCGTTGAATGCTACTCTGAGCTTGGTCGTGGCACTTGAATGTTTTACCACGGCATGATGCGGCATGTAGTACGCGTCGTCTGTAACGGCACCAGCTAGCTCCATATGGCCTAAGTCAACAAGTTCTTCCATGAACTTACAATAATCTCGATAGAGTTGTTTGTCAGTAGCAAACCTCTTCTCCATTCGGAGAAATGCTCGGACCGCAATACTTCTAGATTCACATATCGGTACGGATTTCTTCAGTGGTAAGCGCACGATGTATCGACCATCGTTAGCTCGCTCGGTAGTGTCGTCGAAAAGTTGTTCACAGGTGAGTTCTTCGGGAGTGTAATGCTTTCTCGGACGTAACCCTTCGAGTTCCCAGAACTTGTTGACCCGCTCGGTTAGTTGCGTTTCACAGTGTAAGGTGGTTATAGATTTGAGCTGCCTTTGTAAATTGGTCGCGTTCCCGAGCAATACCCAACCGAACACAGTGTTTTGCGCCATTGGAGTGCCATGTTGACCCTTTCTTAACCCACCTTGCCGACGTCACATGCTTCTACTTGGCTACATGTAAGCGGTAGCATCTCCAAAGAACGTGCACGAATTTCTAGAAATTCACGAAGAGCGTTAAACGACGGTAACTCGTCAGCCACAAGCGACAATTCCCATTGTTTGAGGGTCTCGTATGACTATTTGGATACAGTTAGGTGGATAAGGCAGTCATCCCAGAACTCGGTTGGTCGACCAAGCGCGCGTAGCGCACCGACATGCTGCAATGTAGCATTAAGCACAAGCTTGATTGCCTTAGCGCAGTCTTTGCTCGCTTTTTCGATCGATGACAGAGCCCGTATGTGACTGTCCACCATGACTCGTATGACCTTGTATCTTGAGGTCAAAAAGTCCCAGGCCTAGCGATAATTACTGTCACACACTGAAAAAGTACTCACCAAATTAAGTGCTTCATCTTTCAAGCACTTACGCAAATACGGCAGTTTTTGCCCGTCCGACAAGGTTGCGTTCGCGTTAACCAGCGAACAAAATGAATCGTGGAAGGACAACCATTCCGTAGGATCACCACAAAACGAGGGCAACTGCAGCTTTGGCAGCGACGTGGATGCATATGCAACAGGAGCAGAATTATGTGGTGCTGGTTGTATGTGCGATGACATAAGACGTTTAAAGTTGGCCTTTGCAGTTATATACCACTCCTCGCATTGTATGCGCGATTGTTCTTCAATAGGAGTGTTCTCGTCGCCACATGCCAGCTCCACTTCTTGTTGAGCTTCGCAAAAACGAACCCACTGCTCTTCCAATAATTGTAGATGCGTGGAGAGCACTTCAACGTCCACCGAAAGCACATCTGCTTTACTCGACTGCAAATGTCGCTTAATGGAGTTAAAGCGGAAAAGCGAATTTTGCATGTAAGTGCAACGCGAATGTATGTAATTATAAATTTACAGAAATAGCGTAAATAGCGCGGTTTGCAAGAAAAATAACACGACTTCGAGATCCGGCACGAAGGACCAGAATGTTAGCGATTAAAAGCGGTCGAAACTCCATAATAATTTTGCGGATGAACCCAGATGAAAAAATATGCATATTTTATGTTGATAAAGGCGATTTAATCGTAGTAAAACGGAAGCTTGGTTTGACAGCTTACAATTCAGTACTACCAAACTAGTGCAGAATACGGCCCGTTAAACTAGAACAAAAAGAAAAAATGGGCGTGATCCGCCTTTTTTTCCTCATTTTATACATAGTTAGATCTAAATACCGTGAGTAATTTTGTTTTACTGATGTTCATGAAGGGAGAAATGACCATACGTTGACGGCTGTTTTCTTCGGTAATACAGAAAGGAGAATTCTACTGCCTGATGGCTATTATCCCTAAGTGCGGCCGAAGGCCGCCTACGCAGAAAGGTGTTTAGCCCCCCTTCTTTGGCAATACAGAAAGGAGAATTCTACTGCCTGATGGCTATAATCCCTAAGTGCGACCGAAGGCCGCCTACTGAGAAAGGTGTTCTCTGCAAAAGTTGTTCAGCCCCCCTTCTTTGGCAACACAGAAAGAATAATTCTACTGTCTGAGGGCTGTAGTCCCTAAGTGCGGCCGAAGGCAGCCTACGCAGAAAGGTGTTCTCTGCAAAAGGTGTTCAGCCCCCCCTTCGTTGGCAACACAGAAAGGAGAATTCTACTGCCTGAGGGTTAATGAGTTTGTGTAACAATTATATACCAAATTAAAGGTATTTTAATGTTCTTTTGAACTATTATAGCGTTGTGAGTAGTTATCTACACCTTTATTTAGTAAAAATGTATTTTTTTTTAATATATTTTTTTCTATTAAATGATTTTTCTCGAAATTTATCCACATAAAGTATATTAATATGCATATTAAAAAAAAGGGATTTCATTTACCTTTGCAACGATACTAATTTTTCAAATTCGGTTAGGAATTTTTTGACATATAGAAATTTTCGAAAATTCCCCTTTCATCCCTCCATATCACTGAAAATATAAGTTTGCACCAAAAAATTTGTATACCAGCAAAATCAGGAAAAAGGGCGGACCACGCCCAGTTTTTCGCTTTGTTCTACCTTAACGGGCCGTATTCTGCACTTGTTTCCCTAAAGCAGTGTTTGCATTATTCAACTTTGCGTTCAACTCAACGCAGGGTTGCACGAAAAGAAAGTTGAAAGGCTAAATGTTGGCTGGCGACCAACTTTGTTGAAAGCGATTAGTTGAAAGCCATTCAACCAAAAGTTGAATGCAAAGTTGAACAATGTAAACACCTTTTTATGGCGAATATTTTGATATTTTTTCATATTTTGATATTTTTAGCCATTCAACTTTTTTTCGTGCAACCCTGCGCTGAGTTGAACGCAAATGTTGAACGCAAAGTTGAACAATGCAAACACACTTTAAACGTGATAACTGATAAACAAGACAATAGCTACAGCGGTGAGTTTTGTCATTGCACGCAAATAGGGCTGTTACAAATACAACGTCGCGTTCCCTTGTATATTTTGTACATGGAATTTTTTTGGATTTGTATAATTACATGCACGTGTGGCCCCCCGTAAGTGATTTAACCTCTGACAACACAGGACAGAACAAACATATCAAACATATGGCAGGGTTCGCAAAACTTAACATTAAGGGTGGGTAACTCTGTAAATTTTGGTGTGCTGACTCAGTAACTC
>NW_023458560.1:261485-265133 GCF_013731165.1 Rhagoletis pomonella | reverse complement strand
CGGTTTGCAAGAAAAATAACACGACTTCGAGATCCGGCACGAAGGACGAGAATGTTAGCGATTAAAAGCGGTCGAAACTGCATAACAATTTAGCGGATTAAACCAGATGAAAAAATATGCACATTTTATGTTGATAAAGGCGATTTAATCGTGGTAAAACGGAAGCTTGGTTTGACAGCTTACAATCAGTACTACCAAACTAGTGCAGAATACGGCCCGTTAAGCTAGAACAAAAAGAAAAAATGGGCGTGATCCGCCTTAATTTTTCCTAATTTTATACATAGTTAGATCTAAATACCGTGAGTAATTTTGTTTTACTGGTGTTCATGAAGGGAGAAATGACCATACGTTGACGGCTGTTTTCTTCGGTAATACAGAAAGGAGAATTCTACTGCCTGATGGCTATAATCCCTAAGTGCGGCCGAAGGCCGCCTACGCAGAAAGGTGTTCTCTGCAAAAGGTGTTCAGCCCCCCTTCTTTGGCAGCACAAAAAGGAGAATTCTACTGCCTGAGGGTTAAAGAGTTTGTGTAACAATTATATACCAAATTAAAGGTATTTTAATGTTCTTTTGAACTATTATAGCGTTGTGAGTAGTTATCTACACCTTTATTTAGTAAATATGTATTTTTTTTCAAAAAAAATATTTTTTTTTCTATTAAATGATTTTTCTCGAAATTTATCCACATAAAGTATATTAATATGCATATTAAAAAAGGGATTTCATTTACCTTTGCAACGATACTAATTTTTTTAAATTCGGTTAGGAATTTTTTGACATATAGAAATTTTCGATAATTCCCCCTTCATCCCTCCATATCACTGAAAATATAAGTTTGCACCAATTTTTATACCAGTAAAATCAGGAAAAAGGGCGGACCACGCCCAATTTTTCGCTTTGTTCTACCTTAACGGGCCGTATTCTGCACTTGTTCCCCTAAACGTGATAATGGGCTGTTTTTGCTTACGCGTAAATGTACATTTAGCGCATTTAGCTCTAAATGCTACTCTAAATGTACATTTATCCATACAAAATTCGTCATCTAAATGCAACTAAATGCAACTCAATCTTTGCATTTAGAATCTAAATGCTAAAAGCATCCCTGTGATCTTCCAAAATTTCCACGATTGGAACATGGTTTAATGAGAAAAAGTGGCAACATTGCTTTTTCGAGTATACAACCGCTAGCTGCGTTTCAGTGATCGCCGATCGAGATTTCATTTATTATTTTACATTATTTGGATAAAGAAAAGTTACGCAAATTCAACATCGATATGATGCTGATAGAAATCTGGATTAATTTGAGATCAACTCTGTTTGTTTTGTTTCCTAATTAGGTGTGGAAAATATAATTGGCAGCACCGACAAATGAATATATACACAAACAAATGTTCGGTTATGGTTAAAACAATTCAGGTTTTTGTATTGAATTTTCGGTTTAGAATTTATTTTTCCTTTTCAGTAGGGGTTTTTGCACATTATCTTTTCCGTGAGAATTTATCGTAATGGATACGGATCTGAATAAGCGACTGGAACACGGCTGTTTGTCAAAAGCATACGATTTCGAACTCGCGTAAATGTACATTTGCTAAATGCGATAGCATGAACGCTCTTCGAAAACATATGTTCGAAAGTGCTAAATGTTGCATTTTAAATGCAGCAAAAACGCTGCATAACTGATAAACAAGACAATAGCTACAGCGGCGAGTTTTGCCATTGCACGCAAATATATTTTGTACATGGAATTTTTTTGGATTTGTATAATTACATGCACGTGTGGCCCCCCGTAAGTGATTTAACCTCTGACAACATAGGACAGAACAAACATTTCAAACATATGGCAGGGTTCGCAAAACTTAACATTCGATAATGAGTTCGGGAAGAAATATTCTTGGTAGAAAAGTCTGAACCTTAACTTTATTCCTATAAAATTTGATTAAAAGCATAACTAATAAAAAAGCTACCAAGTTCTAAAGTGTAGAGCGGAGATTTTGTGTAAATAGACTTGAGTGGAAATGTAAATGCAAAGTACGTATAGTTGTTAAAGTTAGAAACCCATTAGATTTCTGAAAGTGAAATTACAAGATTTAAGACTTGGTGACGAAGGTGGCGGCAGCGGCCATTAAAAAATTCACGAGATGTGCTAATTCGTTATGGGATCGTCTTGCCTGCTGGTGTTGGCAGATGGAACATTTTTGAATTACACGGTTAAATGGTATGATTTTCATCATTTGTTTACGCTAACCTGGTCTTTATATGAATCAACATGGTGTAAATGCTAGAATAATTTGACTTCTATATTCTTCGGGTGACGATACTGCTTCTAAAAATGCATGTAGACCTTGCTCATTTAATTTTTTCTTTTGGAGCTCCTGAGTTGAGGTAAAAATAAAAAAAATAAAGTTATTGTGCTTTTCTCGGTAGTGGTCACAAGTTGTCCAATTGGTGTAGTTTCTACACTTTATAAATATCGTTTTCGAAGCATATGTATACTTTATTTTTGTAAAGAGCGCGTAAAGGCCTTCCCCGTGCTCCTCTCTTAACTAGCCTTTTTCTGAGCATGCGTGGTCATTCCATTGTTTCTGATAAGAAAGGTAATTGACGTTTTACATTATATCTGTGTGGGTTTGTTTGTAGCAACTAGCGAAGTGGCAGGGTTGTAGTCTTGTTGGAACTCTAAGTTGCGTTCCAGCAGCAGTACGAATAGCAGGAATTTACAGGATTTTACAGGAAGCTGTTCCCGCACGACACCTTACATAAGAGGTTCTTTCCCTAACAATCCGGTAAATAGAGAATAAGCGAAAAGTTTGCTCTCAAAAATGGAACATAATCCAGAAGTACGGGAACGCAAAATACCACATTTCGTGCTCAGAATTTGAGAAACAGCCAATTCGCGTTGTTTTTGTTTTTGTCACTTAAATGCAAACTCTTGGAAATTGAATTTTTGTTTCACAAATTTGATTTAAGTATATAAAGATTGAAAACACATCAACTATACCTTTAAAGCACCAAGTAAATGCAGGCATCATGTAAACACAAAACAGCTGACATCCACTTTGACACTTTATGCATTTTTACCCGGAGGAAAAGTCTGGGCTGTTTCGGGCAGGAAGAAGACACGATCCAATACGTTCCAATTTTCGCTCTCGTATTACCCATTGTGTTGAGTACGGGAATAATTTCTGGGCTATTTTGGTCACCCGCGGGAGGGTACTGTTTAGTAAGTGGCCCACCTATTTCGGGGTATTGCGTCCAAACGGGTGACCAGATCCAAAAAAAAATTGCACACACTTGTAGCCAAGGGTCTACCCATTATTTTAACATCCACTATTGTAATTTTTTCCTATTTTCCTTAAAGCAGCCACTTCACCAATGCATTTTTATATTCCCCTTCACTTAAAACTTTATTCGACTTGTTACAACTTTCTTTATTACTTTAATTTTAACCTATCAATCACAATTTATTAAATAAAAACACCTTCAAAACCACGCGTCTGCCTTTGGTTGCATATGCAAATTAAATGGCGGCGTTTAGCTGTCAAACTGCTAAAAATACAAGAAGGATGAGAGACAAAAGAAAATATGATATAACCCAGTCAGCATTTCTTTGGCAACACAGAAGAGAATTCTACGTAGTGAGGGTTATAAT
>NW_023458560.1:247096-261475 GCF_013731165.1 Rhagoletis pomonella | reverse complement strand
GTAGTGAGGGTTATAATCCCTAAGTGCGGCCGAAGGCCGCCTACGCAAAAAGAAGTTCTGCGCTAAAATACTATCATATTACTATTACTACAACATTTCTATCTGTCGCTTTTTTCTTAATTTCACAATATTTTTAAGTAATTTTTTTTTCCTTCATTTGTTTTTTAGTTAATTTTTTTTTTTCAAATCGCCTGATAACCAACTTGGGATAATTTCTTTTATTTAAAAATCCCACGGTTTTCGTTAGTTGGGTTATATTCTACTTCAAACTGCTCAGTTTGCCTCGGAAAATGCCGTTTTTACCCCATTTTCAAACGGTTCCCTAGGGGTCTGTGGGAGGTCCCCAAGGGGGGGAGGGGGGTGGCGCTTTCCGTAAAGTGGCGACTGTCCCCTTTCGAATGAGGGGGGTTTGGGGGCCACGCCCCCTTCCCCTCCGCCCCCACCACAAAAACGATGGGCCAATAACTAAACATTTCCCCCCGCGGGATTCCGCGTTGCATACGGGAAAGAATCTTAAGCTTGATATACAGTTCAATGCGAGCGTGAGCGTGAACGTTCGCAAAGGCAAAGAATTCCATTTGTATTCTTAAGCTGATGCCAGATAAAAATTTGTAGCCTTGCGTGACATTTATAACTTCGTCAGCAAAGCGCCAGACGCAAAAGGTATGCCACAATGAACGCCAAGAAGTCAATTTTACACTGCTTTTTTAATCGTCAAAATTACTTTAGATTTTAGATATTTCGCTTTAAAATTATCAGCAATGTAATTGAGTTTTATGTTTTTGCATGAATACTCGAATTTGGACGAAACAAAATAACAACCCTATTCCGCTTTTAAATAGAATGACAATTGAACATCCTTCATTGTCGTGATTTTGTCATTGTCGTTGCACGTTGGCATTCCTAACAAAAAATTACAAGCGAAAAGCTTTTGTCAACTTACCATGCATGGTGAAAAGTTCATTGTTGTAAAAACAGCTGGTCAACACTATTATTTGCAAAAAATATGAGCGGTGAAACACCAGAAAAGTGAGTATTTGTGTGAAATAGATAAATTCGTATATCCGTAGCAAAGTGGAAATATGTATGTATTTCTATCTTTCATTTAAGCATGAGTACATTTGCATACACACATTATTTCGCAGACATTAGCGGCGTGGAAAAATCAGCTACGCTGCAAAGCACGAAAAGTGCATGTTGATGTAATTGGAACAGGTGGGGGACCACGGACGGCAGACATATCTCTTATTTTTTTTACAAATTTATTAAATCGTCGCACTCTTTATATCAACACAAACATATGTTTTTGCCTTGTCACCTGCCTAAAAGGTCATGACAATAAAAATGATTCATGCATGATTCGAGCTTTTGAATTTTGCTGCGAATACCAAAAAGCTGCAATTTTCATTTTTATATCAATTGTCATCGCGGTGAGTTTTGTCAGTGTGGCGGAATAGGGCTGTAAATATTAAACAGGCTGATTGTCAAAGCGCGCAAAAAGATTGGAGTTGGCCATCTTTTCGCTTCGCGCTGCAGTTTCAACGATTTATGTGGCATGCTTTGTGTTGTTTTTGTTTACGTATTTGTACAACGATTTTGGGGTGCTGTGCCCAAACTCGTAATTCGAATCAAGAAACTTTTACACACACATGTAGACAACAGTTCACGCTTTATTACAAAAATAAAATTTACTATATGCACTAATTTATTTATAATATCGGTTGGAAATATGGTATTTTTTGTAAATTTCTGAGCTGAGTTGTCAAAAAAAAAATATCCACGAAATATCTCAGCACATTTACAATAACACTTGGTTGCAAACTGACACATAAGATGTGTTGCCATACTGCATAAAATAATAGCAGACATCAAGCACTTTTTTAAAAACACACAACGCACAACTTAAAACACCACGAAAACTTCACTAGGGACGACTGTATTAAAATAGCACAAATGAGAGTCGGTGTAACTAACTTCAGTACCAGGCACCATTTTAGCGGCGGCAGATCGCCGGAATGCACCCAATGTGGGACGACCCTAACTGTTGAACACATTCTCAAGGATTGCGCCATGTCAGGAAGTCACGCTAACCTCGAACAAACACTCGACTGCAGTAATGAAAACACCATAAAGTTCATCAACGAAGCCTTAAAAAAACACAACCTCCTATACGAAGTATAACTTTAAGAAGAGCACAACAACTCGGGAGCAACATGGCCTCGTAGCCCAGCCCCCTTGCATATATTTTATAAATTTATTTATAAAATATAAAGATAAATAAATAAATAAATAAATAAATAATACATACAAAAAAGGCAACATGGAAAGGAGAATTCTACTTAGTGAGGGTTATAATCCCTAAGTGCGGCCGAAGGCCGCCTATGCGGAAAGGTGTTCTTTGCAAAAGCTCATCAGCCCCCCTTCTTCGGCAACACAGAAAGGGGAATTCAACTTATTGAGGGTTATAATCCCTAAGTGCGGCCGAATGCTTCCTACGCAGAAAGGTAAGGTGTTCTCTGCAAAAGGTGTTCAGGCCCCCTTCTTTGGCAACACAGAAAGGAGAATTCTACTAAGTGAAAATTAGTTGTGTAGACTTCATAAAGCGGCGTCCATCCTCTTTCGTTTACGGGGATTTTGGGGGGCCACACCTCTCCCCCTCCGCACCCACCCCAAAATCGTTGTACAAATAAGCAAACATTTCCCGAAATAAATATTTGACCAGACTACATATAGTCAACGCCAAAAAATATGAATACGGTGACGTTTCTTTATTTCTAATTTTCATACCAAATTTTTCCTTACGGCTTCTGTCAAGGCGAATTTATATAAGGTGATAGCAGGATTACAAAAACAAAAACTTACATGTATGTGGTTTTTGCTTTGGCGGCATAAACTGTCAAAATCTGTAAGAGTGTGTGTGGAAATTCAAACAAAATTTTTCAATTTGACATAAGAAGCCGTGAGGCGAAACACATACACAAAATCAGCTGATCTATTAACACCACCTTATATAAATTCGCCTTGGCTTGTGTATAATTGAAAAAATTTGTTTGCATTTCCACACAAACGCTTACAGATTTTGACAGTTTATGCCGGCAAAGCAAAAACAAAATATATGTAAATTTTTGTTTTTGTACTCCTGCTATGTAAATTAAATTAAATGTAGAAGGGAATTGAATAGAGTCCGTTATTGGATTCGGCCAAAATATAAAATACCACACCGCTTTATGTTTAAATAAGTTTTGCCTTGGTTAGGAAAAGATCTTCTATTTTCCAATTTTTCAGATTTCCAAAGAACGAAGAGCATCGGAGAAAGTCGACATATCGAGCCCTAACCGCTAAAATAATGTATATATTTTTTAATTTACATACCCTTTGCTGCAGGTGCTCTAAGAACATTTATGCATCAAAATTCAATTTTGAAAAAAGTTCGCTTACTTTACTTTTGCGGTCAGGGCTCGATATGCATTGCGACTTGAAGGAAACATGAGAATGTCAAATTTGTGTTTGTTTGTTGAATTCCCTGAACCGCCCCTGATATGATATGGCACTTCATTCTATGTAGTAGTATAAAAATATCCCAACAAGCATTTCAGTAAACGTTTTTAAAAATAACTTAAATTAAGTTTGCTATAATAAGCGTTAAATAAGCATTTTTAATATTAAACTTATTAAAAGTTTTTTCAAATAAACCTTTAATAAGTTTTGAGAGCGAATGTTTATAAATAACTTAAACTTATAAATGAAATGCAAATGCCAACGACATGAAGTAGTAAATATAACATTTTTTCAATCGTAAGTGACGTGTTTACGTTTTTTAAAAATATATTATTAAAAGAAAAAATTAAATAAAACCGACGCGGTAAAAAAAAATCCAATCCAGGACGCGCTGCGCTAATCGGTGGAGCATTTGAGTCTTCAAATGATGAGTTCTCCTTATATTTTCTTAGTTTAAAATTCAATTAAAATTGTATTAAATTTTTTTCAGAAAAGTTCATCAGTGAGAATGGCGGCGATGAAGCGGAATATATACATAGCTGCATCGATGTCGTTTTTCCAATTTGCCAATAACCGCATGTAATTGAAAGCACGCAAGAAGATGTAATAATTAACTTTCTATGTTTAAATTTTGTGTATTATCGTGAATTTGAATGCTAAAATGTCTATTCCCTATTTATATTTTCGCGACTGTAGATGAGTCCGCCGAAAATTGGCATTTCGTTTAATTTCTAGATGTTAAGCAATCTATGTATGAGTTTTTAATGAAATATCTTTAAATAAAGGGATAGAAAAATGTTTATAAAAAGCTTTCTTTTGAAAATTTTTAAGTTTATATTCATACGCTTATAAACAACTTTTTTTGAACCTTTATTATAAGTTTACACTTTTACGCTTATAAAAAGCTTTCTTTTGAACATTTATTACAAGTTTATATTTCTACGCTTATAACCAATGTTCCTTTTCGATTATATTACGCTTACTTTCAAGCGTTTTATAAACAAAAAATCAACGTTTTGCAAGCTTAATGTTTATAATTGAAAACTTAAAAAAACTTTCTTTAAGTTTATTTTGCTTGTTGGGATACAAATGTTTTAATTTCTTTGATTTCGAATTAATAACTCATTGCGATCATATGAGTGTACTCGCACGCCCAACTATCTAAAGTTATAGAAAACTTTTACTGGTTTTGCGTTCTCGTACCCAAAAAACTTGCAAAGTAGGGGAAATTGAGAGAGTAAAATGTGAAAGAGAGCTGCAAATTTCTGCTGGAAAAATTTTTCCCAGCTAAAACTTGCAAGTAAGAAAATCAGCTGATCACAAACGCATGTTTGTAATTAAACAAAAGAAAATATGGCCTTTTTGAGTTATTTATTGCCGATTTTATTAATAATGCTAGTATACAACGAAAAAGTGAGAAAATTTAATAAGCACAACGTTTGTTGAGTTTGTTTTTCGTTAATTTGCTATTAATCTCCAGTTTGTTTACTTTAGTGTGTGCTGACTATGGTTGCCATATGACATTTTTCGTTTGTACCATAATTTTCCTTTAAATGTACTAAAATAGATTTAAATGCAGCATGCTGAAATGTTTTTTGCTGAAGTTTTCGTTTTTGGTAGGTTCATTGTTGAAATGAAAATTTTATAATTTTAAAGCTACATCTGTAGCTATATCAATGATGGGTGTTTGGAGGAGATACTCTTGTTTTTGAATGCGTTACTATGTGATATCACAAATAATTTCGAGAAATATAACTTATTCATTCCGATATAATTAATTTGTATTTTAAAAAGGCTTTTCTTATCCAAAACCATTCAATTGTATAAAATGCCAAACCGGGGAAAATGTACCTAGCGGAAAATAAATTACCAAACTAATCACCAGTGGCAACTGTGCAAGTGATCAGCTGTTTCGAAGGTTGCAAGTTTTTGCAAATTTTGTGTTCACGTACTTCTGTTGCTATTTCGTCTCTTTGAGAGCGAATGCTGCTAAATTCTCAGAACTTTTGCTGCTGGAGAATTTTGTCCTCTCAATACGAGTACACACCTTATATTATACTAGCAATAGTTCTGTTCGCTATGCAAATGCCAGTAACAATTAGACAGTAACCAAATTCAGAGAATAAGGTATACTACTCTTCCAAAGAGAGAAACTTACTGAGTTTTGCGCGAACAGGAATTAGAAAACATTTGCAAGCTTCACTGCCAGCTGACATCCACGGTTGCATTTCGATATGTTTTTAAATTATTTCAGGTGGAAAACAAAACAGAACCTATAAGTATATTTCTTCTTATTCTGACATTCTACAACTCAATTCTTTGTGGAAGTCACTGTTTGTCACTGTCACAGAATTAATTAAATTAATTGAATAAACAAATATTTACATGCTTCTTTCATTAGTAAATCGCAACAAGATTGTTAATTTTTAAATTTAACGAACTTGTTTATTCAAATAAACCCGTGTCACACAGTCCTGCTTGCAAATTCTGCTGGCAAAAATTTTCCCAAGACGAATTCGCAGCTTCCCCTCCAAATGAAATGTCAAAATTGTGCTCTCTCCTTGCAAGTTTTGCTGGGATTTTGGCCAAACGAACACGATTCGGTAACAATTGGTACAAACTTGTACAAGTTTTTTGCATAGCGAACACTCTTAATATAGAAGTATTACATATCGAAGGCTGAGTGGAAGATCGACCTATCTCGGCATCCAGTTCAAACACGTCCTATCAGAAAAGTTTTCAAGAACGCAGTACTTCAGAATTTGAAAAACGCCATAGTAAATTAGCGACTTTAAATTTCGAAATATTGAAGTTTCAAGCATTTCTGAAATTTACCGTTGTATGAAAAGCGGCCGTAATTTTAGTCCGATTTCAATAATTTTCAACGTTTTGCTTTTATGTGGCAAGCACAATAACCATACCGAGTTTGGTACAAATTGGTAGAACGGTTACCGAGATACATATATGTGATCATAAGTGGGCGGTGGCACGCCCATTTTCCAAAATTTTATCATAAACGTATCTCCTGGTAAAGAATTGTTGCAAGCATCAATTTTGTATAAATTAGCTTTAATATTTACTGATTTATCGAAGATTTTGTATTTCTCTAAATTACCGTTATATGGGATGTGTGCGTGGATATATACCGATTTTAAAAATTTTCGGCCATTAGGTATGCTGTACCAAGGCCAACAACTGTGCCAATTTTCCAAAAATTTATAATATTCTTATTTTTGGTCTAAAAATTATTGCAAATATCAATTTTGAGTGAATAATCTTCAGTAGTTACTAAAGTATCGCAGTCTTCGTATTTCTGAAAATAACCGTTATATGGGAAGTGGGCGTGGTTACAGTCCGATTTCGCCCATTTTCAATACCAACCTACCTTGGATAAATGGAAACCTACATACCAAATTTCGTTGAGATATCTGAATTTTTGCTCGAGTTATCGTGTACACGGACGGACGGACAGACAGACATGGCTTAATCGACTTCTCTATTCATTCTGAGCATTTATGTATACATTTGTCTATATCTATCTCGATTCGTTTTGGCTGTTACAAACAACCGCTATGTGAACAAAGTTAATATACCCTTGTGCACAAGTGCGCTTGGGTATAATAAGCTGAGATAGGGCGTTTTTGAATCGGCAGCTTAGTTAGGGCGTACTTCAACCAAATTCTTAGATAGGGCGTGTTTCAATCAAATTCTGAAGTAGGGCATTCTTGAAAAGTTTTCTGAGATAGAGCGTTGTTGCAAAATTTTCTGAGATAGGGCCTTTTCGAACTGGCTGCCGAGATAGGTCGATCTTCCACTTAGCCATATGATTAGATATATGATTGCGTTTATTTCATTTGGAGATATTACGAAAAAATCTTAAAAAAACAAATAGTAATATTATTGGCCTTTAAAAGTTGATTATTCCTTAGAAAAAATTTGCAACTTTTTAACAATACTACTACGCAGTGGTGTAGTGGTAAGCAGTGCGCGCTTCAACTACGCAGGGCCTGGTTTCAAGCCCTGGTCAAAGCAACATCGCAAAAAATGTAGAAAAAAGGTTTTTTCTATGGCCGCTTTGGTGAAGTGGTACGCAGTGCGCGCTTCCACTCCGCAGGGCCTGGGTTCAAGCCCTGGTCAAAGCAACATCGCCAAAAAATGTAGAAAAAAGGTTTTTTTTTTTTAACAACGGTCGCCTCTCGGCAGGCAATGGCAAACCTCCGAGTGTATTTCTGCCTTGAAAAACAGCCTTTAGGAGTCGGTGTAAAACTGTAGGTCCCTCCCCTTCGTGTGACAACATCAAGGCTCGCGCCACAAATCGGAGGCTCGGCCAAGCACTAACATATGTGTAAGCGCCAATCTATTATTATTACTCATATTGAGTTCGTTGTTTCTCGAGATGTCGGTAAATTACTGAACCAGTGCCTGGATGTGTGGCCGGTGTTAAATACAAATATTTCTCATATTAATTTACCGATGTCTCGAGAAATAACGAACGCAATTTTCTCTGCGATGACTCATTTCGTTTGCCAAAGATGTGGCTATAAATATGAGTATCTAGTAGTGCTAAAAAATTGCAATTTATTTCTAAGAAATAATCAACTTTTAAAGCGCAATTTTAAATTTTTCTCTTATTTTCAAGATTCTTTCGTAATATCTCAAAATAAAATGAACGTAGTATTCTCTGCGATGACTCCTTTTATTTGTCAAAGTTGTGGCTATAAAAATTACCAATGATAAAAAATTGCGAAAATTTTCTCTAAGAAATAATCAGTAGGAGTGTACTCGTGCTCAAAACTATCAAACGTTTTAGAAAAATTTTATTGGTTTTGCGTTCTCGTACCCAAAAAACTTGCAAGTAGGGGAAATTTATAGAGCAAAATGTGATAGAGAGCTGCAAATTTGTGCTGGAAAAATTTTTTCCAGCGAAAACTTGCGAGTAAGAAAATCAGCTGAACACAAACATATGTTTGTAAATAAACAAAAGAATATATGACCATATTGAATTATTTATGGCAAATTTTATTATTATTGCCAGTATACAACGAAAAAGAGTGTAAAGGTATTAAGCACAAGGTTTGTTGAGTTTATTTTTAGCTAATTTACTATTAATCTCCAGTTTGTTTACTTTAAGCTCGGAACACTTTGACGACTGCAACTTCACGACGTAACGACAGCGACATCATTTTGTCGACAAATGTCGCCTTGAAGCCAGCTTCTTAAACATTTTGAAGACCTCAGCGACATAGCAAACAGCTGATTTTAAAGTTTGACATTTTGGTATATTTATTTCACAAATTGTGTATTTTTATTTAAGTAAATAAGAAAAACATGAACAATCAAGAATATGTGATTAATTTTGCGACAATTTAATTTTGCAGCACTACATCTACTCATTGTCGCCGGCAAAATTAGAAATAGATTTAATTTGGCGACGTCGACAATTGCAGTCCTGCAGCCAAGATGTCGTGCTGTCGTCAAAATAATTGTGTCCGTAAGAACGTGTGTATTTAAAATTTGACAGATGCTGCTTGTCGCTTGCTGTCGTCAAAGTGTTCCGAGCTTTAGTGTGTGCTGACTATGGTTGCCGTATGTCAATTTTCGTTTTTACCATAATTGTCCTCTAAATATACCAAAGTAGATAAAAATGCAGCGAGCTGAAGTTTTGTTAGTCGAATTTGGCAGTTTTGGTAGGTTGATTGTTGAAATTAGAATTTTATAATTTTAAATGTATGTACATTTGTAGCATCTACATAAATGTACATTTGTAGATATCCACACATTTTTTTTTTTTGATCAAGGATGGGTGTTTGGAGGATATTCTCTTTTTTTGAGAAAAATATTTCATTCATTCCGATATAATTAATTTGTCTTTTCGATTTCAAAAGTATGCAATTGTATAAAATGCAAAATCTGGGAAAATGTACCAAGCAGAAAATAAATTGCCAAATGACCCACCAGTGGCACTAAAAAAAGTAATAACAACTCTCAAAAAGCAAAATCGCAGCGAAAAAATTCAAATCCACATAAAAACAAACCGCATAAAAACGTCCTAAGTGTATATTCCACAAGAATTATATAAAATCACAGTTTTCTCGAGAAGTTACCAAGATACGATATTAATTTTGATCGGAGATGATTACTGAAACATCGACTTTTGATATGATTATGGGTGGTTTTCATGTTGGATTAAAACTTTTTCAACACTTCCGTGTATGATAACTCGAGTAGATTTTACAACCCTGAGTCGTGTCCAGTGTTCGATAAATTGAACACGTAACTTTAAACATACGAGCAGCCCAATGTATTGAGTTTAGAAAAAAAAAATCAAATATAATCAACATTTTGTTCTATTTGCAAGATAACTTTTCGTACTCAGTTTTTTAGTTTTATTTTTTTATTTTTTTTTATGTTTCTTAAATTATGGTAAGAAGTAGGCGCCTTCTTTTGCGATCACCTCTGTAAAAAAGGTGGGAGATGAGACGAAATATATATATAATAATACAGGAAATATCCTATTCCATTAAATTATGCAAAAGCACGGCCCCTAAACTCTGAAAAACAGTCCAGAAAAATAAAGAAACAAGTGTAAAATTCACTGTTCGTTTTATTGTACACTGAGCCGATGTTGGGTCTGTCCACAGGGACAGAGGCGTTAGTTGCGTTGGGTTTTCCGGGCATACGAAGAGATGATTTGAGTCGTGGGGTGTCTCTCCGCATGCCGGACATTCGTTTGGCACATCTGCATCTAATCTGCTCAGGTACGAGTTCAACTTGCTGCAGTAGCCAGAGCGAAGTTGGGCTATTGTGGTCCGTGTCTCCCGAGGCAGACGAAGCTCCGTCTCGTCTTTGTCTGGTGGTTGTTTGCCCAGAACGGCATTCACAGGCTGCTTTATGAACCTCCGGACTTCGTCCGTCAGTTCGTATAGATGCCTTCTGACATGCCTTGGTGAGGGCTCCTCTGCAAGCAGGTGTCTGTTCGGGTGTTCACGTCTCTGGCTCCCTACTAGGAATTGCTTGCAGAGCATTGTGTTGTGCTCCTTTTTGGGGAGCTTTTTCGCCTCGTCGTGCAGGTGGTGCTCTGGCGACATCAGAGGCATCCGGTCGCTGTCCGTAGTGCGGTGTTTTGTGCTGTCTGTAGCTTCTTCCACTGCGTCCTACTGGTCCCCGGCGACCACACTAGTGCTGCGTAGTTTAGAACCGGCCGGCCAATTGACAATTGCGGTAATGTGCTCAGAGAAGGAGAGGAGACTGTCGAATGTTACTCCGAGTATGTTAGGATTATTCACTGTCGGAATTGGTGTGTCATCGACGTGGATACCTAGTGGTAGTCTGACCTCCTTCGTTCAGGTGGTAAATAACGTCGCAGAAGATTTTATAGGGGAGAGGGTTAGACTTCTAGCAGTGAAGAAGCGAGAAGGATCGGAGAGATACCCGTTTACTTTCGAGCACAAGTCATCAATTCCATTTCCAGAAAAGAATATCGTACAATCGTCAGCGTAAGAGGCAATCGAGACTCCCTCTGGTGGTTGAGGGAGCTTGGAAATATAAAGGCTAAACAGTAGTGGGGAAAGGACACCACCCTGTGGAACCCCCTGTTTTATTTTTCTAAAAGCTTAAACAGACGGCAGCGTTGATCCGGATTAACTCGGACTTAATCCGGATCAACTGCAGTTAATTCCCGCTGCCGTCTGTTTATGCTTTTAGTTTGCTTGATTTGTCTCGTAAACATTACTGACGAGTGTCGACCACTCAGGTAATTCGCTGACCACTGTTTGAGTCTCTGTGGGAGTGAGGGGGTCTCTACGTCTTCTACCACCGTGGAGTGGTTGACGGTATCAAACGCCTTTGACAGGTCCAACGCTACTAAAATAGTTTTCTCACACGGCTACGTGTTATCTCGAGTGTTTATGGCGTTAAGTGCTGTTGTTGTGCTGTGCACTTTACGGAAACCATGCTGATGGGTCAGGTGGTTCGCAAAACACGGGAGTAACAAGGCCTCTAGTGTCTTCGCTACCGGGGAAAGGAGTGTTATCGGGCGATAAGACCCTCCTTTGTTGGCTGGTTTTCCCGGTTTGATCAGTGGGACCATTCTCTCCGTCTTCAAGATGTCTGGAATGACGAGAGTGGCCATTGACAGATTGGGGACCTCTGTTAGGTACGCTACTCCCGCAGGTCCCAAATTTTTCAGCATTAGCATGCGTATTCCGTACGGTCCCATGGCTTTAGAGGTTTTCGCCTTTCCGATGGCTACCTGAAGTTCACCGCTGGTGAAAACAAGAGGCGCACTTGTCGGCAGTTTGTGCAGCCTTCTGGTCACTCGACGCTTGGCTTTGTCCACTGGAGGATGCAGTATAAACTTCCGGCTATTGTAGCTCGCGCATCGCTCTGGGTCCGATGAAGCGCGGTCGCCGAAAGATATTTCGACTCTGTCGTTGCGCTTTGTCGGATTGGACAGTGACCTCGCGTTTGACCAAAGCTTACTCATACCAGAGGCGAAAATGCAAGTCTTCAGATGATCCCACTTTTTCGGCTTATGTACTTTCACAAGCTGCCGCATCTCCGTGTTGAGGTCCCTGATACGGGGATTTCCGGGATCGGCCTGACGAAGGTTGTCTCCCTCGTCGGCTAGGACAGCCGCTTCAGCAGGGAAGTTTGAACGGGGGACCGTTATGCAACCAGCTGGTACGAAGCGAGCTGCAGTCGTTCCCACGACAGTCGGGTCTACGTAACCGGAACGACCCAGATTTATATCTGGCCAAGGACTGTCACTCCAGCAACACTCCCCAAAAAGTCTTTGGGGAGTTTGTATGCTGTTACAACAACAACAACAAGCGAGCTGCAGTAGCAGTGATAACCCTGCGGAACTTACGTTCACCTAGATGAACGTCCGTTGGTGTGGGGAGGGCAGAGAAGGTGCTTTCAGTAAATTCCGCGAAGCCTTTCCAATCAGCTTCGGTAAAGTTGATATAGGTCCGGTGTTCCGCGGAAGCAAAGTCGGCAGGTTTATCGATCGAGATGACTATGGGCAGATGGTCTAATGCCAAGGTCAGCATAGGTTGTTGTTGTTGTTGTAGCAGCATACAAATTCCCCAAAGACTTTTTGGGGAGTGTTGCTGGAGTGACAGTCCTTGGCCAGATATAAATCTGGGTCGTTCCGGTTACGTAGACCCGACTGTCGTGGGAACGCGTTCCGGTTACGTAGACCCGACTGTCGTGGGAACGTAGGTCGCCATGATATGCTGTTTATCAGACCAGCGCTGACTATTGTTATGTCTGGCGAGCTGCAGCAACGGCCCATAATCCTGGTGGGAGCGTTGTCGTTCATTATGCATAACGTCGAATCGTCTATCTGCTCAGCCAAGTGTATTCCCCTACGATCATTTGACAGGCTTGAATGCCAAAGATCGTGGTGCGCATCAAAGTCGCCAACTACCATACGGTTTTAACCTCTGAGGAGCGCACCTATTTCAGGGTGATATCCTGCCGGGCAGCCGGTGATATAGGGTATATAAGCGTTAAATATTTCGAGTTCGACATCGCCTGACCGGATAGCAATGCCCAGACATTCTAGGCCTGCGGTCGATGTCTGCTTCAATGTTGAATTGCTGTGCAATTTCGTCTCTTGGACCGCAGCTATCAATATTCCATGCCTTCCCATGAAGACGGTTATCTCCTCGATCTTGCTCTGAAGTCCGTTACAGTTAAATTGAAGGAGCTTCGTGGTTTTCGGGCGACGTGTTGTTATGCGGGGGGTGAGAGATGTGTGTTGCCTAACCGCCATAGGCTGTGTGCGCTGCTGTGGGACGTGCCGCCCTGTGGTGGTAGTGGGTGGCGCCGCAGATGGAGCTTGCGACCGTGCAGCGCGACACGGGCCCTCGAAATTCCCCGTCCAATCTCGCGTGGTGCGCAGACCTGAACATGCCCTAAAGTGGCACCAGCCGAGGCAGGTGTTGCACTTGACTGATGTCATATTACGGAATATCCTGGTTTGACACACCCTGCAGATTGTAGGGGGAGCTAAGAGTTGTTAGCGGCGGCGTTTGGGTAGCGGTGCAGGTGTGTCTGTGGTGGTTCTGTCTATTGTGTTGTGTTGTTGTGCTGTGGTGTTTGTGTTGAGCTTCTCAGGCGGACTGGAGTTTGCCGTGGGGGCAGCTCTGTTGGATCCGCAGGGCGCCACAAATGAAGTGGTCCACTGATGATGTGTCCGAAGGCCTGAGAAGACTCTAAGGTGACTCCACCCGTTGCAAGTATTGTACTTGACTGAGGTGGAGTTATGGTGTAGTCGTCTCTGTCATACACACCAGGTGTAAGTTTCTGGCCCAGGGTTTGACTCGATGTCAGCCCTGAGCAGAAGAATACGTAGCAGATGTAGCCCAATGGACGAACAACGTCTGAGATATTTCGCCGACCTAAACTGAGTTAGATCGCCAAAACAACAGCCTTGGTCGGGTAAAACCCTAGTCATTCCGGTACGTAGAACCGGCTGTCGTGGGAATGACATTGGGCCGATAAGGCTATTTGGTGAAGATAGAAGATTTTTTGCAGAGTGTTTGAGAGTCTAATGTACATAATTTCATACTGTTCAATAAATATTTTAATACTTTTTTAACAATCGTTTGGTGAATTCCTACCGACATCACTTGTATATAGTTTCACCAAGGGGAAAACGATATTTTTTCGGTTTTGCTCAGCAAAGTGCCGGATTTCCAAATCACTAGACAAAATGGGAACATTAGTTATTATATTTGGATCCAGAAAACTCATGTTTTAGGATATGCCATTCTAACGCAATGATATTCTTTCTTGCCTCACACCACCATCAAGATTTTATATAACCCTTACACCCCAACCTAATATAAACGCACGCCGCACAATGGTCCG
>NW_023458560.1:239150-246996 GCF_013731165.1 Rhagoletis pomonella | reverse complement strand
GAATGCGGACCATTGTGCGGCGTGCGTTTATATTAGGTTGGGGTGTACGGATGATATAAAATCTTGATGGTGGTGTGAGGCAAGAAAGAATATCATTGCGTTAGAATGGCATATCCTAAAACATGAGTTTTCTGGATCCAAATATAATAACTGATGTTCCCATTTTGTCTAGTGATTTGGAAATCCGGCACTTAGCTGAGCAAAACCAAAAAAATATCGTTTTCCCCTTGGTGAAACTATATACAAGTGATGTCGGTAGGAATTCACCAAACGATTGTTAAAAAAGTAAATAAATTAAATAAATATATTATTATATATATATATTAAATTAAAATTAAATATATAAATTAAATTAAAATATTTATTGAACAGTATGAAATTATGTACATTAGACTCTCAAACACTCTGCAAAAAATCTTCTATCTTCACTAAATAGCCTTATCGGCCCAATGCCATTCCCACGACAGCCGGTTCTACGTACCGGAATGACTAGGGTTTTACCCGACCAAGGCTGTTGTTTTGGCGATCTAACTCAGTTTAGGTCGGCGAAATATCTCAGACGTTGTTCGTCCATTGGGCTACATCGAGTCAAACCCTGGGCCAGAAACTTACACCTGGTGTGTATGACAGAGACGACTACACCATAACTCCACCTCAGTCAAGTACAATACTTGCAACGGGTGGAGTCACCTTAGAGTCTGCTCAGGCCTTCGGACACATCATCAGTGGACCACTTCATTTGTGGCGCCCTGCGGATCCAACAGAGCTGCCTCCACGGCAAACTCCAGTCCGCCTGAGAAGCTCAACACAAACACCACAGCACAACAACACAACACAATAGACAGAACCACAACAGACACACCTGCACCGCTACCCAAACGCCGCCGCTAACAACTCTTAGCTCCCCCTACAATCTGCAGGGTGTGTCAAACCAGGATATTCCGTAATATGAAATCAGTCAAGTACAACACCTGCCTCGGCTGGTGCCACTTTAGGGCATGTTCAGATCTGCGCACCACGCGAGATTGGACGGGGAATTTCGAGGGCCCGTGTCGCGCTGCACGGTCGCAAGCTCCATCTGCGGCGCCACCCACTACCACCACAGGGCGGCACGTGGGCAGCGCACACAGCCTATGGCGGCTAGGCAACACACATCTCTCACCCCCCAGCATAACAACACGTCTCCCGAAAACCACGAAGCTCCTTCAATTTAACTGTAACGGACTTCAGAGCAAGATCGAGGAGATAACCGTCTTCATGGGAAGGCATGGAATATTGATAGCTGCGGTCCAAAAGACGAAATTGCACAGCAATTCAACATTGAAGCAGACATCGACCGCAGGGATACCATCCTAGAATGTCTGGGCATTGCTATCCGGTCAGGCGATGTCGAACTCGAAATACTTAACGCTTATATACCCTATATCACCGGCTGCCCGGCAGGATATCACCCTGAAATAGGTGCGCTCCTCAGAGGTTAAAACCGTATGGTAGTTGGCGACTTTGATGCGCACCACGATCTTTGGTATTCAAGCCTGTCAAATGATCGTAGGGGAATACACTTGGCTGAGCAGATAGACGATTCGACGTTATGCACACTGAACGACAACGCTCCCACCAGGATTATGGGCAGCTGCAGCAGCTCGCCAGACATAACAATAGTCAGCGCTGGTCTGATAAACAGCATATAATGGCGACCTATGCTGACCTTGGCATTAGACCATCTGCCCATAGTCATCTCGATCGATAAACCTGCCGACTTTGCTTCCGCGGAACACCGGACCTATATCAACTTTACGGACGTTCATCTAGTTGAACGTAAGTTCCGCAGGTTTATCACTGCGACTGCAGCTCGCTTCGTACCAGCAGGTTGCATAACGGTCCCCCGTTCAAACTTCCCTGCTGAAGCGGCTGTCCTAGCCGATGAGCGTGACAACCTTCGTCAGGCCGATCCCGGAAATCCCCGTATCAGGGACCTCAACACGGAGATGCGGCAGCTTGTGAAAGTACATAAGCCGAAAAAGTGGGATCATCTGAAGACTTGCATTTTCGCCTCTGGTATGAGTAAGCTTTGGTCAACCGCGAGCTCACTGTCCAATCCGACAATGCGCAACGACAGAGTCGAAATATCTTTCGGCGACCGCGCTTCATCGGACCCAGAGCGATGCGCGAGCTACAATAGCCGGAAGTTTATACTGCATCCTGCAGTGGACAAAGCCAAGCGTCGAGTGACCAGAAGGCTGCACAAACTGCCGACAAGTGCGCCTCTTGTTTTCACCAGAGGTGAACTTTAGGTAGCCATCGAAAACCTCTAAAGCCATGGGACCGTACGGAATACGCATGTTAATGCTGAAAAATTTGGGACCTGCGGGAGTAGCGTACCTAACAGAGGTCCTCAATCTGTCAATGGCCACTCTCGTCATTCCAGACATCTTGAAGAAAGGAGAGAATGGTCCCACTGATCAAACCGGGAAAACCAGCCAACAAAGGAGGGTCTTATCGCCCGATAACACTCCTTTCCCCGATAGCGAATACACTAGAGGCCTTGTTACTCCCGTGTTTTGCGAACCACCTGACCCATCAGCATGGTTTCCGTAAAGTGCACAGCACAACAACAGCACTTAACGCCATAAACACTCGAGATAACACGTAGCCATGTGAGAAAACTATTTTAGTAGCGTTGGACCTGTCAAAGGCGTTTGATACCGTCAACCACTCCACGGTGGTAGAAGACGTAGAGGCCCCCTCACTCCCACAGAGACTCAAACAGTGGTCAGCGAATTATCTGAGTGGTCGACACTCGTCAGTAATGTTTAGAGACAAATCAAGCAAACTAAAAGCATAAACAGACGGCAGCGGGAATTAACTGCAGTTGATCCGGATTAAGTCCGAGTTAATCCGGATCAACGCTGCCGTCTGTTTAAGCTTTTATAAAAATAAAACAGGGGGTTCCACAGGGTGGTGTCCTTTCCCCACTACTGTTTAACTTTTATATTTCCAAGCTCCCTCAACCACCAGAGGGAGTCCCGATTGCCTCTTACGCTGACGATTGTACGATATTCTTGTCTGGAAATGGAATTGATGACTTGTGCTCGAAAGTAAACGGGTATCTCTCCGATCCTTCTCGCTTCTTCACTGCTAGAAGTCTAACCCTCTCCCCTATAAAATCCTCTGCGACGTTATTTACCACCTGAACGAAGGAGGTCAGACTACCACTAGGTATCCACGTCGATGACACACCAATTCCGACAGTGAATAATCCTAACATACTCGGAGTAACATTCGACAGTCTCCTCTCCTTCTCTGAGCACATTACCGCAATTGTCAATAAATTACAGAGCCGCAACATACAAGGCAATTGGCCGGCCGGTTCTAAATTACGCAGCACCAGTGTGGTCGCCGGGGACCAGTAGGACGCAGTGGATGAAGCTACAGACAGCACAAAACACCGCACTACGGACAGCGACCGGATGCCTCTGATGTCGCGAGAGCAACACCTGCACGACGAGGCGAAAAAGCTCCCCAAAAAGGAGCACAACACAATGCTCTGCAAGCAATTCCTAGTAGGGAGCCAGAGACGTGAACACCCGAACAGACACCTGCTTGCAGGGGAGCCCTCACCAAGGCATGTCAGAAGGCATCTATACGAACTGACGGACGAAGTCCGGAGGTTCATAAAGCAGCCTGTGAATGCCGTTCTGGGCAAACAACCACCAGACATAGACGAGACGGAGCTTCGTCTGCCTCGGGAGACACGGACCACAATAGCCCAACTTCGCTCTGGCTATTGCAGCAAGTTGAACTCGTACCTGAGCAGATTAGATGCAGATGTGCCAAACGAATGTCCGGCATGCGGAGAGACACCCCACGACTCAAATCATCTCTTCGTATGCCCGGAAAACTCAACGCAACTAACGCCTCTGTCCCTGTGGACAGACCCAACATCGGCTCAATGTACAATAAAACGAACAGTGAATTTTACACTTGTTTCTTTATTTTTCTGGACTGTTTTTCAGAGTTTAGGGGCCATGCTTTTGCATAATTTAATGGAATAGGATATTTCCTGTATTATTATATATATATTTCGTCTCATCTCCCACCTTTTTTACAGAGGTGATCGCAAAAGAAGGCGCCTACTTCTTACCATAATTTAAGAAACATAAAAAAAAATAAAAAAAATAAAACTAAAAAACTGAGTACGAAAAGTTATCTTGCAAATAGAACAAAATGTTGATTATATTTGATTTTTTTTTTTCTAAACTCAATATATTGGATGCT
Organism: Rhagoletis pomonella; assembly: GCF_013731165.1. Taxonomy (NCBI): domain Eukaryota; kingdom Metazoa; phylum Arthropoda; class Insecta; order Diptera; family Tephritidae; genus Rhagoletis; species Rhagoletis pomonella. The sequence continues at coordinate 242,718 of NW_023458560.1, read as the reverse complement.
CGTATGTTTAAAGTTACGTGTTAAATTTATCGAATACTGGACACGACTCAGGGTTGTAAAATCTACTCGAGTTATCATACACGGAAGTGTTGAAAAAGTTTTAATCCAACATGAAAACCACCCATAATCATATCAAAAGTCGATGTTTCAGTAATCATCTCCGATCAAAATTAATATCGTATCTTGGTAACTTCTCGAGAAAACTGTGATTTTATATAATTCTTGTGGAATATACACTTATGACTTTTTTATGCGGTTTGTTTTTATGTGGATTTGAATTTATGTGGTTTTTCAAAACATTTTTTCGCTGCGATTTTGCTTTTTGAGAGTTGTTATTACTTTTTTTAGTGCGTTAGAGACAATGCTTCTGATAATTAATTTGTCTTTGTATTCTTACATAATTCATGTATTTATTGTATTTTTTTGTTTTTGGTTAAAATACAGGTAAAATTTTGTTTATTTAATTTTTGTTCACTGAACATTGTTCAGTTGTAAATGGAATAATAAGAGTTGAAGTGAAGAAATAAATTGTTTTGTCTTGCTTAATATTGCCTCACTGGGTTTTTTTATGCGGTTTTTTGGAATTTTTTACTTGGGAGTATCTGAATTGCGGTTTTTGGAAATGCTGGAACGCATCCCATATATTATATGAGGTTAAAGAACATTTTATGCGGATTTTTTTTTATATGCGGCTTTCCGAGAAGTAAATGTATATATTAGACTGACCAGAAAAAACGAAAGTGCTTATTTTTTGACGCTCTAAACGTTTCAGCTTCCGTTATGGCTAAAAACGATCCCCTGAAAAAATGGTCCAAAAATATTAACATTTAGAGGCCTCACGTGGACGTTTTGTGCCTCCGCCTCAAGTGCTTAAAATTACTCTTCACTCAACCAGTGCGCACACGAATACCCTTACATAATTGAAGTTTTTTAATGTCTTTCATTATGTTTGCAAGGTCGCTGATATATTACGAAAAATTCTTTAAAAAAAAAAACAATTATTAGGTGTGTACTCATATTGAGAGGACAAAATTATCCAGCAGAAAAAATTCTGAGAATTTAGCAGCATTCGCTCTCAAAGAGACAAAATATCCACAGATGTACGAGAACGCAAAATTTGCAAAAACTTGCAGCCTTCGAAACAGCTTGATCACTTCCACAGTTGCCACTGGTGGGTCATTTGGCAATTTATTTTCTGCTTGGTACATTTTCCCAGATTTTGCATTTTATACAATTGCATACTTTTGAAATCGAAAAACCTTTTTAAAAGACAAATTAATTATATCGGAATGAATGAAATATTTTTCTCAAAAAAAGAGAATATCCTCCAAACACCCATCCTTGATCAAAAAAAAAAAGTGTGTGGATATCTACAAATGTACATTTATGTAGATGCTACAAATCTACATACATTTAAAATTGTAAAATTCTAATTTCAACAATCAACCTACCAAAACTGCCAAATTCGACCAACAAAACTTCAGCTTGCTGCATTTTTATCTATTTTGGTATATTTAGAGGACAATTATGGTAAAAACGAAAATTGACATACGGCAACCATAGTCAGCACACATTAAAGTAAACAAACTGGAGATTAATAGTAAATTAGCTAAAAATAAACTCAACAAACCTTGTGCTTAATACCTTTACACTCTTTTTCGTTGTATACTGGCAATAATAATAAAATTTGCCATAAATAATTCAATATGATCATATATTCTTTTGTTTATTTACATACATATGTTTGTGTTCAGCTGATTTTCTTACTTGCAAGTTTTCGCTGGAAAAAATTTTTCCAGCACAAATTTGCAGCTCTCTATCACATTTTGGTCTATCACTTTCCCCTACTTGCAAGTTTTTTGGGTACGAGAACGCAAAACCAGTAAAATTTTTCTAAAACTGTTGATAGTTTTGCGTACGAGTACACTCCTACTGATTATTTCTTAGAGAAAATTTTCGCAATTTTTTATCATTGGTAATTTTTATAGCCACAACTTTGACAAATAAAAGGAGTCATCGCAGAGAATACTACGTTCATTTTATTTTGAGATATTACGAAAGAATCTTAAAAATAAGAGAAAAAATTAAAATTGCGCTTTAAAAGTTGATTATTTCTTAGAAATAAATTGCAATTTTTTTAACACTACTAGATACTCATATTTATAGCCACATCTTTGGCAAACGAAATGAGTCATCGCAGAGAAAATGGCGTTCGTTATTTCTCGAGACATCGGTTAATTAATATGAGAAATATTTGTATTTAACACCGGCCACACATCCAGGCACTGGTTCAGTAATTTACCGACATCTCGAGAAACAACGAACTCAATATGAGTAATAATAATAGATTGGCGCTTACACATATGTTAGTGCTTGGCCGAGCTTCTCCTCCGATTTGTGGCGCGCGCCTTGATGTTGTCACACGAAGGGTAGGGACCTACAGTTTTACACCGACTCCTAAAGGCTGTTTTTCATGGCAGAAATACACTCGGAGGTTTGCCATTGCCTGCCGAGAGGCGACCGTTGTTAAAAAAAAAACCTTTTTTCTACATTTTTTGGCGATGTTGCTTTGACCAGGGCTTGAACCCAGGCCCTGCGGAGTGGAAGCGCGCACTGCGTACCACTTCACCAAAGCGGCCATAGAAAAAACCTTTTTTCTACATTTTTTGCGATGTTGCTTTGACCAGGGCTTGAAACCAGGCCCTGCGTAGTGGAAGCGCGCACTGCTTATCACTACACCACTGCGTAGTAGTATTGTTAAAAAGTAGCAAATTTTTTCTAAGGAATAATCAACTTTTAAAGGCCAATAATATTACTATTTGTTTTTTTAAGATTTTTTCGTAATATCTCCAAATGAAATAAACGCAATCATATATCGATGGCTAAGTGGAAGATCGACCTATCTCGGCCGCCAGATCGAAAAGGCCCTATCTCAGAAAATTTTTCAACAACGCTCTATCTCAGAAAACTTTTCAAGAATGCCCTACTTCAGAATTTGATTGAAACACGCCCTATCTAAGAATTTGGCTGAAGTACGCCCTATCTAAGCTGCCGATTCAAAAACGCCCTATCACAGCTTATTATACCCAAGCCCACTTGTGCACAAGGGTATATTAACTTTGTTCACATAGCGGTTGTTTGTAACAGCCAAAACGAATCGAGATAGATATAGACAAATGCGTACATAAATGCTCAGAATGAATAGAGAAGTCGATTAAGCCATGTCTGTCTGTCCGTCCGTCTGTCCGTCCGTCCGTGTACACGATAACTCGAGCAAAAATTCAGATATCTCAACGAAATTTGGTATGTAGGTTTCCATTTATCCAAGGTAGGTTGGTATTGAAAATGGGCGAAATCGGACTGTAACCACGCCCACTTCCCATATAACGGTTATTTTCAGAAATACGAAGACTGCGATACTTTAGTAACTACTGAAGATTATTCACTCAAAATTGATATTTGCAATAACTTTTAGACCAAAAATAAGAATATTGTGGCGAATACTGCGGCAACACAAAGCAAACAACGAGAAATAGGCAGAATGTTCGAAGAATGACGTAGAATGTTC
>NW_023458560.1:232136-239050 GCF_013731165.1 Rhagoletis pomonella | reverse complement strand
GACGCTCTATATTCGTTATTTCGTGGCCGATTTTCAATATTTTTTTTAAATTAATCATAACACAATTCTTAACAATCTTTTTGCTGTCGATTGTTAAATTACTTGTTTGTTTATACAATATTTACTGTAAATTTTGGCATTATGTCAATGCAAGGTGCAATCCCTTATTCCTCGGACTAAAACTAGTAAAACTGTCAAAAAATAAAAATTCGCTCAGAGCGAGAGAGTAACACTGAAAAATACGGGATCGCTTTCTAGTAAAAAATGGTAACTTCTGTCAACTTCAACATAACCTCCAAATTTTGGTTGTAAATTTTTGCTTGCATGTAAATAACCAAAAATACTTTCAAATTCATTAGAATTCACACAAACAAGTAATTAAATACTTTTCAACATGCATTAGCAGATTGCACTTTTCTTTTGTTTACAATTTGGTTGCCAAACACACTACAGCTGATTGTTTGACACAATTACCAGAATTTACCAGCAAAAAATTCTCGGACTAAAACTGGTAACTTCTGACTGAGAGAGGACCTCATTTACTCTCTTTTTTGTCCTCTCAATAGTCAGAGAACCGAGTACGGGATCGATTTCCAGTAAAATCTGACTGATTCTGACTATTTCTGACTAGTCCGGAGTCGTACGGAATCGCAACTACAATTGAAAACCCTGTATTTACCCTTTAAAACCACAAGTTTACTGAATAAGATTATTCATGAAATTAAACTTACTATTCTTGTTTTCCATTTTTTGTCCAACGCACATAAAAACATTCAGTCATTCCTAATTTTGTCATCAGATGGCAAATATTTTCGGTTTGAAAGAAATAAGCACAAAATATCCCTGCAAACCAAAGTTCCCGAAATCTTAACGAAATCTTTAGGAAAGAAAAATATATGAAGTGGTTGACACGAACTCGTAAAGAAATTTCGGTACGAAAAATAAAGAAAATACTGAAAAAAGTCTGCAAGAAATTCTTCACATAGCAGCATTATTTTCATTTCTTCACCGATTTTTTCCGAAATTTCGTAAAAGAATGGTAGTGTGCGTAATTTATTTCATTTTAGAAAATTCGGAAAAAAATCGGATGGGATCTTTCCGAATTCGTTAAAATTTCTTTACGATTCAGAATACTCTGAAAAAATGGTTTGCAGGGAACTTTCGACGATTTAATTTGTGTTTGTATTTACATATATATTTTTCAGTCGGTTTCATTTTTCACACTTGAAAAATTTTAAATGATAAATTTGTCACAAGGCTTCCGAGCTGTGAATTTAAACCCTCGCAAATGAAATGTCAAAATTTGTATGGACAGCCATTTGCACAAAAAGGGAAACTTTGCGCGGTAATTTTGGAGCGCAACTTTGCGCAGTGTGCTGTGCAACCCTCAATCAGCTATTTTGTTTACATTCATTTTGGTTTGTGCTCAACGCTTTTTCGAAATAATTGTGGTAAGACTTAAATATTTACTCAAATTTGAGTTTCAATTGTTCAACTTTCTAAATTAAGTATAGTCAAATAATTAAATGTCAGAAATTGTGTAAAATATAAAATTGTCCTCATGAAACACGTGGCGCAAAGTTGTAAAATATTTTTTTAGAAATACTTCAAATTTTTATTTTAAAATAATTACCGTCAGAGATCGAATCCATATTAAAATAAATAATTGCTCTCAATAATGTGAAACCTATTAGATTGCCAAAGTTTTCCAGCAAAGAAAACATACAAAATATTGGGAAAATCATATATGTAATACTTCTATATTGGCAGTAAGCTAACTTCTCAATGTGTAAGCATTCCGAAATCAAAGCGTGACAGTTTAGTACTGTTTTTGTCAATGTATTGTGTACTTGACCCAGTGGGAATTAGGAGCACGTAATAATACCTTATTAGCAACTTACTCTTCACCTGGCAGTCATTACCATTTCCCTGCCGAACGTCCCTTACTTTTACAAAGGCATGGCCGCCTTATGTATGTAGGAATTTAGAATGTACATTTGGTATCAGATATACTTCTGAGCCGCTTTACAAAGTAAGTTACGTGTAATGCAGAGCAGTCGCTCGGAGTAGTTCGGTGCTTGGAAATAACTTCGGCTGCACGTTATTTTGCAACTGACAACGTAATGTGTCTTCGGAGGTGTTCATTTTGCCCTTTACTAGTAGATGACATTGGCCATGATGACAATTTTGGTACTAAAAACTGAAAGAAAACATGGCTTACCTCGCAAGGTGCTTACCTATTTTCCCAGTGGGGAGTGCCGTTTTTGTATATGTGTTGTGTACATGTTTATTTATAAACGTATGTGTTCCTATTCTTTCGTACGTGTTTATTTATATATCTGTACTGTAGTGTTTTCGGACGGTACTAGCTCTTACTGCCAATATAGGAGTATTACATATATGGGAAAATAGCGTTTTGAAGCCGTATCACATAACGATCGAAAAAAGCGGCTAAATACTCGAATAAATATTTTTTCCTAAAAACACGTTTTAGGCAATTAAATCCGCCGGTAACACGGTACTATGTTTTACAAAACATTGAATTGATATGTTACTGCAGTATTAAGGCTCTGTTATGCATACTTGGCATTGCTTGAGAGTTGTCACATAAGGAATCTGTTAAATGAGCTTCGCGTGTAAGCTGTTACCCAACGCACAGCATTACATACGTAGAAGTCTGTTGGTTTTTGATTTCTACGTAAAAATGGTATAGCAGTGCATGCAATGCCAAGTATGCATAACAGAGCCTTAACACAAGCTTTTCTTTCTTTACGAAAACAAGTTTAAAAGAGTATATTGCTTTACCTAACCTAATTATTTTTTGAGTTCTGTAATAATTATTGAAATGACACTCCACTTCTGGTTCCTCTGAGGTATCCTTTACACGTAACAAGAATGAAAATTTGTTTTTTTACCAACTTGCTTTTTGACCACATGCGCTTATGGGTTTTTACAATTTTGGACCACTGTACGGACTCCACGGTTTAGATAAAAATTATGTAAATACATTTAAACTGCATTATCGAATACTTATCGGCTAAAAATCGCATTGATTTTTAATATTTTGTTTTATTTGGCGTCGTTTTGCACTTTTTTCTATATAAACGTGAATTTATTGTAGAAGAATGGCTCTTACTATGAGTTGCATTCGATAACCAGCGAAGATCGAAAATGAAACTCGTATTATGAGCTATGCAACCGTGTCGAAATTTTCGTTGAGTATCGAATCTTCTTTCGAACGGAATTTTGCTTCCTATGGTGGAGCTAAGTGTTATATAATTGTGAAAAATTTATAATTTTACATTTGTTTTCTTACTTTTTGGCGGCTAGACACTAATTTTAAATTTTTTTTATTAATTTCATGCAGTTTAAACGTCGTGAATACTAAACACAAGCTCGAAAGGCTGGTTTCATTTATGAAAAGAAATACCAATACTCAGCACGATCTCTGATAACAAAATCGTAGAGCTATTGATAGTTTTAAATTATTTTAAATAGATTTGGTTCACAATCGTCTCTTTAGACAGTCCAAAGATTTTAATAAATCTGTAGACAAATTTCTTAAATATGTGTTATGTCAAAATATATTCGAAAGACTACACTTAAACTCTCTTAAACATTTTCTACTCCAGGCCAGTTTACTAAGCTCTCATCCTCTGACGAATCGTTGAACCAGGGGCCTATTTCATAAAAGTGACAGGTGCGGCTATAAAATTTCACTGCCAGAATTGTCGTCAACATTTTTCCTGTTTCATATATGTACGTTTGTAGGCAACTGTGAAAATATTTGGAAAACAATAGTAATAATAGCCGTGTTTTTTTTTACACGCATATACATCTACGCTTAACAGGCTAACCTAATATTCACGCACGCCACCAATTTATTGTCAAAAATTTCTCATGCACATGCAACTTGTATGAGATCAACCGAAATTGAACGGCGTGCGTATGAAGCTAACTCAATTTCCAATTTTTGTTCTGCGTGACATTTTGATTTGACGTTTCGCTCAATGAAATCAAATGCAAACGCATGCAAGTCAATTTCGGGTGACGCAAAAAAACAAATTCGACGGCATGCGTACCAAAACGCAAGCCGCGAATATAAGGTTAGCCTGTAACGTGTAAAAAAACAAGCACCGACAATTTTCATTTGAAAACAAGTAATTTTTATTTTATCGACAACTATTCATAAGCGCACAAAAAGTTTTTCGCTTACTGCTCCATACAAATTTTAAGCGCAGAATCGTATGCGTGTAAAAAAAACAAACACGCCTAACATGGAATATTGTCGACAATTGTCACTCTGACAAAATTGTCGCGACAATGGCGACAAAACCAAATAGCTCCGTCGGAAAGCTTTCACAGGAGAGTTTTGTAAATTTATTTATATGGTACTTGTGCGCATTTCATTACTTTTCAATAATTTGAATATTTCTTAAAACTAAAATAATGCAAATGCAATTATTACATATGATTTACATATAAATTTTATATGACTGGCGACAATTTTGTCAACGACAATTTTAAACCCCGACAATGACAATTTGTCACTTTTTGAATGGAATTTAAGAGGTGGTGACCATTTGTTTTATGAAACAAAACACCCATCAAACTGTCGAATTGTCACTGGCAACATGGAAAATGCCTGTCATTACAAAATTATCACTGTCGATTTAATTTGCACAAATTTACATACATATGTATAAGCACTAGGGTGGTCCAAAAATGCATGTGAAAAAGTAAAATCGGAATTTGTATGCTCTCATCCCCTAGAATTGTTCTATACCGAAAAAATATACCCTTCTTCATTTTGAAATCAAAAAATATTTGGAGATCTCTCAAAGCGCCCAAAGTTTTCCATGTATTTTATATGGGGGAAAAAACAACTTTTCGTAGAAATGGTATAGAATAGTTAGATAGTTAGATATCTATCTATCTATCTATCTATCTATCTATAGAATAGTTAGATAGATAGATATCTATCTATCTATCTATAGAATAGTTAAAAATCAATATTTTTCACCAGAAAACTGTTTACCTGCAGGAGATTCCCAATAATAATACACAATTGTTTATTTAAACATTTTTTCATCGCAATTATAATTTATAGGTCCGCCAAAAACCCCGAAAAGTGCAATGGGGCGACCAATAAAAAATCGTTAGTACTAAAAAATGGTTAAATATACAATTGGGTATTATTATTGAAAGTCTCTTGAAGAGAACCAGAGTTTTCCTATCGAAAAATATTGACTTTCAAGAATTCTATACCAATTCTACGAAAAATTTTATTTTTCCCATATAAAAATACATGGAAAACTTTGAGCGCTTTGAGCGACCTCTAAATATTTTTTGATTTCACAATAAAAAATAGGGGTATACTTTTTTCGATATAGAACAATCCTAGGGGGTGAGAGCATTACAATTCCACCTTTACTCTTTCTTGATCACCCTTACAATCACACTATTTAGGGTCAGTTTTTCAGTGCACGGCTGTAGTTTGAACTCAGTTTAAACGCCCGATCTGGCTGGTTTAAACTAAGATCAGCCAATCAAATGTGTTCAATTTAAACTCAGTTTACTTAATCTAAGTTTAAACTGGCTCTGAAAAACAGGCCCTTAGATTGCTCGATTTGTAAACAAAGCTTGTCTGCGGTGAAAAACATACTATTGTGAACAACCTAAACGAGCGAAATTCACAATAGCGTCATGATATGAAATGAAAATTCGTTCGATCAGCACTTTCGACCACAGTCGAAGATCGGCTGCAACTCATAATAGGGGCCAATATGTAACAGCAAAAATCCACCCGTTTTCTTAAATTTAAAGAATGTTAAATCTTTGTTATAATATAAGTCTTATACTATGTCTCCATTGTGACATTTAATGAAGATTTAGCAGTCTGACGAGATTTAACGTTAAATCTTTTGAGATTTACCATATAAAATTAAATCTCGCAAGGCAGTAGATTTACGTTAAATCTTCAATAATATTGATCAATAAATACAATTTGTTCGGTGTGGCAACAAATTCACATGCCATAAGTTAAATACAGTTTATATTTTCAATATACAGTTGCGGACAGTGAAATCTAGCCTATTAAAAAAACATGCATTTTCGTATTTTCAGGCGTTTTTATATCTTGGTTAGTTTTAAAGGTAAATTATTAATATTACTTTATTTACTTTATTATTTGGTATTATATTAATTTGGTCGTAATAAATTATTATTTTAAAAACTAGAAATTTATAAAAAAAATGTTTTTTGATAATTTGATGCATATTTGATGTTTCTCCGCTTTCTATAAATATTTTATGCGCTGCGACGTAAAATTTATAAAATTCGGTAATGGTTCTGCTTCGATAACATTGCACCAAACATCCTCTAGAACTCAGTTCGACTCAAGAAATGTATTGGCAGTCATATCTGATAGCCAGATCTTTATGATATGCCAAAGGCCCACGATTGGATTTTCGGTTCCGTCTTATGAATAACAGGGTTTATTTCCCCAACTGCTCTTTAAAAGTTTTTCTTTCGGCAAATGTTGTTCTTTACCGCGTCGATAATTTTTCTTAAATTCGGGAAGATGATTCGGAATATGGTACCATTCGTTACATTTTCCAGACTGTATAATATATACATATTTACCATAAATAAAAGGCCAATAATATGAAGAATTCACATAATGAAATTCCGCTCTGGTACCTTAATTTTATCTGTATTTCAATGTCCGCAACTGTATTTATAAAATCATACATAAGCGAACGCCAAATATTTAAAAATGTGAACGTCAAACATATCTCGTTGTGGCAATGGAGACGGTTGTGATTTAGCAACTGTATATATTAAATCTTAATAAATAAATCTCTCAATGGAGACATAGCATTACAGTCTGTAAAAAATAAAATAAAAAAATA
>NW_023458560.1:228176-232036 GCF_013731165.1 Rhagoletis pomonella | reverse complement strand
AAAAGTACCGATACGAGTAGCAAAACCAATTTCATAGTTTTATTTGTTATGGATTCTATTAAGACAGGTATGCACTTTATTTAACATTACAATTTCCATCTAAATTTTAGCCTGGTTTTATGTATTAAGCTGAATAATTAAGTGGAATAAATCGTTAGAAAAGCAGTGAAAATAATTGTGTGATATGAAGTACTTAGTCTAGAAGTGAGTTAAAAAACAGCCCCTTAAAACCGCCCCATGTTTTTAAAAGATTTTTTATTGTTGCTATCTGCAACTTCTGAGTTGAGGTTTGTGACTCGGAACGACTTGTATACCGTCACGCAAAGTTGTAATGAGTCAACATTTGATCATCCTTCAATCATTGTCGTCAAGCTCAACTACGGGCTGTTTAAATAGGGTCGGATCAAAGGGAGAGGGGTGTTAGTTGAGTGGGATTCGGCTGGAATGTGAAGAGATGGACATGCTGGACACTCATTGGGGATATTGGTGTCGAGTCTGGACAGGTAGCTGTTGAGGCGACTACAGTATCCAGACCGTAACTGGGTCAGGGTAACACAGGTCTCTCTTGTCAGTTGAAGCCACGTCCCTGCTACAGGTGGTGGGTGATTGGGCTCCGATCACGGCATTCATAGGCCGGGAGTCGTGGTAGGTGGTGCCCGACTCCCTACGAATGTCGTTGATCGCTCGTCGGTACGTCGTCGGGTCCAGTGGTTGATCTATGTATGTCTGGGCCGAGTCCTTATATATGGATAGGTGCCCCCTGACGTGCCTGCGCGGAGGCTCCTCTTCTAACAAGGGTTTGTTAGGGTGTTCGTTTCTGTGGCACCCCACCTGAAACTGCTTACGGAGTATTTTGATGTGCACCCTTACGGGGAGCATTTGGCCCTCGCTGGGTATGTGGTGCTCAGACGGCATAAGAAGGCACCCTGTCGCTGTCCGGAGAGCGGCGTTCTGACAAGTCTGTAGCTGCGTCCAACTAGTCCCCGGCGACCAAACTGGTGCTGCATAATTTAGAACCGGCCGGCCAATTGCCTTGTATGTTGCCAACAACGTTTCTTTATTGTTGTGGTTGTAGCGGCTACAATAACCCCGCCCAGATCGGTTAATATCTCAGTAGTTGTCATCAAGTTCCACTAACGGCAGCCCTAAGAAGCGTGCAGCCTCAATAGGGTCGGTTCTACTCAGGTATGAGTTTAACGTGCTGCAGTAGCCAGAGCGAAGTTAGGCTATTGTGGTTCTTGTCTCCCGAGGAAGATGAAGCTCCGTCTCGTCAATGTCCGGTGGCTGTGTGCCAAGAACGGCATTCACATGTCTGGAGTCTACATAACTCGAGACTGACTCCCTTTGAATGACGTTCAGGGCCCGGCGATATGCTGACGGGTTCAAAGGCTGCTTAATGAACCTCTGGACTTCGCCCGTCAGTTCGTAGAGATGCCTCCTGACGTGCATGGGTTGTCTATTTGGGTGGCCACGTCTGTGACTCCCAACCAGAAACTGCTCGCAGAGCATTATGTTATGCTCCTTAACGGGGAGCTGCGTAATTAAAAACCGGCCGGCCTATTGCCTTGTATGTTCCAGCAACGTTTCTTTGTCTTTGCCGCAAGTACTGCCGGCTAGCGACTTGAGGTCCTTGTTGCGGCTCTGTACTTTTTTGACAAGAGCGGTTGCGTGCGCAGAGAAGGATAGCAGACTATCGAAGGGTACTCCGAGTATTTTGGGGTTGTTCACCGTCGGAATTGGTGTGTCGTCGACGTGAATTCCCAGTGGTAGCCTGAACTCCTTCGTCCAGGTGGTGAACAAGATCGCAGAGGATTTCGCAGGGGAGAGGGCTAGGCTCTTTGCAGTGAAAAAGCAAGAAAACTCGGAGAGATACCCGTTTACTTTCGAACACAAGTCATCAATTCCATTCCCAGTCGCCATGATCGAGAAATCGTCGGCGTAAGAGACAATCGAGACTCCCTCTGGAAAGTTAAACAGTAACGGAGAAAGGACACCACCCTGTTTTATTTTCCTGAGTTTGCTCGATTTGTATCTAAACATTACCGACGAGTGTCGACCACTCAGATAATTTGTCGACAACCGTTTGAACCTCTGTGGGAGAGAGGAAGCCTCTATATCTTCTAGAAGCGTGGAATGGCTGACGGTGTCAAACGCCTTTGACAGGTCCAACACTACTAGAAAAGTTCTCTCACTGGGACAGTTACGTGTTATCCGAGTGTTTATGGCGTTAAGTGCTGTTGTTGTACTGTACACTTTACGGAAACCATAATGATGCTTCGCTGGGGTCAGGTGGTTCGTGAAGTACGGGAGCAGCAAGGCCTCTTGACCAGGCCGTTGGCTGGTTTCCCCGGTTTGAGCAGTGGGAGCACTCTCCCACCTTCCAGATGTCTGGGATGATGAGAGTGGCCATTGACAAATTGAGGAAATTTTTCAGCAACAACATGCATATTCCGTCGGGACCCAGGGCTTTGGAGGCTTTCGCCTTCCCGATGGCCACTTGAACTTCACCGCAAGTGAAAGCAAGGGGGGCACAAGTTGTTGGCAGTTTGTGCAGACTTCTGGTCACTCGACGCTTGGCTTTGTCTACCGGAGGATGCAGTATGAACTGCCGGCTAAAATAGCTCGCGCATCGCTCCGGGTCCGACGAAGCGTGGACGCCGAAAGAAATTACGACCCTGTCGTCATGCTTCGTCGGATTGGACAGTGACCTCACGGTTTACCAAAGCTTACTCACACCAGAGGTGAAGTTACAAGTGCTCAGATGCTCTTCCCACTTCTTCCGCTTATGTACGTTCACTAGTTGCCGAATCTCCGCGTTGAGATACGGATACGGGGATTCTTGGGATCGGCCTGAAGAAGCGAGCTGCAGCAGCAGTGACAACCCTTCGGACATAGGTCCGGTGATCGGCGGAAACAAAGTCGGCAGGTTTATCAATCGAGATGACTATGGGCAGTTGGTCTGATGCTAAAGTCAGCATAGGTCGCCATGATATGCTGTTTATCAGACCAGCGCTGACTATTGTTAGTTCTGGCTAGCTGCCGCAGCTGCCCATAATCCTGGTGGGAGCGTCGTCGTACATTGGGCATAATGTCGAATCGTCTATCTTCTCAGCCAAGTGTATTCCCCTACGATCATTTGACAGGCTTGAATGCCAAAGTCGCCAACTACCATATGGTTTTCACCTCTGAGGAGCGCACCTATATCAGGGTATGTACAGCCATGACAGCCGGTTCTACATACCAGAATGACTCGGGTTTTACCCGACCAAGGGCTATTGTTTCGGCGACCTAGCCCCGTTTATATCGGCGATACCCTTCAATTGTTTCAGTCAACATTTGATGGTATGCTTCAGTTTATGGAGCAAGAATTTTACAATTCAAAATATGATACAGGGATAACAGATATGAGTTAAAATATGTCCTCAATCAAACACAAATTTAAGCAGAAATGGTTAGCTGCTCGGGAAACGAAAATTCGGTTAAAATAAAAATAATAATAATGTTGAATGGCTAAATGGCATTATTTCGTTACCCAGTGCAAGTAAGTACGTAAATAACATGGCCGCTATCTTTAAAAATTTTTGTGCATATATGTATGCATATGCATATTTTAAATTAATATTTCAGAAAATGATGGATTTTTTCTGTTACAGGAGTAATTCCCGGTTGTCCGCAGAAATATTTCTTATAACAATTGACCTACACTGGCGGTCAAAAGTGGATAAGTGATGTTTAGATTTTAAAATTTTGAAAGTTTTTCAAGCTACAATTTATTTGCTATTTTCTAAAAAAAAAAACTATAAAAAATTTATATATTTTTTTATTTTATTTTTTACAGACTGTAATGCTATGTCTCCATT
>NW_023458560.1:223878-228076 GCF_013731165.1 Rhagoletis pomonella | reverse complement strand
ATTTTAAAATCTAAACATCACTTATCCACTTTTGACCGCCAGTGTAGGTCAATTGTTAAAAGAAATATTTCTGCGGACAACCGGGAATTACTCCTGTAACAGAAAAAATCCATCATTTTCTGGAATATTAATTTAAAATATGTTTTTACCTTACATGAAAACTAAAAAAATATATACAACCGGGAATTACTCCTGTAACAGAAAAAATCCATCATTTTCTGAAATATTAATGTAAAATATGTTTTTACCTTACATGAAAACTAAAAAAATATGTACATACATATATGCACACAAATTTTTAAAGATAGCGGCCATGTTATTTACGTACTTACTTGCACTGGGTAACGAAATAATGCCATTTAGCCATTCAACATTATTATTATTATTTTTTAACCGAATTTTCGTTTCCCGAGCAGCTAACCATTTCTGCTTAAATTTGTGTTTGATTGAGGACATATTTTAACTCACATCTGTTATCCCTGTATCATATTTTGAATTGTAAAATTCTTGCTCCATAAACTGAAGCATACCATCAAATGTTGACTGAAACAATTGAAGGGTATCGCCGATATAAACGGGGCTAGGTCGCCGAAACAATAGCCCTTGGTCGGGTAAAACCCGAGTCATTCTGGTATGTAGAACCGGCTGTCATGGCTGTACATACCCTGATATAGGTGCGATCCTCAGAGGTGAAAACCGTATGGTAGTTGGCGACTTTAATGCGCACCACGATTTTTGGCATTCAAGCCTGTCAAATGATCGTAGGGGAATACACTTGGCTGAGAAGATAGACGATTCGACATTATGCACAATGAACGACGACGCTCCCACCAGGATTATGGGCAGCTGCGGCAGCTAGCCAGAACTAACAATAGTCAGCGCTGGTCTGATAAACAGCATATCATGGCGACCTATGCTGACTTTAGCATCAGACCAACTGCCCATAGTCATCTCGATTGATAAACCTGCCGACTTTGTTTCCGCCGATCACCGGACCTATGTCAACTTTTCCAAAGCTGACTGGAAAGGCTTGGCGGATGTTACTGAAAGCGCCTTTACTGCCCTAACCGCACCAACCGACGTTCACGTAGGTGAGCGTAAATTCCGAAGGGTTGTCACTGCTGCTGCAGCTCGCTTCTCGCCAGCGGGATGTATCTCGGACCTCCGTCCGATTTTCCTGCTGAAGCGGCTGTCCTAGCCGACGAGCGAGACAACCTTCGTCAAGCCGATCCCGGAAATCCCCGTATCCGTATCTCAACGCGGAGATTCGGCAACTAGTGAACGTACATAAGCGGAAGAAGTGGGAAGAGCATCTGAAGACTTGTAACTTCACCTCTGGTGTGAGTAAGCTTTGGTCAACCGTGAGGTCACTGTCCAATCCGACGAAGCATGACGACAGGGTCGTAATTTCTTTCGGCGTCCACGCTTCGTCGGACCCGGAGCGATGCGCGAGCTATTTTAGCCGGCAGCTCATACTGCATCCTCCGGTAGACAAAGCCAAGCGTCGAGTGACCAGAAGTCTGCACAAACTGCCAACAACTTGGGCCCCCCTTGCTTTCAATTGCGGTGAAGTTCAAGTGGCCATCTGGAAGGCGAAAGCCTCCAAAGCCCTGGGTCCCGACGGAATATGCATGTTGAAGCTGAAAAATTTGGGTCCTGCGGGAGTTGCGTACCTAACGGAGGTCCTCAATTTGTCAATGGCCACTCTCATCATCCCAGACATCTGGAAGGTGGGAAAGTGCTCCCACTGCTCCCACTGCTCAAACCGGGGAAACCAGCCAACGAAGGAGATTCTTATCGACCGATAACACTCCTTTCCCCGGTAGCGAAGACACAAGAGGCCTTGCTGCTCCCGTACTTCACGAACCACCTGACCCCAGCGAAGCATCAGTATGGTTTCCGTAAAGTGTACAGTACAACAACAGCACTTAACGCCATAAACACTCGGATAACGTGGCCTAAACCTTAACCGTCCCAGTGAGAGAAATTTTCTAGTAGCGTTGGACCTGTCAAAGGCGTTTGACACCGTCAGCCATTCCACGCTTCTAGAAGATATAGGGGCTTCCTCTCTCCCACAGAGGTTCAAACGGTTGTCGGCAAATTATCTGTGTGGTCGACACTCGTCGGTAATGTTTAGAGACAAATCGAGCAAACTCCAGAAAATAAAACAGGGGATCCCACAGGGTGGTGTCCTTTCTCCGTTACTGTTTAACTTTTATATTTTAAAGCTCCCTCAACCACCAGAGGGAGTCTCGATTTTCTCTTACGCCGACGATGACTTGTGTTCGAAAGTAAACGGGTATCTCTCCGAGCTTTCTTGCTTTTTCACTGCAAAGAGCCTAGCCCTCACCCCTGCGAAATCCTCAGCGATCTTGTTCACCACCTGGACGAAGGAGTTCAGGCTACCACTGGGAATTCACGTCGACGACACACCAATTCCGACGGTGAACAACCCCAAAATACTCGGAGTACCCTTCGATAGTCTGCTATCCTTCTCTGCGCACGCAACCGCTATTGTCAAAAAAGTACAGAGCCGCAACAAGGACCTCAAGTCGCTAGCCGGCAGTACTTGGGGCAAAGACAAAGAAACGTTGCTGGCAACATACAAGGCAATAGGCCGGCCGGTTTTTAATTACGCAGCTCCCCGTTAAGGAGCATAACATAATGCTCTGCAAGCAGTTTCTGGTTGGGAGTCACAGACGTGGCCACCCAAATAGACAACCCAGGCACGTCAGGAGGCATCTCTACGAACTGACGGGCGAAGTCCAGAGGTTCATTAAGCAGCCTCTGAACCCGTCAGCATATCGCCGGGCCCTGAACGTCATTCAAAGGGAGTCAGTATCGAGTTATGTAGACTCCAGACCTGTGAATGCCGTTCTTGGCACACAGCCACCGGACATTGACGAGACGGAGCTTCATCTTCCTCGGGAGACAAGAACCATAATAGCCTAACTTCGCTCTGGCTACTGCAGCACGTTAAACTCATACCTGAGTAGAACCGACCCTATTGAGGCTGCACGCTTCTTAGGGCTGCCGTTAGTGGAACTTGATGACAACGACTGAGATATTAACCGATCTGGGCGGGGTTATTGTAGCCGCTACAACAACAACAATAAAGAAACGTTGTTGGCAAAATACAAAACAATTGGCCGGCCGGTTCTAAATTATGCAGCTACAGACTTGTCAGAACGCCGCTCTCCGGACAGCGACAGGGTGCCTTCTTATGCCGTCTGAGCACCACATACCCAGCGAGGGCCGAATGCTCCACGTAAGGGAGCACATCAAAATACTCCGTAAGCAGTTTCAGGTGGGGTGCCACAGAAATGAACACCCTAACAAACCCTTGTTAGAAGAGGAGCCTCCGCGCAGGCACGTCAAGGGGCACCTATCCATATATAAGGACTCGGCCCAGACATACATAGATCAACCACTGGACCCGACGACGTACCGACGAGCGATCAACGACATTCGTAGGGAGTCGGGCACCACCTACCACGACTCCCGGCCTATGAATGCCGTGATCGGAGCCCAATCACCCACCACCTGTAGCAGGGACGGGGCTTCAACTGACAAGAGAGACCTGTGTTACCCTGACCCAGTTACGGTCTGGATACTGTAGCCGCCTCAACAGCTACCTGTCCAGACTCGACACCAATATCCCCAATGAAGGTCCAGCATGTGGAGACTCCCCGCTCGACACCAACTACCTCTTCACATTCCAGCCGAATCCCACTCAACTAACACCCCTCTCCCTTTAATCCGACCCTATTTAAACAGCCCGTAGTTGAGCTTGACGACAATGATTGAAGGATAATCAAATGTTGACTCATTACCACTTTGCGTGACGGTATACAAGTCGTTCCGAGTCACAAACCTCAACTCAGAAGTCCCTGTCAACAAAATAATACAAAATTATGTCAGCAATTGCAGATAGCAACAATAAAAAATCTTTTAAAAACATGGGGCGGTTTTAGGGGGCTGTTTTTTAACTCACTTCTAGACTAAGTACTTCATATCGCACAATTATTTTCACTGCTTTTCTAACGATTTATTCCACTTAATTATTCAGCTTAATACATAAAACCAGGCTAAAATTTAGATGGAAATTGTAATGTTAAATAAAGTGCATACCTGTCTTAATAGAATCCATCACAAATAAAACTATGAAATTGGTTTTGCTACTCGTATCGGTACTTTT
>NW_023458560.1:209822-223778 GCF_013731165.1 Rhagoletis pomonella | reverse complement strand
ACAAATAAAACTATGAAATTGGTTTTGCTACTCGTATCGGTACTTTTGGATATGAAGATATTCCGTATAAACTGGATTAATTTTTTCAAGTAATAAATTAATCATCCTGTACGTTGGGCCGTGCATACGCCGCACAGTGTTCTATTTTTGAAATAAAGGGACAAAATCAAACGATAAGAGATAGCAAAATAAATGTAAAGGTGTTTTAAAGCTTTTCAGATGGGGAGTTCAGGAAAAATTAGCTCGTGTTAGCCTTTAACACGAACAGTATGCAATGAAGTCTTTAAAAAGTTTTAAACCGATACTTTTGCTGATCTCACATCAAGGACTTCATTTCCTTTGTCGCAAGAATCGAAAAAGCACTTCATTTTAAATTGTTTTTAAAAAGTTTGTTACAAGCTGTTTTTAAGTTAAAAAAAGACAAAAAATCAAAAATATTTCTTTATTGAAAGTAATTTTAAAGGTCTGATAAAATGAAAAAAATTACCTTGACATCAATACCGACCTTTAAAAGAAAAGTGTTTGGATTTTTATTTTTTTTTGACTTAAGAACAGCGAGGAATGAACTTAAAAAAAAAATTAAATCGATTTTTTGATTTTTTCGGCTATGAAAATTGATTCCCTGACGCAAGAAGAGCAAAAATATCTGTTCAAAAAGTTCATTTCACACTGGTTTTAGGAAAAAAAATTAACATTACACTGGCGCTCAAAACCGAGTGCATGTACGACCTTTTATTCCTTACAGTAACATACGTCTGATTTCGCTTGGAGGCGAGTAAAATTATAATGGGGTGATACATTATAATTTTACTCGCCTCCAAAGCTCTTGCATGTTACTCTGAGATCGCTTGTGCTATACTAATCCTCTTGACCACAGCGCTCAATTTTTCGATGGCATTGATGTCTGAGATTAGTGCTGGCCACTGCATTACGTGAAAATTTTGCTCGAGCAGCCGACAGTGTCGAATATTTTCAAAATCCTGTGGACCTCCGTCCTGCTGGCAAACAACTTCTTCCTCAGGGTATGCGCTTTTGTCTACAAAGTCCGGCAAATTGTTTGGAATTGGGATGATAAGTTTGTGGAATGTGGTAAAAAAGCAAAAGAAAAGTAGTCAAAACTGGTAAAAATGTTGATGTGCTATCTTTTGTCGCGCGATGTATATGTAAATCATCTCGCATTATAATAGCTTTGTACTTTATTTTTACAGCCCGATTCTGTGCACTTGATGAATTGAAAATCTTTATAATTTGTCAATTTTTCTAGCACAGAAATCAAAAGCTCTTTTCTTGATAAATTATCATATATGTAATACTTCTATATTGGCAGTAAGCTAACTTCTCAATGTGTAAGCATTCCGAAATCAAAGCGAGATAATCTAGTACCGTTTTTGTCAATGTAATGTGTACTTGAGTGCCGTTTTTGTATATGTGTTCCTTTTCTTTCGTACGTGTTTATTGATATATCTGTACTGTAGTTTTTTCGGACGGTACTAGCTCTTACTGCCAATATAGGAGTATTACATATATGTAAATTATCAAGATTTGAAAAAGCTATTGACAAATTGAAATTTCATGTGAAATGTATAAATTTTGTATATTAATAAACTTGTTTCTAACAACTAAATACTCCATGTGCCGGCATTTGAACCTGCGACACACGGAATTATAGTCGACATCTTTACCTACTCGGCTACGGCAGTCAAAAGCTTGTTTGCTTTCAAATTCATA
Organism: Rhagoletis pomonella; assembly: GCF_013731165.1. Taxonomy (NCBI): domain Eukaryota; kingdom Metazoa; phylum Arthropoda; class Insecta; order Diptera; family Tephritidae; genus Rhagoletis; species Rhagoletis pomonella. The sequence goes on along the minus strand of NW_023458560.1, from coordinate 222,050 downwards.
TTTTTCATAAGTGACAATGAAATCAGTTCCACTCGTGTGGAAATCGTACAAAGCTCAATAAAAATATTAAAAATAAAATGTTAACAAGCCACAATAACATTGACAAATACAGCTTTTTGTTTTATAAATATTGACACAGAATGCGAAGGGAGCTTTTATTTGATAAAAATCTTGATAAAATTTCTTTACAAAAAATTTATCAAGAAAACACAGAATTGGGCGGTTAATCAACCTATATGAGTTATAATGTAGTTATTAATTGCGCAGTCCTATTGCAAAATGTGTAAATACAAATATGTTTTAAAAGTATCCCAGTAGATAATTGCAGGAGTTAAAAGGCCTTCCGAAAGGCCTTCCTGAGAGTCAACAGGCCTTCCACTTTACATTCTTTTCTCCTTTCTTTTTTTGTATGGAGTGGTACAAATTGAAGGGCTTCTTCTATCGCTACCCATAGAACGCCTTCCAGAAGGGCTACGTCCTATAAGTACTTCAGAAGGCCTTTTTGGTGAGTTCTTTTAAAGTTGCTTCTATAATTTACAAAAATCATACATCTTTGAAGTATTTGCTTAAGGTTTATATCAAATATGTGTTATTGCAACTTATAGCCTACGTTTCTTTATACATTCCAGATGATCCTATTTCACAGCCAGAATAAACAGAATGCGTTTAAAATATACGTTCATCAGGAACGTTCTAAAGAATAACACAAAAAAGTTTATTCCAAACGTTCAGAATGAATAGAGAAATGCAGCGAAAATGTTTATTGAAATTCATTTGTAATTGTAAATGAATAAACCCTTCTAGAAGACATGCAAGGAAGCACTTTTTTCATCCCTTCTTGGGTAGACCTCTTAGAATAGCTTCACTTAAGAAGGCTTATTTAAATTCTCGTATAAGATATGTACGTAAAATTTTTTGTTATAAGTTATTGGTGTTATTTATTATTACCCTGAAGGTATTATATTCTTTTTTGGTTTTACACCAACAACCACCAACAAGATGTCATTGTTAAAATACAAAAATTTGTTATGTCGATTTCATGAATTTTATATACATACAAAAAAGTTCGCGATTTTGGGCGATTTTCTTTAAAGATATTGCGCTTTTTTATACCCGAGTGCACTTGTGCACAAGGGTATTATAACTTTGTTCACATAACGGTTGTTTGTAAAAGGCAAAACGAATCGAGATAGATATAGACAAATGTATACATAAATGATCAGGATGAAAAGAGAAATCAATTAAGCGGTGACTGTCTGTCCGTCCGTCCGTCTGTCCGTCCGTCTGTGCACACGATAACTCGAGTAAAAATTAATATATCTTAACTAACCTTGGTACGTGTACGGACGGATGGTATTGAAAATGGGAAAAATCGGACAATAACCACGCCTACCTCCCATATAACGGTAATTTTCAGAAATACGAAAACTGCGATATTTTAGTAACTACTGAAGATTATTCAAACAAAATTGATATTTACAATAATTTTTAGACGAAAAATAAGAATATTATAAATTTTTGAAAAATGGGCGTAGCCACGCCCACTTATGGTTACATGTGTATATCTTGGCAACCGCTGCACCGATTTCTTCCAAACTTGGCACAGTTATTGGCCTTGGTACGGGATACCAAATGGAGTAATACGAAATCTTCGATAAATCAGTAAATATTAAACCTAATTTATTCAAAATTGATGCTTGCAACAATCCTTTACCAAGAAATACGCTTATGATAAAATTTCGGAAAATGGGCGTGGCACCGCCCACTTATGATCACATATATATATATCGGTAACCGTTCAACCAATTAGTACCAAACTCGGTATTTTTATTGTGCTTGCCACATAAAAGCAAAACGTTGAAAATTATTGAAATCGGACTAAAATTACGGCCGCTTTTTATATAACGGTAAATTTCTGAAATGCTTGAAACTGCAATATTTCGAAATTTAAGGACGCTAATTTACTCAAAATTGATACACCCCGGCTAACCATCTAGCGGTAGGTTTCGGAAAGGTGAAAAAACATTTATTTAATATTTGCACCGGGTATTTAATGTTCGGCTCCGCCCGAACTTAGACTTTCTTACTTGTTATTTAAACAATCACCAGGGTGTGACGTCACTCTAGCTGACCCACCCACTAAATTTCGTCGAACACTGGTAGATATTATTCAGGAGTTAGGTGCAATTTAGGTGTTTTTAAGAGCCACCAAAATTAATTTCGGTGCAGAAATATTCGTAAAAATAAATAATATCTACCAGTGTTGACGAATTTTTATTTTTTATTTTTAAATTCTTAATTCAGTTTTCTTTTTTTTAAATTTATTTTTATTTTTTTTTAATTTATTTTTTATTTCAGTCTTGGAATACAAATTATTCTTACAGACTACTCAGCTAACACTAATAAGTGCTACTAATACGTCAAAAATAACAAATGTTAAATACATTAAGTTCAAAAGAGCTAAGATTACATAAATCACTAGTGGTGTGGCGTAGAGAAAAATGTTCGCAGATGTGTGACTAAGGTAGGGCTTGATTGAGTGAAATCGATATCTAAAGCATTGGAGACTAAGGTAAGTTCAGCACAGGTTCTAGAAATCGGAACGTTGGCACCATAACTGCTTCTAGAGAAACCTATTTTAAAGAAATCCCAATGGCAGGGGATTCTAGAGGGAATATTAAATGCAATCTTTTCTAGAAGAAAAGGACAGTCAATTGAGCCTATTATGATGTTAACGACAAGCGTGCAGGCTAAAATTAATCTTCTGTTATCCAGTGTGGGAAGATTGATTAGTTGGCAACGAGAATTGTAAGAAGGTTACATCGAGTACGAGCGCGAAAGAATGTAATCGACATGACTATTGAATGCAAGTTTGGAATCAAAGACAACGGTCCTTCAAAGCAGCGCCTATCAGTTAAATACAAAAAGGTTGACTAACATTCAAAAGAGATCAACTTCAGCAGGAGTAAACGATGTGATATTTTGTCGAAAATTCAGTGTAGATGGTATCCACCTGAGCCTTGTTTTCAAAAGCAGATAGGCAGTAATCACTGAAAATAGCCAGTTTTGTGACTGTTGAGCGATTGGCGACGAAACCATGCTGGTTTGTAGAAACGATGCTTACAGTTTACAACAATCTCAAATAATTGGGAGACTGAAGATATCTTTGATATCGGTCCGTGGTTGCGGGTATCATTTTCATACCCATTTTTAAAGATAGGGGTTACAGACCTTTGTTTCCAGTAGTCCACAAATATTCCTGAGGTCAGAGAATGATTGAAGATAAAAGTAAGAGGCTCAGCTAGATATAGACAGTTTTTCAACAGAAAGGCCAAGAAACCATATACATCGCTTTGTGAAGATCGCTTAAGATCACCAATTCCTTTAATAACGTCCTCAGAAGAAATGGTTAACGAACCAAAATTCAGCGAAGTGTCACTAGGGGAGCTAGAGTCCGTTATATCCGAGTTTCTCCTATTCAGATCAATAAAAGAATTTCCGAACAACACCACTCTGTACCTGCCAAAATCAAGAATGATAGAATACAAGATTGCGCCAATCGAGCTGAGAGCAACTGGCCGTGACGTCAAAATATACCAGAATGAGAGAGCAAGACGAACTCGACAAGAAAAAGAAGAAGCATCGAACAAAAGGCAGTATTGCCAAGTTTTGAATTTGAAAAGCACCAAATTTTTATTGGTGTATTTTATGGACTTTATATGAATACATAATTTATTGTAAGGATGCCGATTCAAATTAATAAAAATCAATGTTTCTTGCACAACGGTCGATTTCTTATGGCATAATTGAAAGTGCTGCACATATTTCGTTGTCGCTTATGATTGTCAATGTGCCTTGATTTTGTTTAAATTTTTGTAAAATTCATTAGCTCACTTACGATTGCTATACATTTTGCTTCCGTTTTTTTAAGATTTTCTAATTTGAAGTCTTCAAACTAAAAACAAAAGCACCAAAAACGCACCAAGGACACAACTCAAAAATTTTCGCGTTTTGAATACCCACTAAATTTGGTGCGAAAAGCATCAAGTCGGCAACAGTGAATGTAAACAAAAGTATATTATGACGTCAGCGATTGGGTGGATGCTGTCAAATGGACGAAGAGAGGGTTAGCGGTCCGCGAATGGCGCGACCTTCATTTTCTGGATCGTGTGCCAAAATGTACAAATCGAGTGATCCCTGCTTAAGATGAAGACAAACATAATGAGCTCCGAAAACGTTAAAATTTAAAGCTAACATAAGTGCATAGTATACATTAGGTTGTATCTGGAGATTTTTGCAAATTATTTGTAAATTTATACACACTTATATAAGAAAATCGTACCTGCTTTTGAAAGAAGTAGTATTTATATCTAGTATTGCAAGAATATGTATATAGCATTCTGTGGAAACATATGTATGTAAGTTAACTACATACATATCGTCGATATTTTTGAAAAAACCGCCTAAATCACCATTGTGACAAAAATGAGATTTGGTAACCTTGAACTCCAGGCATCGAGATTATGCATAACAATCGTAAAATCGTTATTAAAACAGCAGATTTGTAAAATAATAGCTAGAGAAAATACTGCCTATCAAGGCAATGCCTTCAAACCCGTTTTTTTCGATCTCCTGTAAAATTTGAGTGCCGTAAGATAGACGGTTTTGTCAAAACATCGACGATATGTATGTATATCTTTACATATGTACATATGTACGCTCTTAAGACGAATGCATAGGAAATTTAAATTTTTTTAACGTTGCTAGAGCACTTTTAAATTTATGTCTTTAACGCACTGCAGAGAGTTTCACGCTGTAAAACGACAACATTTGACTAAGGGCCGTTCAATATCCGGTTAACACAAACCGGAGGTAAAATGTCGATACAGACGTTTAACTGGGGGGTAGTGATAACCAGACATTGAAAAACCCGCCGTAAGGGTTGTTGTCGCTATCTCTGGTTAACACTAACCTCCAGTTAAACATCGTTATCGACGTCACCTACTCTCTGTTATATGTATAGCAGTAGCGCTCTATAAGCAAACGGCTCCTATAAAGATTTTATCTTGTTGCTTCAGATAGAAAAGTTCTTTAAATGTACACCCTTATTCTAGATCCCGAATTTTCGTAATTCGTAGCTGCGTTACGAAAAACTAAAAATCGACATGCTGCAACCCATCCGGAAAACTGTACGGTGACAGGTAATAAGGTCAATGGAAATAATGTCAATTGACTTTATTTCCCACCCTGGTGCGAAATAAAGTCAATTGACATTATTACCTTTTCAAAAGCGAAATAAAGTCAACAAAAATTTGGAAATAAAGTCATTGACGCTATTTCCTCATTCAAATGGAAATAGCGTCAACAATGCTTAAAGTATGTCGATTCATAGAAAAAAATGTTGTTCTTACAATAAACATTGCCCCGTAAGTGTTGTTTTTTAATAGAAGAAAAAGGCTTTTGCCAAATCCTCAGTGTTGTGATATTAATCCACACACAATCATGAACTACCACCAAGTGATTCTATTAAAAAAAATTTAAATTACGAATATGTAAAAACACGATGCGAAAAACTAAACGCCTGCGCACAGCTGGAATATGAGAAATATTTGAAGAAAGAGTGGAGAAATGATCCATAACTTGCAAAACATTTTTCGTTTCTACAAAAATAAAGCGAACACTATTAAATTGAAGAAACAGTACATGTCCAAAAACCCCGGAGCAGCACTGAAAGAATTCTGTGTTTTAAATTAGCATATTTTGAACGAATTCGGAATGTCTAAGGTGGAAAAGAACCCAACTTTTCTATAAGGAAACAATTATAAAAAAAGAATTTTCTTACACTGTATTTATGCCTCCGCCAGCAGTCATTTAAAAGCAGCTAAGGAGAACGACGACACTACTTATTAGATGGCACATTCAACGAGCCAATGTGCCAAAATGCCGGTATAAACAATTATTTATTAATTAATATCGGAACCGAGATCATATAAGTTAATTGATTGGTTTTCACACACTTTTGAAACACAAATTATATGCTTTTTTACTGCAGACAAGTTGTTGCCTCAAAACACAGCAGAAATCTTCCAATCAGGGCTGCCAACTCTCCTTAGTTATGAGGTGCCATATTGAGGATAAAAAAAGTACCAAAATGTGCCAAATAGAAAAATAAAAGTGCCAAAAAAGGTGTAATTCCTTTTAATCATTCACATTTAGCAATAAAATAAAGCCACATTTTCAAAACAAAAGTGCAATGATAAAATAAGATAAACCAGTCGAAAATCCTTTATAAATTAGAAAATTTTAGTTGAGAAAAAGAAGTGCACGCAAAGGATTTCACAAAATTGTATTGAAATGTTATTTTTATTACAGAAGTGCCATTTTGGCATTTTGTGCCAAATTGAAAAATGAAGTGCCATTTGAAGTAAAATAGGAACAAATGGCACGGTTTGAGCCAAGTTTGCATCCCTGCTTCCAATAACAAATATAAAAATGTGAAATATCGAGGGCTTGAATTCATTAATACCCTCTATCTGCAATTTGCACAAAAACTAATTTGTGATTTTAGAAACCATCTGGGACTTATTACCTGTCGTTATATAAGGTAACATTAATATCACTGATGACAGTTAAAGCTTAGGTGGATTTTTATATCAGAATCCCATCTTTGTGAAAAGTGTGCAGATAGGGGGTATTATTGAATATAAACCCTCGATGTTTAAAATATATAAAAATTTTATTTCAACGTATACAAAAAATAAATCTACCTGCGTTACAGCACGTTGTGAGAAGGGGAAGGGGGGGCCGGGGGGGCCGCGGCGTAGCGTGACGTGGTGTGCGCGCCGGTCGCGCTGGGAACGCGAGCGCGACGCCCGCGGTGTGGCGCGCTGACGCGGGCCGCCGCGAAGCTAAGCAAATTTAATGTTTGAAAGAGAAATAACGTCAATTGATTTTATTTCGTTTTTAAAAAGGTAATAATGTACCACCAGGGTGGGAAATAAAGTCAATTGACCTTATTTCCGTTGATCTTATTACCTGTCACCAAACTGTACAGCATTGCCAGCTATCAGTTGTTTTTCGAAGTCAGCTGTATGAAGGAAAACAAAGTGGAGAGGAATTAAAAAAACACTCATCATGTGCTTGTTTATAGAAAAATTACATATTTTGAGGAAAATTATGGATTCTGATGCATTTGCAATTATAGCAGCGGAGTAAGAGCGCGCTATGGCAATGGATTCACAAAGGTATGCGGAGCTGTCGAGTATAGAAACCATGGGCGCATCTATGTCAGCTTATGGTTGAATTGTTGAGCCACAAGCTCTTTTCTGTGTTGCCGGAGAAGAGGGTGGAAGCCCCTCTACTACTGTGAAAGGTATACAACATTTATTGTGCATATAGCTCCGGCTACGCCATCCACTGTATCTTTGCGCAGAACCCACATCGAAATTTACAAAAAAAATGCATGGTTCAAACCGAATTTATTAATAAACTAGAACTAGAAATTTGGAACCTTTATTTTAAATTAAAGTTCAATCCTTTGACTACACGCATATGTTAAAGCTTTTAGGTTCAGGTAATGCGTTTGGATACAACAATCCAAAATCATTGTACAATTAACTAAATCGTTCCCAAGTTTCTCGATAAGGGTCAAAGCAACATCGCAAAAATATAGAAAAAAGGTTTTTTCTTAACAGCGGTCGCCCCTCGGCAGGCCACGGCAAAACTCCGAGTGTATTTCTGCCATGAAAAACAGCTTCTCATAAAAATACAATCGCCCCTTTGTGTGACAACATCAAGGCGCAGGAGAAGCTCAGCCAAGCACTAACATATGTGTAAGCGCCAATCTATTATTATTATTAACGCCAGGTAACGTCACGTCAGATAATTCAGCTGTTTGAACATAAAACAGAAAGATTTGTTCATTTAAAAACTTGGAAAATTAACCTTAAACATTTCCAATATTACTACAAAAACTTTTATACAAATAATAATAATAGATTGGCGCTTACACATATGTTAGTGTTTGGCCGAGCTTCTCCTCCGTTTTGTGGCGCGCGCTTTGATACTCTCACACAAAGGGGAGGGACCTACAGTTTTACGCAGTTTCCGAACGGTAATTGTATTTTTTATGAGAAGCTGTTTTCATGGCAGAAATACTCTCGGAGGTTTGCTATTGCCTGCCGAGGGGTGACCGCTGTTAGAAAAAACTTTTTTTTTGTTTTTTTTTTTTTGTATGTTAACAAAGTAACACTTTTTAACTTGCTCTGTATGTATGTACGTAAGTATGTTTGTTAAGGGCAAATCTTGCAAAAAATTTTTGACTGATTTCCCGATGACAATGCAATACGAAAGATGAGTTAATCCGATAGATGGCGCAGGAGTCGAGATATTTGCAAAACCAGTATTTATAGTCCGATTTGGTTCATATTTAGAACGTATATTAACTATATGAATGGGAATAACTCCACTAACAAAGTTGCCGATAGGTGGCGCACGTGTCGATATATTTGCTAGACCAGCAGCCGGATTCCAGCATTCGCTATCGCTAATTTTGATCGCTAAATATCTCCAAATAATAGCAGGCGCGCCTAACAACAGGCAACATCTAGTTACATGCCCCTCACAGTGTTGGCATTTTTGGTACAATTGTACTTTATTGATACGACTTCGTTTACAGTATACTTTCCTACTACGCAGTAGTTTTTCTTCTTCTTCTTCTTATTTGGCGCTGTAACCGCCTAAGCGATTTTGGCCGAGTCCAAAACAGCACGCCAGTCATTTCTCTTCTGTGCTAACTGACGCCAATTGAAAATGCCAAGTGAAGCCAAGTCCTTCTCCACCTGGTCTTTCCAACGCAGAGGAGGCCTTCCTCTTCCTCTGTTCCCAGCATCGCGGCCCGCGTTGAATATTTTCAGAGCGGGAGCGTTTCTGTCCATCCGAACGACATGGCCAAGCCAGTGGAGCCGCTGAATTTTAATTCGCTGCACTATGTCTATATCGTTGTAAAGCTCATACAGCTCATCGTTAAATCGTCTGCGATATTCGCCATCACCAACGCGTAAAGGTCCGTAAATCTTTCGCAGAATCTTTCTCTCGAAAACTCCAAGAGCCGCCTCATCAGATGCTTTCATTGTCCATGCTTCCGCGCCATACACCAGCACAGGCATGATGAGTGACTTATAGAGTGTGATCTTTGTACGACGAGAGAGGACTTTACTTCTCAATTGCCTACTCAGCCCAAAGTAGCACTTGTTGGCAAGAGTGATTCTCCGTTGGATTTCAAGGCTGACATTATTATTGGTGTTAATGCTGGTTCCCAAATAAACGAAGTCGTCCACTTTTTCAAACTTGTAACTGTCAACAGTGACGTGGGTGCCAAGACGCGTATGCTCTGACTGTTTGTGTGCTGACAGGAGATACTTCGTTTTGTCCTCGTTCACCACCAGACCCATTCGCTTTGCTTCTCTATCCAATCCCGAGAAGGCAGAACAGACGTAGCCCTTGTTTTTACCGATAATATCGATGTCGTCGGCATACGCCAGCAATTGTACGCTCTTATAAAGTATTGTGCCTGAGCGGTTCAGTTCTGCGGCTCTTATTATCTTCTCCAACATAAGATTAAAGAAATCACACGAAAGGGGGTCCCCTTGCCTGAAACCTCGTTTGGTATCAAACGGCTCGGAGAGGTCCTTCCCTATTCTGACGGAGCTGGTGGTATTGCTCAACGTCATTTTACACAGCCGTATTAGTTTCGCGGGGATACCAAATTCAGACATCGCGGCATAAAGGCAACTTCTCTTCGTGCTGTCGAAAGCGGCTTTGAAATCGACAAATAGATGGTGTGTGTCGATCCTATTCTCGCGGGTCTTTTCCAAGATTTGGCGTATTGTGAATACCTGATCTATGGTGGATTTTCCAGGCCTAAAGCCACACTGATAAGGTCCAATCAGCTCGTTGACGGTGGGCTTCAGTCTTTCGCACAATACGCTCGATAAGACCTTGTAACCTATGCTTAGAAGGCTAATTCCGCGGTAGTTGGCGCGTATGGCGGGGTCGCCTTTCTTGTGGATTGGGCAGAGCACACTTAAATTCCAGTCGTCGGGCATGCGTTCATCTGACCATATTCTGCATACGAGCTGATGCATGCACCTCATCAGCTCCTCGCCGCCGTACTTGAATAGCTCGGCTGGCAGGCCGTCAGCTCCAGCAGCTTTGTTGTTTTTCAGCCGCGTAATCGCTATTCGTACCTCGTCATAGTCAGGCGGTGGGACAGCTACTCCATCATCATCGACTGGGGACTCGGGTTCGTCTTCCTCACTACTTTCAGCGCTGCTACCATTCAGTAGGTTATAAAAGTGTTCCCTCCACAATTTAAGTATATTCTGGACATCGGTCACTAGGTCGCCATTGTTGTTCTTACAGGAGTTCGCCCCGGTCTTGAAACCTTCCGTAAGTCGCCTAACCCTCTGGTAGAATTTTCGGGCGTTCTTCCTGTCGGCCAGCATCTCAGCAGTAGTTTTTAGTACAATTTTTTTAAGAAAACTAAAAATATATGGCTCTGAAAATTCACAGCGTGAAATTTTTTTGTTCTCTTTTTGTTTTCGCCTTTCGTATTTGCCTTTGTAAGTTTTGAAAAATTTTAAAAATTACTTGAACGAACCATTATAATACAGCTAAGGTCTGCTACCAGCTTTACATTCCTATGCAAATTCTGAAAGAATATTTTCTATACTAAACTTTATTATAACAAAATGTTGATATCAGTTTCATATAGAAACAAAGTACATATTCGTTAATTAAAACAAAAGACAAATATAATGGCCCGTAGTCATAGTCAAAATAAAGTCGACTTTAAAGTTAGTTGCAGCTTTTTGACATAATTTTCAATGGGATATCTGTCAAAAAAGCTGCAACTAACTTTAAAGTCGACTTTATTTTGACTATGACTACGGGCCAATAACTTTACGGCACTCAAATATTGATAAGATTTTATTATTTATTTTATTTTATTTTTTTAATTTTATTTATCGTCACTAGAGACGAATAAAGGCGCGCTAGTGTTTCGACGGCGAAAAAAGACGCATAAAAAAATTATACGAAAAAAGGCTCTTAACAAAAACTTCGGCGAAGAAAGACGCGTAATCATAGATTTATACTTGGCCAAGGACTGTCACTTCAGCATTATTCGCCAAAAAGTATTTACGGAATGTACATACTATTACAACCGCAAACATAGTTGACCGCGAAAATAAGTTTACGCGTCCTTCTTCGCCGTCAAATATTTTAACGCGTCCTTCTTCGCCGTCAAATATTTTAACGCGTCTTTCTTCGCCGTCAACTATGTTAAGAGTCTTTCTTCGCTGAAGTTTGTTTTATGCGCCTTTTTTCGCGGTCAACTTTCGAGCTCGCGCCTTTATTCATGTCTAGTGACGTTATAAGAATGTATTTTGTCCTTAACAAAAACTGTATAAATCCAAGTTTAAATCTTTGTGCAACATTAAAAAAAAGCGACAAGCTTTCGTACAAAGTTCGAAGTATTCAATTTTAGTATAGTGAATTGCAAGCTTAAAGTAGCTGGGACTTACCGCCGATTTTTGGCAATTCTTTTTTTTTTTTTTGTTGACGATGTCAGTCATTTTTACAACGCCTTTATCAACTTGCAATGTTGTGTGTCCAGAAACTTTCAATGTTGTGTGTCCGACACCATAAAACCTTTGCTTTGAAAAGTTCCTATAAAAAAGCATAGTGCATATGGCGACATCTGTAGTGAATAGGGCGAGGTAGATGACATTTAGATGTCGCCCTATGTACTACGTTTGCTACATCGGAAATAGACGACACTCCATTTCTTCAAATAAAATTAATTGGTGCTCGTTTGTATGTACATACATATGTAAATGCATGTGTGTGCACCTGTCTATTAATATCGTTGGATTATTTTAATATCTATTGCAAAATTTTATTCAGACAGGACTAAAAAGTAGAAAATAAATAATATAAAAAAAACTTTTTAATATACAACGCTTTTATAAATGGACTAAAAAGTAGAAAATAATATTTCTCAGTCCCATAGAATTTGTTTTGATAACTTTTGATTTTGAAATTTTAGTAAAAGTCATTATAAACAATCTATGAAATTGTAATGAAAAGCGTGGGGCGCATGTAATACATTTGGTTTCTGCAATTATTAAAACCAATTTGCGTTGAATTTAAGTTAATTATAGTTTA
>NW_023458560.1:204706-209722 GCF_013731165.1 Rhagoletis pomonella | reverse complement strand
TTTCGAACTTATTAAAATATGGGCATATAAGTCGAAAACCGGGATACTTAAAAGAAACCCGGGACATTTTAAGGTTGGACCGGGACACCGGGACAAATAGTGTAAAACCGGGATATATCCGGGAAAACCGGAATGTCTGGCAGCCGTAATTCAGCCTAAATATTAAGATTTTTTGCCAAGCAATTTGGGTGAGAAAATGAAGGGCAACGTTGATTGTGTCTCGTCACCGTAAAAGCAAAAGTCGAGCTGTTTCCTATTAGGATTCTTGTTAGTATGTACTTGGATGTAAAATAGCCTATTTTCAAAGCTTGTTTTTTTTGGCGGTAAAGTCCGGCAAAAATACGTTTTAAAAGCCAACTTGCAAATGCTGATATCTGGATATAAAAAGTCCAGACAGCAAAAAATTTTATCCTGGGAAGACGGCCAGTGATGAAACAAAGCTATTGACTGGTTGTTCACCAACTGGTTCGGATTTGCACAACTGGGTCATAGTAACCCCGGACATCCTCGAACATACTTTTTTTGGCCTTCCTCTTTGCACTGCGGCTGATTCCCATTGGAAGAATAACGGAACGAACATACTTTTTTTGGCCTTCCTCTTTGCACTGCGGCAGATTCCCATTGGAAGAATAACGGAAGCAGTCCAAATGACGCAGTGCCCGTTATTCTTCCAAAGGGAATACCTGATTTCCCGCAGTGTAAAGGTAAAAAAAACCTGATGGCAACCCCGCAGTCGGACATTTGAGAATTGGAAAGAACCACGGCGAAACGAGCAAAAAAAATATTTGTATGACGAAGTAATTATTTATGTGCGTGAGGTTGGTGATAGGTTAAATAAAAAAATTAAAAAAAGCGCTTCTCGGAGAAAAAACTTTAAAATAATAATATACATACTCAAAAGGAAATAACATCTGGAAGTGGCGGGCGCTCGGGAATCGTTCAACATGAATCTACCGGGCGAAACTGTTTCGCTTAGGCGCATGATAGATATTTTTTTGAAGTGAAACTTCTTAGGCTGCGGTATCGCAAAGATGGAGAGTGAAATTTTTAAAACTGAAAACGTTACATGAGTGAAGAGGAAGATATAGGTAGTATAGGGAAGGGGTAAAAAGAAATAAAGCGACGCATGACGGGTACGAGTACCTACATATGTATATATGTATGTATGTTTGAAAGCACGCATATATACATGTGACAAGTGAAATGAATTGGACGCATAAAATTTTAACTCCGCGTTTCCAGTAATTTTATATTGGAAAAGCGGCGATTTGTTACCTTAAAGTGTGTTCGCAAAGAAGAAAACTGCCGGCAGCAGTGAAAGACAGTGTCACAAACGTAGCGGAGTCAAGATAAGTACTTTTATAGATTTATATAAAAAATAACTTTTTCTTTTTCCTTTCCTTTGGCGATCCAAAGAGAAAGCCCCAAATAAAAGGAAAATAACAACAGAAAGTACTTTTGGCGCGCTAAACAGCTGATCGCGAGTGCGAATCCAGAGAAAGCAAACAAGCTGGAAATTTTGGTGAACTAACTTTTGGAAAAGCTTATGTAAACGCTTCCCAAAACAAGATCGCAATACGATCAAGTTCGTTACAAAGCTCTTCGCAAAGCTGTCCTCTAAGCTTAGCCCGGACACAAACCGAACGGTGATACAGATTTTACCACGCAACCGGCGCAGTGGTGTGCAATAAAATAGCAGTGCGTATAATGTGTATTTGTTTCCACCAAAATAAAATAAAACTAAATTACATTTATTTATTACATTAACTTAAACTAAATTCAATTAAATTAAATTAAGTTAGATTGAGTTGAGTTAAATTGAATTAGATTAAATTAAGTTAAGTTAAATTGAATTAAATTAAATTAAATTAATTTAGTTTAAATTAAATTAAACTAAATTGGATTGAATTTAATTTAATTTAACTTAATTAAATTTATTTAAATTAAATTAAATTAAGTTAAATTAAAGTAAATGAAATTAAATTAAATTAAGTTAAATTAAATTAAATTAAATTAAATTAAATTAAATTAAATTAGATTAAATTAAATTAAGGTAAATTAAATTAAATTAAATTAAATTAAATTATATTAAATTAAATTAAATTAAATTAAATTAACCGAAATTAAATTAAGTTAAATTAAATTAAGTTAAATTAAATTAAATGAAACTAAATTAAATTAAATTTAATTTAATTTAATTTAATTTAATTTGATTAGGATAAATTGACTTAAATTAAATTAACTAAATTAAATTAAATTAGATTAAATTAAATTAAGTTAAATTAAATTAAATTAAATAAGTTAATTAAAGAAAACTTAACTAAGCCAAATAAAATATTAAATTAAATGAAAGTAAGCCGCTATAGCCAATGATCTGATAAATAAATTAAACTTAATATAACCAATTAAAAATAAAATATAATTCCCTGTAAAAAAAATAGTACAAAAGTGGTGCTAAGTGCACTGTCACTTACTCACCCCGTGGTGAGGAAGTGATAAAAATTAAAAATGGATAAACGGAAGCAAAACCAAGGCCCCGCGATCCAACCCCCGTCCGGGGCTAGTAGCCCCTTCCAGCGGAGCGGAATGACCCCACGATCTCCCGTACGTAACACGTTACTGGCCACGCGACCAGCCAGTGACAATACAGATATCGTGAGTTCCTATTACGTGGTGGATTCTGCAGGGTCACCAGCAGCACGCATAGATAGCGGAAATGCAGCTGACTCTCAGAGAATCCAATCAATCGAGAACTCTGCTGAAAAGTACAACGGGCGCCGTATGATCGGGGAACTGAGGAAGATGACGGACAGCCAGAGGCACGTGAACCAGCAAATGAATAACGTCCTAACCAGCATCTCGAAACTCTTCGAAATCGTTGAGAGTAGTGATCCAGAAAGAACCTCGGTTAGTTCTTCAGTGAAATCGAATCAAACAGACGGACCAGTCAAAGGTGATAAAACAGGGAACTAACCCACACCCGAGAACCACCCACAACCGAAAGGAAAACGCATTCGTGTCACCTCACCTCGAGCACAAGCAGAGAAAATAGATCGCCAAACTCGTAGAAGTGATCAACCAGCAACTGCTGACAATGCAGCCCAGGAGCCAAAAGGCGATAACCAGTCCTTATGCTCCAACGTTACCACAGCCAACTTAAATATGGAGTGGACTAAAGTGAAACCGAAAAGAGAGGCTATTTTACATCCAAGTACATACTAACAAGAATTCTAATAGGAAACAGCTCGACCTTTGTTTTACGATGACGACACACAATGAACCTTGTCCTTCATTTTCTCACCCATATTGCTTTGCAAAAAATCTTAATATTTAGGCTGAATTAGGGCTGCCAGACGTTCCGGTTTCCCGGATATATCCCGGTTTTAGACTGTTTGTCCCGGTCCAACCTTAAAATGTCCCGGGTTTCTTTTAAGTGTCCCGGTTTTCCCGGTTAAGTTCCAAAATCACTTCCGGTGTCCTTTATGAAATACACTATAAAAACTGCATGTAAAACTACTACTGAAAAGTGTTTATTTTTCAACCAGAATCTGTTCAAGTATACGCACAAGATTTTCAAGATTTAATTTTGAACATTAGTTGTTTAAATTATACACATAAATATACACATGAAATGTTTAAAATTACAAACATTTTGAAAGTAAAAACATAATTTTTATAAATAGTAAATACTAAGTGCCAGGGGCGCACCCAGGAATATATTTTGGGGGGGGCAGGGAGGGGTTTATACTTTTAAATATATATCATCAGAAAATTCAGAAAAAATTCACTTCAGATAATACGCTCCTTAAAATACATTTATGCAAGTTTTATGTACAGTATGTAATAAATAAATAAACTCTTTAAAATTTCTTAAATTGCATTTTATTTACATAAAATTTACAAAGAACTCAATCATTTTCAACCGGCTTCAAAAAAGAGGAGGTTATCAATTCTTCGGAGTATTTTTTCTTCTTTTATGTATGCCACCGCATAACTTTGGACCGCGTGAACCGATTCCAATAATTCTTTTTTTTTACGGAAAGATGGTACCTTAAGGGTCGTCCCGTAATTTGGTTTAGATTCGATCATTAAATCAAGGAGAAATTAACGGTACTCGTAAATTTGTATATGAGAATTGAAGTCGGTTTTGCTTTTAGATTAAAAATTACTTGTTTAATAAAAAGTTCCATAAACATAAGATGCACTCAACTTTCAAAAGTAATACAGAATTTTAATATAAATAAATTAAATAATTCCATGGAATTTTTAAACTTTTATGTCCATTTTCGTCGATTTCTGGTTTCCATACAAAATTCGTCACCTAAATGTAAGTAAATGCAAAAATGGAGTTTTGCATTAAGAATCTAAATGCTAAAAGCAACCCTGTGATCTTCCAAAATTTCCACGATTCGAACATGGTTTAAAGAGAAAAAGTGGCAACATTGGTTTTTCGAGTATACAGTTGCTAGCTGCGTTTCAGTGATCGTCGATCGAGATTTCTTTTATTTTACATTACATATTTGGATAAAGAAAAGTTAAGCAAGTTCAACATCGTAGTTATGCTGATAGGAATCTGGATCAATTTGTGATCAACTCTGTTTGGTTTGTTTCCTAATTAAGTGAGGAAATTTTAATTGACAGCACCGACAAATGAATATATACACAAACAAATGTTCGGTTATGGTTGAAACAATTCAAGTTTGTGTATTGAATTTTTGGTTTAAAATTAATTTTTTCCTTTTCAGTAGGGTTTTTTGGGTTTTGGGTAGGTTGACCTGTTTTCACCACCGCCAGGTTATTCCTCTAATTTTAATAATGTCTCTTTGTATGTTATATTCCATAGATGTATCCAATCGTCGCTCCACTAATACACGATGGTAATACCGCTATGGGTCAGAACCACGTGCACAAGTTTCTGCTATGCTTATTTCAAATCTTTCTTTTTATTAAATCTTGATTATATCGTTAAAAAAAAATGTGTTGTGTTTTCTTGGTTGGAACGTTATCGGTCCACAA
>NW_023458560.1:191603-204606 GCF_013731165.1 Rhagoletis pomonella | reverse complement strand
GTCAAATCTGGTCAACATGTGAGTGTCGTAAAGTTTTGGTAAGCACTTGAAATGCTATTAAAATGTCAAAATTTTTTACCGAATCCAAAAAGATGTTTCTTTTGTCCATTAATAATAACTTAAAAATACTTTCTGTTAAGAAGTTTACTTGAAAATATGTGTATACATATTTATGTTAAATGAAGTACATGTGTACGTGGAATCAATTTATAAAAGTGTAAAATACGTAAATGTGTGTACATAAACAAGAAAACTTTCTCATGAATACTCATGAATCATTGGTCTTGAAGGGAATGTACTAAGCAAATATATGAGCAAATTAAAAAGTTGATACAACTTATAGTCGAAGAGTACAGTTTTCGTATAGATTTCGCATTGAATGAAAAATTTCATTTCCCAACACTGGCCTCTCATACTGCCAGCTTTGGTTGATTACTCATTGCATCCGTTACTTTTCTATGTTGCGTGCTTTTAGGCGCAAAAGAATAAATTGTATCAGTGCATTTCACAGTCTTATTTATAGATAATGAAAAAAATGCTTGGACTTCCACTTTGAAAACCCCGCGCAATATACCTTTTGGTTATTTCAGCAAATTTTTCGTATTGCTCTGCACTCTAAAAAAATTTTGTTTAAATTCCCGCATATTAAGATAGGTAACCAGTTTCCTCTCTTAATGACTGCAAATTTACACACCGTGTTAATTAAATTAAAAACTGCTTGCTTACTTTTACTTATCATATGTGTTTCGTAGAACAAATTTCAAATTTGTTTTTTGAGTTCTAAAAATTTATTGTTCACAATTTCACAGTTTACACATAAAAAATGTTTAAAATTTCCTCTAACAAATTGTTTAAGTTTACGCATATAAAGAGGTAACCAGTTTCTTCTCCTAGTGTCTGCAAAAATAAACACTGTCTGTTTACTTTTACATGACAAATTTGTCACGTAGAGAAAAACTACACACAAACTGTTTAAAGATGAGTAAATATTAGCACTTAGCATTAGCGCACACAAGGGGTGGGTTTTGGGGTTCAAACCCCCTCCCCCAAAGCTCATAACCTCAATTACAAACTGTATCTTAAAGCTTAGAATCCAGCTCTCAAGAAAACCACAAGAAATATTTCTTATTATTTCTGTTGCTTGAAAAAGCTAATTTTCTTGGAGAAATAAATAAAAGAGCATTTTTTTCTTGAGAGCTGCAAACTGATTTAAGAAATTTTGATAGAAGAAAATTTCTTTTCCATTTCTTGTGCGTCATTTTGTAAGAATTTTTCGTTTTTCTTGAGAGCTCTTTAAAGTTTACCTGCGAATGAAAACATTGTCCTAAAAATATGCAATGCATACTCACTTACTGTTGCTTTTTACACTTTACAGCCTAAAAAAGTTAACGACTGATATGTACTTATTAAGCATTCGAAGATTTAATTTGCTAGCTTAGAATTCGTTGCACCTAAATGAGCTACATGATTAAAATACAAGTTCAGTTAAGTTTAAGAAATCGACGAAAAGTGTAAAAATTTCATGGAATTATTTAATTTATTTATATTAAAATTCTGTTGTAAAATTTTGTACTACTTTTGAAAGTTGAGTGCATCTTGTGTTTATAGAACTTTTTATTAAACAAGTAATTTTTAAGAAAAATGCAAAACCGACATCGATTCTCATATACAAATTTAGGAGTACCGTTAATTTTTTCATGATTCAATGATCGGATATAAACCAAATTACGGAACTACCCTTAAGGTACCATTTTTCCGGTAAAAAAAAAGAATTATTATAATCGGTTCACGCGGTCCAAAGTTATGTGGTGGCATATATAAAAGAAGAAAAAATACTCCGAAGAATTGATAACCTCCCCTTTTTTGAAGCCGGTTGAAAATGTTTGAGTTCTTTGCAAATTTTATGTAAATAAAATGCAGTTTATGAAACTTTAAAAAGTTTATTTATTTATTACATACTGTACATAAAACTTGCATAAATGTATTTTAAAGAACGTATTATCTGAAGCGAATTTTCATTATTTTCTGATGATATATATTTAGAAGTATAAGCCCCGTTCTCTGTCAACAAATTTGCAACTTAGAAAAACGGAACTACGATCGAAATGTAGAGTAGGTAGGTATAATCGTAAATTTCGAAGATTGATCGAAACGAAACGGAACGCAGAATACCAAAGTTTCCAAACCGAAAAAATTTCGATTCGAGTCGAAATGCAGAATAGGGCTGGTTAACTCATTTAATCTAATTTTTTTTATATAGCTCTAAGTTTGTTAAATTTTTTTTTTATTTATTTAAGAACGATAGATAATATAAAATATCCCATGGTTAGTAATGATGACATCGTAATACACGAAAATAATGCAGTGTCAAGATCGATTAACTGACATATGGCAGTGTAAGATAGAATCGGATCAGTAAACTGAAGTGAACGGAGGCCAAAACTTATGAAGGCTTTTTGTACCCGCTCAATCCTTTCAATATGGCAATTGTGGTATGGTCTCCGGATACGGACAGCATATTCTAGTTTAGAACGGACGAGAGATTTAAAAAGTAATTTTTACGTACGTCGTTAAATTTCGGAGATCCCATTCACGTTGTATGATCATGAGACATTTTTTTTTTGTATAATTGCCGGCATGCGTGAATATTTAGTTGGCCTGTAATATATTTCCACTACCTTTCCCAATAAGAAACACACCACTGTATGTTGGATAGTAAGTACCTCCTGCCCTGTGCTAGTAAGAATCTATGTAAACACATTTGTTTGTAAGGCGCGCGGCGGCGCAGCCGCCGATTAGTGTGAGTGCACTAAATTGAGCGTCAATCATTCTTATACATATATTTGCCACTTCTACGTTCTCATCTCCGTCTCAGAGCAGCAGCGCTGACTGTGGTGGTGGCGGCAGCAGCGGTAATGGCAGCAATAGCAATGAGTTCTCTTCACTTCTCTCCACCTCATTCGGTTCAGTTGAGTTCAGTCTACGCACCTTAGCTCGTCGTCTCACCTCCGCCGACGTATTTCGTTCTATTCAAATTTTTTCTTCCTTGTTTTAGCTTGCTGCTAAAGTTCTTCCCCTCTATATCAAGTTAATTCAAAAATTGTTCTTCAATGGCGTCCCATTAAGAAACATATTTAAAAAAGTGTAAAGTTCCAAAAGAATATGTTAGAATTTGCCAAATTCATTTTACATATTAACATTTTATGTACATACATATGTACATGTATAAAATATTTGGTGAAAAAATACATGAGAAGACAATATGTTTGCTAATTCTAATGCGAATACATATATAGTGTAAAGTGCAACATTTGGGTATGAGAAAAGGAATTTTCAAAATTAAGTGACCGTATTCAACATGGAATGTGAGATTATTACAATTCTTTTTAAGTGAAGCGCATAAATAATCAAAATTATTTACACAAGTACATATGTATGCATATACATAGATGTAAGAAAATTAAAATGTACTGAGAATACGACTTATTAACATCATCGTGTCATTCTGGTAATTGTAAATATGTATCAGGTATTAAGTGCTTACATTAGTGTGTGAGTGGGTAAATCTTCGGCTGCGAAGCAATCGAATTGGGGAAGCAACGAACAAGCGAGTTTGTGAGCGAGCAGGCAGCAGAAGGCAGGGTTGTATTTATGCGGGAAAATGATATAAGCTTTGAAACAGGGCTGACAAAGTAGGTACAGTTGTACCGTTTTCCGACGTTTGCAGTATTTTACAATAGGTACAATCATGCTTTGATGCGGTTGCAGATGCAGTTTTCGTTTTTTTCTTTACTTGTAGAAATGAGAAGAGCTTTGCTTTAATTTTGCAGAATTCTAAAGAAAAGTGTAAAATGTAAGAAAATACGGTAAAAGTGTACTTTAGCGGAAGTAGGCCAAAATTGATGAAAAAAATTCAAGAGGGGTATCAATCGAAGCGTTTTAATGCGAACAACAATAATCTGAGAGTGGAAATTCTCATTTTTAATTCATTAAAGAGTTGTTCGCAAAAAACACTTGCACTTTTCGCACTATGTTATGATGAATTTGACGCAAATAAATGGAGTAAATGAACTCAACTGAACACATATTCATTAGTTTTTATACATTTGTGATGTTTTAAGTGTACACTTTCGCGAAATTCTGTATTTAATAGCAATATTCCGATGGTGAAAATCCGCACAACAATCTTGCGTAGTTAATATAAATAACGGGAAATATAAATAACAGGAAAACTAGTGTTGCCACTCTATTAAAAATAAAATGGAACTAAATTGCTGCTGCCACTCTATTAAAAAAGTTTTCGTGCATCCAACTCCTTTTGCGTAGGCGGCCTTCGGCCGCGCTTAGAGATTATAACCCTCACAACGTAGAATTCTCCTTTCTGTGTTGCCAAAGAAAAGGGGCAGAACACCTTTTGCAGAGAACACCTTTCTGCGTAGGCGGCCTTCGGCCGCGCTTAGAGATTATAACCCTCACTACGTAGAATTCTCCTTTCTGCGTGCGAAGAAAAGGAACAGAAATCCCCTTTTCACAAAAGTATATTTCTTGTGCATTATTTGGGTGTTTTTAAAGTTGAAATACAAACTGTATTAATAGAGTTGCAGCACCATTTATATTAACTACACAAGATTGTTGTGCGGATTTTCACCATCGGAATATTGCTATTAAGTACAGAATTTCGCGAAAAAGTACACTTAAAACATCACAAATGTATAAAAACTAATAAATACGTATTAAATTGAGTTCATTTATTCCATTCATTTGCGTGAAATTCATCAAAACATAGTGCGGAAAGTACAAGTGTTTTTTGCAAATAACTCTTTAATGAATTAAAAATGTTAAGACGCCTCGATTGATACCACTCGAACTTTTTCCGTCCATTTTTACCTGCTTTCGCTAAAGTGCACTACTACCGAAAATACTTGGTATTGATCGTTTTTCATGCGGCTTATCGTAAAACAACAAAAACCTGCTTATTTTTGATTGGTTTGAATAGGTATCCAGTATACCATAACAAAGGGAAGGGAATAGATTTAAGCTGGTATTCTGAAGCTGAGTTCCAAGTTGGTATATTGCAAAGCATCAGCCTCCTTTATTTCTAAACTATAACTGATGGAAATATTCAATATGCGCAACCATGTTCAAATGCCAAATTGGAACTTAGTTGCGCAAATTGGTCATTTCCATCAGTTATAGTTTAGAAATGAAAAAGGCTGATGCTTTGCAATATACCAACTTGGAACTCAGCCCATTTGACGAAGCGAACGGTTTGGCGAACACTTCAAATCTGCATTAATAGTGTTCGCTTGTACAAGCTTTATGTGTATTCACCAAACCGTTCGGGGAGTGTGTCACGAAGTTTTTGTAACCCAGACGTAAAAAAACTAGACAAAATATATATTTACTTTGATTAGTAAAGTTTACTTTTAACACTGCCTTTTCTAAACACTTCTTTCTAAATTGTAAAAATCTGTATTAATATCGGTTAGTTTTAAGGTACTTTAAAGCTTCCATTGTACATATGGTGACCATATTTATGAGAGCCGAATAGGGACAAAAAAGTGTTTAAATTTTTTCCACACAGTTTTCCCTGAAACAGTATCCTCATAGTAATAATAATAATAATAGATTGGCGCTTACACATATGTTAGTGTTTGGCCGAGCTTCTCCTCCGATTTGTGACGTGCGCCTTGATGTGGTCACACAAAGGGGAGTGCCCTACAGTTTTATCGTTCCCACGACAGTCGGGTCTACGTAACCGGAACGACCCTGATTTATATCTGGCCAAGGACTGTCACTCCAGCAACACTCCCCAAAAAGTCTTTGGGGAATTTGTATGCTGCTACAACAACAACAACCTACAGTTTTATACCGACTCCGAACGGCGATTGTATTTTTATGAGAAGCGGTTTTTCATGGCAGAAGTACACTCGGAGATTTGCCAATGCCTCTTGAGGGGAGACCGCGGTTAAGAAAAAACCTTTTTTCAAAATTTTTTATTCTTTTTTGATGTTGCTTTGAACCCAGACGCTGCGGTGTGGAAGCGCGCACTGCTTACCACTACACCACAGCGGCCACCTTATAGTAACACCGCAAATTTGTAGGATAATTTTCTCGACATTTTTACCCTGTAAAATTTGTTTAAAAAACTCGTTAAATTTTAGTATAATTTAGTGCAATTTTAAGTCGGTAAGGCTTACCACTAATTTTTGGCATTTTTTTTTTTTGACGGTGTTACGCATTTTTTTCATACAAAGTATGTTCGACCATTGTTTTTGAAAGAGAAACAAATGAGCAGCACTTTCACTCGCACTTTACTATACTCAATTTTAATGAGTTACAAAACTGTAAAACAAATTTTTTTCTAATGATTCTAATTAAAGAGTTTGAAATTTTGGCGAAACATTGCAGAATTAATTTTTATAGTTTTTTGCACAAAGTTGGAAATTTGGTATTATATGGTTTTTGTTAGGAAAAGAGCTTTACTTTCATAAAATAAATAATAAGCATTAAATAAACTAAGGAAGAATAGCCAAAATTTGCTAAAATGTCGATTCCTAATTACTATTTTGGCCAGTGTATGTATTCCTCGATTCGAATCACAGGCATTCAGATTAGAAAATAATAATGCCGAATTTCCACTAGGCATTGAAATGACAGAAAATATATGCCATTTAAAAAAATGCCATGTGGAAATGAACTTAAAGAAAATTTTTTTAACGTAATGACACGAATATTTTTTAATGCCCCACTTTGTCATTTGTCATTTTTGCCATTTAATGCCTAGTGGCATTATAAAGAAAAGAAAATTACGATCATCAACCAACATCACTTAAAACTCGTTCATAGGAATGCCATTTTAATGAGCTGTTAAGGCGTCGGAACACCGATACGGGAAAAATACAGGAAATTAAAAGATATACAGAACATTTGGCATCCCGTATAAAATTAATAAATTACCGGGACAATGGGTCAAAAAAATGACTTTCCCGTATAATACATTACGGATGGTCACCGTTATTATACATATCGCTAATTTACTTCAATAGTAGGCGTGTTTTATTTGACAAGAAATTTAAGCTCTTAGCTTATTTTGTATGGAAGACTTAGACTCCGTTCAAATTGACGAGCTAAACATGTTAAATGGGCTTAAACCAGTTAAATGAACAAAACATGTTCATAAACAAGTTAAATCGCATGCAATTGTTGGAAAATTGAACCAGTTAAATCATTTAACTCGTTTGAAAACCAGTTCAGCGCAGAGTTGTATCAGAAAGCTTTCTGCTCCGGCCAATCAGAAAGACCCAAAAGCTTTCATTTGACACGCCAATGTTCAAAAAATTTATATTCTGAAAAATATTAAAAATAAAAATTATCAAAAAATATCAAAATTGTATGCATGTCTTCCCGCCAAAAAAGAGGCCAAGGCGGTAATTAGTTATTTCCCATGAGGTCTCATCGTACGCGGAGATAAATATTGCATACGAACTAAACATTTTGAAGTCTCTAAGTAATCCGTATGCGTTAATATCATGAAGCAGACATTCGCACAAAACAAATTGAAACACAAAAACTTGATTTTTCAATTCCTTGAAGTAATTTCAAATGTAATTGTTTTTTTTTTTCAATTCCATTACAAGGAATTTCATAATGTAATTGGAATAAATTACGTGCTAGTAATGTAATTTGTTTTTCCAATTCCTTTGAAAGGAATTGAAAATGTATTGTTTTTTTTTTAATTCCATTACCTGGAATTCCAAGAGCACTTTAGTTTTTTCAATTACTCAAAGGAATTGTAAAAGTAATCGAGAAACTGAAAGCTCATTCACGAATGTAGAATGTGGAATTTTTGTTGTGGTCAAAGATTAAAATCGAAAGCACACATTGGACATCTTCTATGTATATCAATAGATATATATAAAAATGTTGTGTTCGTATGTCACGGTCATCAAAACCCGAGAACGGCTGAACCGATTTGAATAATTTTTTTTTTTTATTATTTTTTTTATTATTTATTTTTTTTATTATTCGTTATAATACCAGAACCAATGATATCGCAAAAATTTGGAGGGTTGCCACCTATTTTAAAATGTTTAAACCCAATTGATAAAATTAATGAATTATTACAATATGAGTATCAAGTTAAAGAGGTTTAAGAAAGATAACTGTTGGAAGTATTTTTGACGAGGGTTGCCACCTATTTGAAAATTTTAACTCAGTCAAATTGATAAAATAAATGAAATATTGCCATGTGGGTGTCAAACTAAAGAGTTTTAAGAAGGCTTACTGCCGAAAATATGTTTGAGGAGGGTTGCCATCTGTTTGAAAATTTAACTAAATGACTTTTATAAAATAAATAAAATATTACAATATGGGTATCAAAGTAAAGTGTTGGAAATATTTTTGAGAGGGGCTGCCACCTATTTGGAAATTGTAACTCAGTTAAATTGATAAAGTAAATGAAATGTTGACATGTGGGTGTCAAACTAAAGAGTTTTAAAAAGGCTTACAGTCTACCATGAACACTTCCAGAGATATGCAATACGAAAAGTTCGGTTTATATGGGAGGTGCCACGCCCCATTCTCCAACCATGCAAATTTTTCTCCATGAGTATGAAATTTATCCCCATACCCAGTTCTAGTCCTCTACCACAAATATATGCAGTTTGAAAAATTCGGTTTGTATGGGAGGTGCCACGCCCCCTTTCTATATCGAAACTTTTTTTAGCCTATAACCATCCTTGGAAAGTCTGCAGTAGATTCCGAAATTTCAAAAAAATCGGTACGGCCTTTCTCGAGCATTGCGAACAGAAAAAAACGCCTTTCAAAATATATATTGGTATAGACTAGCCAATATCTGCTGCTTTTGCGGCTTAAAGCACTACTAACGATGAAAATCGATGGATAAATAAACAAGTTTGCAAGGGTTAAGTGAAAGTGCAATAATTTTTTGTATGAAATACTAGCAGGAAATAATGTTACTCATACGCCATGTCGTCAATGACCGTATGACCATGTTAAAGTTTGCATTTTTTTCATTCGCAATGAAGACTTAAAATGAAAATAACTTGACTAAATGACTTTATCTAAAAACACGTTATACAGATCCGTAACATAGTACTTAAAATTTACTTTACGTCTCTCAGAATTTTTTTGTAATTTTAGCGTCGTTATCGTGTTATCATCAAACTTGAGCCATAGCAATGACATTTGTTTATCAAACTCTTAGGAGGTAGGATCTCCAGTCCAACAGGGCTCGTAATTCCAGCGGACTTTATCCTCATTTGTAACGCAGGATACCAGTAAGAGTACTTCAAAGGCTCCAGAAGGTACGCCCTTTTGGGTAGAATTAAGGGCACCGTAATATACACAATTAAGTCAGTGCATTTTTATAGATACGCAGAGATTAGTCCAAGAGAACACCAGTGCTCAAGGCAGCAAAAGTCCGGCCGGGTTATGCCTGCTTTGACATTTATGGGTCTCATCTGCCGCGAAGCGCGTTCGCGGTAGGATCTGGAAAATTTAACCGTTACCCTATAAACTGAACAGCTACAGTTTAAGTTATTCAGTTTTCTTAAAGTCCAATTAGTAATACTACTTAGGTATAAGTTCTTTATTCAAGGCAGTTCGCAACCAAGAAATTTAACAAAGCTATTGCAATTCAACAGTAAAAAAACATTTTTTTTGATACATTTTTCGATTACTTTTTAAATTACTTTGAGGAATGGAATTCGAAAAAAATCAATTACATTTTCAATTCCTTTCAAAGGAATTGGAAAAAAAAATTACATTTTCAATTCCTTTCAAAAGAATTGAAATAAAAAAAATTACATTACTAGCACGTAATTTATTCCAATCACAATATGAAATTCCTTGTAATGGAATTAAAGAAAAAAACAATTCCATTTGAAATTACTTCAAGGAATTGAGAAAGTAATCGATTCCTTTGGCGTGAAATAAAGGAATTGAATCCTAAATACAATTACTGAGGAATGTAATTGTAATTGTAATGTAATTGCATTTACCCAGCTCTGTATATTGGGCTAGAGGCATTGCCATTCAGCATTAGAAAGTTTTATGCTTCAGCCAATCAGAAAGAGGCAAAAACTTGCTTTGAATAACGTTCAAAATTTATATTCCCTAAAATATTAAAAATTAAAATTTTTCAAAAAATATCAAAATTGTATGCATGTCTGCTTGCCATAAAAGAAGTAATTGCGATAATTGGTTATTTCCCATTATGCCTCATTGCCGGCAGAGAAAAGCAGCGCTAACGAATTAAATGCTGGGTTATGCAAGACTTGTGCTGGTTTCTCCAACTCAACTTAACTTAGGTTAGCCAATTTTTTAGACTTAGTCAAGAATAAGCTGTGTAAAAAGTAGGCTAACTTTTGACTTAAGTCTAAAAAATGGCTAAACTAAGTTAAGTTGAGTTGGAGAAACCAGCCCTTAGACTTGACTTGACTTACCTAGAAACTTAGAAACGATTATCCAGCGTGTCATCTATTACATGTTCTCTTTATTTTGATCCTCAGCACTTGTATTTGTACACGTAAAATTGTAAATGTTTAATTTGGTATTTTACTCCAAAATGGATGCCAAATTACCATTATCAAATTGTAATTGTTTTTATTCTATTTTCTGTCTTTATTGAAAATTTGTTTTTCGAT
This sequence comes from Rhagoletis pomonella, assembly GCF_013731165.1. NCBI lineage: Eukaryota > Metazoa > Arthropoda > Insecta > Diptera > Tephritidae > Rhagoletis > Rhagoletis pomonella. Next base: position 193,936 of record NW_023458560.1, on the reverse strand, counting down.
TGCCAGATGAATTAGATTTATACAAAAAATTATATATGTGAGGCATATTTGTAGGTATTGTATTCATTGCATGGATTCGCAGGTAACAATTAACAACAACAACAACAATCAAAACAACAATTTGCAACAATTAATCAAAAAAGAGGTGAAAAGCTAATTTCTACCTGAGGATGTACACACAGAACTGAAACTAGTGGTTGAACGAATATAATCCGCTGAGACGTACCTAACTATGAATCATCGACGATTTAACACGGCTATAAATAGTGACAAACAAACAGAAAGTATTCAGAACGAAAAGTGACACTGAAGATGGCACAACGCCGAAACCGGTTTGTCTCCAAACCAAATTTGACAAGGGATGACGGAAAATCGTTCCACATTACATCACACTCCTACCCTGTCGGAAACACCAACAACGAAAATCAAGTCTTAAGTCTTGCATAACTGAGTTTTAAGAATTTTTAAGTCTTAACAGGTCTATTCTGCGCTGGTAATAAAAATTTTGTAACCGGTAAATAAAGTTCCTGTAAATTTTTAAACCCTTTTCGCATTCTGTGTAGTCTTATAATCAGTAAATTTTGTTACCATCTCATAAACAGGTAACAAAATATTTCCCCGTGAAATATGCAATGCTAGAAATTCCACAATTCTTCATAGCTGAATTGCTGAATATTTTAACTGGATAACCATCGTACATAGAACCGCGGTGACCAGAACTGGTAACATTTTTTGGTAATAAAATTTTCCGGTTACAAAATCTTCGGTAACGTTCAGAATAGACCCGTATTTTTTACGAAATCCACTTTTTTCGCAACTTTGTTCTACAACCCATAATGCATCACCTGTTCAAATATTACGGCTTAAATCCCAAAAGCAACCCCAAAAATTTACTGTAAATTTTATCGTATGTGACAATGCATTTTTTCTTGTGGGCGAAATTATCGTATGTCCTAAGAAACTACAACGCAGAGACCTTACAAAAAAAAAAAACTTGTGTTTAGTTATACTTCTCAATTATCTCAGCAAATCAAAACTTTCGTATTAATAGTGATAGCGAAAGCAGAGAAAAATACAAAGGACTCTTTCCTGTAAAATTTGGTTATTGTAACATACGATAATTTTGCGCAAAGGGGTCGATATAGAGTTCTTACATTTTCAGAAGTGTTATGTAAAGATGTGAAACAATAACAAAATCTTAACAACTGTCGCAAAATAATGTGGTTGTTCTTGCTTGCCGGGTTATCAGGTTGTCTGGTTAAAAATAATTTTTCTGTAGTGTATTTTATTGTTGTACAACGACAAAATACACAACAGAAAAATTATTTTTAACCAGATAACCAGCCTATATGGTTATGTGGTTATAGTTTTTATTCAGTTTACAACAATAAAATACACTACACAATAAATATTGTTAACCAGATAACCTGATAACCAGGCTAGCGTGAACAACCTAAATGTTTCTTCACGACAAATACAACTCCTTGTGAATTGCCTAATTGTTCGGCATTTTCGGCCGAAGGCCGAAGCCGAAGATGAAACATCAGCCAAATAGGCCGAATACCGAAGCCAGGTCGAAACTTTGGTCGGACACTAATAGATAGATAAATAGTTGAATACACTGCGACCAGTATTGCGGTTGTCAAACACACAGTATACAGTAATCCAGATAGACACAACAAAAAATGTAAATATGCTTATTTGACAATTTGTTGGAATGTATTGGATGAAATTTTTTCACAGTTGTCGTTTTCGTTAACCCAAATGAAATTCGATTTCAATAATTTCTTATAGTGCCAAATATTTTCAAGTCACATAAAATAAAATAACGAGAAAAACCAGATTCCAAGCAACTCAGGCGTGAAGCGTAAGCGATTATGAGAAGTTCCTACATAAGTCATACCCAGTTCTGGAGCGCAACTGTTACTACGTTTATGCGACAGAATTCATGAATTCTTCATTTCGTGAATTCAAAAGTGGTCCCGTTTATGCATAGCTAAAGAGCTTTGAAAAACTGGCAACGCACTAGCGAGGAAATAAACAGTAGGGTTGAGGCTTTTTTGGCCTTCTTTTGAATTTGAAAAACCTGTTGGTACTAGGAAATGAACCATATTGCATTTAAATTGGTATTAATATATTTCCATTTTAATCTATTTGAATTTATTTTATATTTGAACAATTCCACGTAAAGTTTCCAGTGTTGTAAATCCTGTTTATGCCACTCATGCTTTTTAATCTAAAAACATCATAACCCTAGTAAACAGCTGTTTGTGGAACGTGCCGGACTTGCACTTCACGATTTCATGAAATGATGCCGAATTCATGGTTAATTT
>NW_023458560.1:190042-191503 GCF_013731165.1 Rhagoletis pomonella | reverse complement strand
TTTTGTAACCGGAAAATTTTATTACCAAAAAATGTTACCAGTTCTGGACACCGCGGTTCTAGGTACGATGGTTATCCAGTTAATATATTCAGCAATTCAGCTATGAAGAATTGTGGAATTTCTAGCATTGCATATTTCACGGGGAAATATTTTGTTACCAGTTTATGAGATGGTAACAAAATTTACTGATTATAAGACTACACAGAATGCGAAAAGGGTTTAAAAATTTACAGGAACTTTATTTACCGGTTACAAAATTTTTATTACCAGCGCAGAATAGACCTGTTAAGACTTAAAAATTCTTAAAGCTCAGTTATGCAAGACTTAAGACTTGATTTTCGTTGTTGGTGTTTCCGACAGGGTAGGAGTATGATGTAATGTGGAACGATTTTCCGTCATCCCTTGTCAAATTTGGTTTGGAGACAAACCGGTTTCGGCGTTGTGCCATCTTCAGTGTCACTTTTCGTTCTGAATAGTTTCTGTTTGTTTGTCACTATTTATAGCCGTGTTAAATCGTCGATGGTTCATAGTTAGGTACGTCTCAGCGGATTATATTCTTTCGTTCAACCAGTAGTTTCAGTTCTGTGTGTACATCCTCAGGTAGAAATTAGCTTTTCACCTCTTTTTTGATTAATTGTTGCAAATTGTTGTTTTGATTGTTGTTGTTGTTAATTGTTACCTGCGAATCCATGCAATGAATACAATACCTACAAATATGCCTCACATATATAATTTTTTGTATAAATCTAATTCATCTGGCAATCGAAAAACAAATTTTCAATAAAGACAGAAAATAGAGTAAAAACAATAACAATTTGATAATGGTAATTTGGCATCCATTTTGGAGTAAAATACCAAATTAAACGTTTACAATTTTACGTGTACAAATACAAGTGCTGAGGATCAAAATAAAGAGAAAATGTAATAGATGACACGCTGGATAGTCGTTTCTAAGTTTCTAGGTAAGTCAAGTCAAGTCTAAGCATTTAATTCGTTAGCGCTGCTTTTCTCTGCGGGCAATGAGGCATAATGGGAAATAACCAATTATCGCAATCACTTTTATGGCAAGCAGACATGCATACAATTTTGGTATTTTTTGAAAAATTTTAATTTTTAATATTTTAGGGAATATAAATTTTGAACGTTATTCAAAGCAAGTTTTTGCCTCTTTCTGATTGGCTGAAGCATAAAACTTTCTAATGCTGAATGGCAATGCCTCTAGCCCAATATACAAGCCAAGATAGCTTTTCGTAAGCCAATATAATTATGTTGGGTAATATTACGTTCAAATTGGCCCCATTTAACTTGTTAAATGAAAAAGAGCTTTTTGGAAAACACAATCGTCCACATTGAACATTTGGAGTTAACTTTGACGTTTGTTTGATTATCAATAAAAATTCGAAAAAAAAATATTAAAAATCAAGTTTTTGTGTTTCAATTTGTTTTGTGCGAATGTCTGCT
>NW_023458560.1:188858-189942 GCF_013731165.1 Rhagoletis pomonella | reverse complement strand
TTGCACTTCACGATTTCATGAAATGATGCCGAATTCATGGTTAATTTATTTAGAGAATATTTTATTAATTAGTGTTCCAGCAACTAAGAAAAGTGCCAGCAAATGGGACCAGGCCGGTGGAAACTTCGATATATTTCCGATAAATATTATAGTCGGCACCTTTTCGTTCGTCATTCGCATGGTAATTCGTTCTGAATTACCTACAAATGGGGTAATTCGCTCTCAAAATTTTGTATGGCGAATTACGTAATTCGAAGGGTAATTGGATGGCGAATGACGAATGGGAGAGCGAATTACGAACCGTGGAAACGTCATATAAGACTGTTAGAAACTTTTATGAGTGTAGTTTAAAGAAGTTTGGAACGACGATAGTTGATACCTGCGCCGGGTATATAAAATTCGGTTAAAATATATCGCCAAACATTTGTGGGTACTTTTCCACCAGTCGTTGTCTATGGGTTAATGACAATTTCCTGAGATCAAGGTTGGCCGGTAACATACTATATTACTCAATTTCGGACAAATTGCCAGTTATGAGTTTTCAATGATTTACCGCGATGTCAGTTATGACTCAAAACTTATGAGTTTTCAATGTTTGACCATCGATAGGTCTATTGTGCCCACGGGTTGGAAGGAAAACGGTTAACCCTAACTTACAATAAACTTGCTGCACATATTCAAGGGAATCGGAAAAACTAGTCGATTTTTGTTGTTGCTTTATAAGAAGGCGCATAATAAGTAAACTATGCAAGTTGTTTTTTTCCGATTCCTACAAGTCAAGATACAAGCGAAGTTCTTTAAGAAAAAAACCAACCTTAACAAGTAAAAAAGTCTAAGTTAGGGCGGAGCCGAACATTAAATACCCGGCGCAAGTATTAAATATATGTTTTTTCACCTTTCCGAAACCTACCGCTAGATGGTAACCCGGGGTGTATCAATTTTGAGTAAATTAGCGTCCTTAAATTTCGAAATATTGAAGTTTCAAGCATTTCTGAAATTTACCGTTATATGAAAAGCGGCCGTAATTTTAGTCCGATTTCAATAATTTTCAACGTTTTGCTTATATGTGGCAAGCACAATAACC
>NW_023458560.1:186704-188758 GCF_013731165.1 Rhagoletis pomonella | reverse complement strand
ACCACGCCCATTTTCCAAAATTTTACCATAAACGTATTTCTTGGTAAAGAATCGTTGCAAGCATCAATTTTGAATAAATTAGCTTCAATATTTACTGATTTATCGAAGATTTTGTATTTCTCTAAATTACCGTTATATGGGATGTGGGCGTGGTTATTGTCCGATTTTAAAAAGTTTCTTCGATTTTTTATGCTGTACCAAGGCCAACAACTGTGCCAAGTTTGGAAGAAATTGGTGCAGCGGTTACCAAGATATACACATGTAACCATAAGTGGGCGTGGCTCCGCCCATTTTCCAAAAATTTATAACACTCTTAGTTGTCGTCTAAAAATTGTTGTAAATATTAATTTTGAGTGAATAATCTCCAGTAGTTACTAAAATATCGCAGTTTTCGTATTTCCGAAAATTACCGTTATATGGGATGTGGGCGTGGTTATTGTCCGATTTTTTAAATTTTCGGCCATTTAGTATGCTGTATCAAAGCCAACAACTGTGCCAAGTTTGGAAGAAATTGGTGCAGCGGTTACCAAGATATACACATGTAACCATAAGTGGGCGTGGCCACGCCCATTTTCCAAAAATTTATAATATTCTTATTTTTCGTCTAAAAGTTATTGTAAATATCAATTTTGAGTGAATTATCTTCAGTAGTTACTAAAATATCGCAGTTTTCGTATTTCTGGAAATTACCGTTATATGGGAAGTGGGCGTGGTTACAGTCCGATTTCGCTCATTTTCAATACCAACCTACCTTGGATTAAGGGAAACCCTACATACCAAATTTCGTTGAGATATCTCAATTTTTTCTTGAGTTATCGTGTACACGGACGGACGGACAGACGGACAGACGGGCGGACAGACAGACATGGCTTAATCGATTTCTTTTTTCATCCTGATAATTTATGTATACATTTGTCTATATCTATCTCTAATATACCCTTGTGCACAAGTGCGCTCGGGTATAAAAACAAGTTTTTAAATAAAATGTAGATAAAAACTACAAACAAATGATTTATGAACATTTTTTAGGTATATTCTGTGTCCGTTTGGGAATCTCAGTTTATGATATTAGGTACAATCTGAAATTTCCATTTTCCATCACTGCTTTGAAATGTAGCTAGGTTGTGCGTAGCAAGAAATCGGCAGCCCGTTGCCGTGCCCGCGAAGTGCATACATACAATGTACATAAACACACATTCACATATGTATGTACATACATACGTGTTGCTTTTGCTCCAATATACTCATTTGGACAAATATAATGCAAAATTTAGCTTAAAAATGTGTTTTTACATACATATGTATGCATATGCATGAAATTATTTGAGCGTTGTAAAAATATAACTTCTTTGTCAACTTTTACGTGAGCAGTCATTTGATAGCTGAAAACCTAATAAATATTAGTATATTCTAAAAGACTAAATCTTATAAAGGTTTTTATTTTTACTTATTAGATAAGAATATGTATATTAAACATTTATGTGCATGTGGAGCCGTCAAGGTCAACGAAGGTCAAACTTCTTGAACTGAAAGTACTGTTATAAAAACATAATGTGGTCTAATTTGGGCTGATATATTAGAATATAAATTTTGATATACATAGATATAAGCTACTGGTTTAAAGCTTTTGTAGTACATACAACAAATCCATACAACATTTATTCACATTTTTATAAAGTACGTTATATGTACGTATATTTTGGAAACCAATATTTAGAAACCCTGAATTCTTTATTAGATTGCGTCGAATCTCCATTCTTGCTAGCCATTTACTTTGACATACCTTTGCTCGATTTCTGGTCGATTTTTATTTATTAAACAATTATGAAATGCACTCTAATTGAGTATAATGAAAAACGAAATTAAAGGTCTAAACAGTAGTGGAGCCTCATTGCAACAGAACGTACAGCTAAAGCACATCCGAAACCCGACATGACACAACACTGCACTATAACGACGATGACTCTTGTAAATTTGGGAGAGGGAGAGTGTCAAAGAGAATGAACGTTAATTGAAATGGGGAATGGGGGAACGCTCTAAAAGTATCAGAACAA
>NW_023458560.1:182604-186604 GCF_013731165.1 Rhagoletis pomonella | reverse complement strand
TTCGAGGGCCCGTGTTGCGCTGCTCGGTCGCAGACGTCAATTGCGACGCCCCCCACCACCACCACAGGGCGGCAATCACCTCAGCAGCACACACAGCCAACGGCGGCAAGAACATACACCTCACTTACACCCCACATCACGACACGTCTCCCGAACCACATGAAGCTCCTCCAATTCAACTGTAACGGGCTACAGAGCAAGATTGAGGAGATAACCGTCTTCATGTGTCGGCATGGTATATTAATAGCTGCGGTCCAAGAGACAAAGTTGCACAGCAATTCAACTTTGTTGAATTGCGCCGGGTACAACGTGCACCGTCGAGATCGCGAGCGAGATAATGGTGGTGGCTTAGCGTTCATCACGCACCACACCGTGCAGTATCGTCTTATCGAAGCAGACATCGACCGCAGGGATACCACCCTAGAATGTCAGGGCATCGCTATCCGGTCAGGCGATGTCGAGCTCGAAATATTTAACATATACATACCCCCTGTCACCTGCTGCCCGGCAGGATATCACCCTGATATAGGTGCGCTCCTCAGAGGTGAAAACCGTATGGTAGTAGGTGACTTTAATGCGCACAACGATCTTTGGCACTCAAAACGATCGTAGGGGAACAGACTTGGCTGAGCAGATAGACGATTCGACATTCTGCACAATGAACGACGACGCACCCACCAGGATTATGGGTAACTGCAGTAGCTCGCCAGACATCACAATAGTCAGCGCTGGTCTGATAAACAGCATAACGTGGCGACCTATGCTGACTCAAGCATCAGACCATCTACCCATAGTCATCTCGATTGATAAACCAACCGACTTTGCCTCCGCCAAACACCGGACCTATATCAACTTTTCCAAAGCTGATTGGAAAGGTTACGCGGAGTTTACCGAAAACACCTTCGCAGCGCTCCCCACACCAACCGACGTCCATCTCGGTGAACGTAAGTTCCGCAGGGCTATCACGGCTGCTGCAGCTCGCATTCATACCGGCAGGACGTATATCGGACCCACGTCCAAACTTCCCTGCCGAAGCGGCTGTTCTAGCTGATGAGCGTGATAGCCTTCGTCAGGCCGATCCCGGAGATCCCCGTATCAGGAATCTCAACGCGGAGATTCGGCAACTTGTAAACGTACATAAGCGGAAGAAGTGGGAGGAGCACCTGAAGACTTGTAATTTCACCTCTGGTGTGAGCAAGCTTTGGTCAACCGTGAGGTCATTGTCTAATCCGACGAAGCACGACGACAGAGTCGAAATCTCCTTCGGCGACCATGCTTCGTCGGACCCGGAGCGATGCGCGAGCTATTTTAGCCGGCAGTTCATACTGCATCCTCCGGTAGACAAAGCCAAGCGTCGAGTGACCAGAAGGCTGCACAAACTGCCAACAACTTGTGCCCCCCTTGCTTTCACTTGCGGTGAAGTTCAGGTGGCCATCGGGAAGGCGAAAGCCTCCAAAGCCATGGGTCCCGACGGAATATGCATGCTGATGCTGAAAAATTTGGGTCCTGCGGGGGTAGCGTACCTAACGGAGGTCCTCAACCTGTCAATGGCCACTCTCATCATCCCAGACATCTGGAAGGTGGGGAGAGTGGTCCCACTGCTCAAACCGGGGAAACCCGCCAACAAAGGAGATTCGTATCGTCCGATTACACTCCTTTCCCCGGTAGCGAAGACACTCGAGGCCTTGCTACTCCCGTACTTCACAAACCACCTGACCCCAGCGAAGCATCAGCATGGTTTCCGTAAAGTGCACAGTACAACAACAGCACTTAACGCCATAAACACTCAGATAACTCGTGGCCTTAACCGCAACCGTCCCTGTGAGAGAACGATTCTAGTAGCGTTGGACTTGTCAAAGGGGTTTGACACCGTCTGCCATTCCACGCTGCTAGAAGATATAGAGGCCTCCTCTCTCCCACAGAGGCTCAAACGGTGGTCGGCAAATTATCTGAGTGGTCGACATTCGTCGGTAATATTTAGAGACAAAATGAGTAAGCAGCGAAAAATAAAACAGGGGGTTCCTCAGGGTGGTGTCCTTTCCCCGCTACTGTTTAACTTTTATATTTCAAAGCTCCCTCAACCACCAGAGGGAGTCTCGATTGTCTCCTATGCCGACGACTGCTCGATCATGGCGACTGGGAATGGAATTGATGACCTGTGTTTGAAAGTAAACGGCTATCTCTCCGAACTTTCTCGCTTCTTCACTGCAAAGTGTCTAGCCCTCTCCCCTACGAAATCCTCCGCGACCCTGTTCACAACCTGGACGAAGGAGGTCAGGCTACCGCTAGGGATTCACGTCGATGACACACCAATTCCGACGGTTAATAACCCCAAAATACTCGGAGTAACATTCGACAGCCTGCTCTCCTTCTCTGCGCACTCAACCGCTATTGTCAATAAAGTACAGAGCCGCAACAAGGTCCTCAAGTCGCTAGCCGGCAGTACTTGGGGCAAAGACAAAGAAACGTTGCTGGCAACATACAAGGCAATAGGCCGGCCGGTTTTGAACTACGCAGCGCCAGTGTGGTCGCCAGGGACTAGTAGGACGCAGTGGACGAAGCTACAGACGGTACAAAATACGGCACTTAGGACAGCGACGGAATGCCTCCTGATGTCGCCTGAACACCACTTGCACGGCGAGGCGCAAATGCTCCCAGTTAAGGAGCATAATATAATGCTCTGCAAGCAGTTCCTGATCGGGAGCCACAGAAGTGGCCACCCAAACAGACAGCTGCTTGCAGAGGAGCCCTCGCCTAGGCACGTCAGGAGGCATCTATATGAACTGACGGACGAAGTCCAGAGGTTCATTAAGCAACCTCTGGACCCGACAGCGTACAGACAGGCCCTGAACGGCATTCACAGGGACTCAGTCTCGAGTTATGTAGACTCTAGACCTGTGAATGCCGTTCTAGGCATACCACCCCCGGACATAGACGAGACAGAGCTTCATCTGCCTCGGGAGACACGCTCTACACTCGCTCAACTTCGCTCCGGCTACTGCAGCAGGTTAAACTCCTACTTGAGTAGGTTGAATGAGGATGTGCCGAACGAATGTCCGGCATGCGGAGGGACCCCACATGACTCGAGCCATCTCTTCGCATGCCCGGAAAACCCGACAACCCTAACGGCCTTGTCCCTGTGGACAGATCCCACAGAAGCTGCACGCTTCCTAGGGTTGCCGTTAGTGGAACTTGACGACAACGACTGAGATACCAACCGATCTGGGCGGGGTTGTTGTAGCCGCTACAACAACAACAACAACAACAACGCCAGCAATATTAATGCTGTTCTTTACATCTTTTGACTATAGGCCAGTGCAATTATCAAGAGAACAATTAAAAATGTATTGAAAAAGGATAACTTTGAGATTAACGATAAGCTAAAGGGCTCCGAAAAATTATATTTGACTTTATCTTTTGCATTAACGGATTCATTATTTAATAATATGCACCAAACCTTTTTGCTGAACCCAGAATTTTTAACAAGAATTGGTCTTATTCGACTAGTGTGCTGTGGGTGATTTGGCGGTCGATGCGCGGGCTCTTAACATTAAAATAAAATACTAATATTTTGCAGGCTTCTTGTTGACTTCATGATACATTATATTTTCACTATTACCAAGGGATTTGAGTAAAATTAGATTTTCGACCCGCCCTAATGTTCACACCTAAAAGCATGTTCACATTAACGTAATTTACGGCGCATTTGTAATTTATAAGCAAATCATGCTGAAATCAAGTGATTTCCCTTGGTAAAATCTGTCAAGAACCAAACGAAGAAAAAAAGATTTTTCATTTATTTTAGCCCCACTGTTGAGGGAATTAAAAAAATGCCTAAAGGTATGCAACCATTTTTGTTTGGTACTCGTACATATACCTGCTAATCACATATCTATAGAATTTAAGAAAGAAAATGTGAACTTACTTTGTTCATGTGAAGTTATTTGATCGAATGTAATGTGAACATATATTAAGGGTGTTAGGAAATTTTCAATTACAA
>NW_023458560.1:181170-182504 GCF_013731165.1 Rhagoletis pomonella | reverse complement strand
TTTTACTAGCTCCCAAGCAATAATTTCCAAATTATAAAAAAACTAAGTTTATCTTCATCTTCTTCATCCATAGAGCTTTCTCCTGTTTCCAAATGTATCTTTTTTGCATCAGAAATTTCAATTTCCATGTAAAACAACATATGACATATCTATAGTGAAATATTTGTTGTACATACTGAATAGCCTTTACATTGCTTATAAACAAAGCTAAATTCTTAGATATGCGAAAATAGCCAAATACAAAATATTTAAGTTAATGTTAATTTATGGAAACACTGAAATGTATAGACCCGAAATCGTTAGAATTTGCACTACAAAAAAGTTATGAAATTCAATGCTAATTTATAATGAACAAAGTCAAAATTTTTTTATGGAATTAAGATTTGTTTTTTGGAATTATAAAACTTATCTCAGTGTTCAAACAGACAAACTTCCAAAATGTGCACTTAGCAAAAAATGTTACGTAATTAGCCGCGTGGATTACAATTGTAGTCCACTCGTATTCAACTGTGGCTAAAAGTGGTAAATGTGGGGCTAGCCCCTCAATTTTATACTAAGTGAGCACTTTTGTATATCATCGATAGCTATTCAAGCGGGCAATGTCATCCTCCACCCAAGTTTTAATTGGTCCCTGCTAAAAGATGTGTGGATTACATATGTAGTCCACGCGCCTAACGGAGAGTTAGTCTTCAGTTGATCGTTGAAATGGCATTTCACAATTTTGATTTTTTCACAGTGTCACAAAAACAGTGAACCTCATATCTTGGCGGGTATTATATTACGTTCTCATTGAGCCATTAACTCGAGTTTAACGTTTTGAGTTTATGAACAACTGTCACCGTTCACATTGGGGTGTTTAAGAAACTCAGAGTTTAATTTGACATTTTTTTGTTTACTTTTTCTTATTCTCATTTAGTCTGTTCCCGTACTACAGGAGTTAACACACACACACATAAGTCTAGAATACCAACCGTTTAGCTATAAAAAAAAACAAGAAGTAAGGATCGATAGAACTTTTTACGTTAATTTCAACCATACCAAAATTATTTGGTGCAAATAAAAACCAAAGCCAATAAGAGAGGTTAAAGTTCAACTTAACTATTTCTTATGTGTTTAATATCTCGGAAACTAGTTAACCGATTAAAAAATTATTGATGCAAGGTATATACTATAACCAGTTTTAGAACAAATTTTATATAAACTCCATTTAAAAATATATATTTTTTTTTTTTTTTTTTAGTATTTCTGGACTAAAAACATAAAAAGGCATATAAATTATATACTTACACTAGCTATACCCTGCCACGCTTTGCTGTGGCATATTCCTGTTACAT
>NW_023458560.1:179170-181160 GCF_013731165.1 Rhagoletis pomonella | reverse complement strand
GGAGAACAGTGTAAATATTATAATTTTTTAGACAGGTGGAAACCCTATTCAAAAAAATAAAGGGTCCAGCCCTTTCATTTGACACCTCATTTTCGAAAATCGGGAGAACGGTGTAAATATTATACTTTTGTAGACAGGCGGCAACTCTGTTCAAAAAATAAATCCCTCTTGTACGCCATTATCAAACGAACCGTACAGATATTATAATTTTTAAAAAGGTGGCAATCCTATCCAAAAAAAATTAAGCCTTAACGCACATCTTGAGGCTAAGCTCTTTCATTTGCACCTCATTTTTTGAAAATCAGGAGAACGGTGTAAATATCATAATTTTAAATGCAGGCGGCAACCCTATTAAAAAAATATATCCTTACTGCGCATCTAGGGGCCAAGCCCCTTCATTTGACACATCATTTTTGAAAATCGGGAGAACGGTATAAATATCATAATTTTAAACTCAGGTGGCAACCCTATTAAAAAATAATCTTACTGCACATGTAGAGACCAAGCCCTTTCATTAGACACCTCATTTTTGAAAGTCGAATGAACGGTTCAAATCTTATGCAATTAATAAAATTGCCTTCGCATAGAATAGTATCTCTAGCCACACCAACTTTCTGCGAATATTTGCCGCAGCATTTAAATTCACTTATGAACGAGAACGACAGCAGTGTACGTTCGCGAAGGAATCGATGCTACTTATAGCTACATATATATATGAACGCACGCTGCTTGATCTACCTAACATTCGCGAACGCGAACGATCTGGACTTGTTTTATGCTTCTCGTTCGCGAAGGTTAATCAGTGGAGAATGTTTGATACGTTCACGTTCGCGTATAAAAACATAAATGTATGTACGCGAACGTTCATATATAAATTTTTCCGAACCCTGGTTATGATTCGCCTCTGTTTTGTTGTTGTTGTATAGTTTGTTTCGTTGTCGTGGGTGGTATATAGTCAGAGATATTATAAATACTAATAGTATTTAAATACAAAATACAAATAGTTTACATAAAAAGTATTTGAAATAGAAATACGATATATTTTTGCGAGAAGTATTTAAATACAAAAGAGAAAATACGGATTTTGAAAATACAAATACATTTGAAAATACTTAGAACAATTTTTAAGAAAACCGTATGAATCCATGTTTGAAACTTTGTGCAATATTACAAATATTCAACAAACTTTCGTTAGAGTTTCAAACTTTTTAATTGGATTTCGTAGAAAGATTTATAGTATGCAGTTTTTTAGACCATTTAATTTTAGTACAAAAAAGCACATATTTGAAATAGCTAGACTTACCACGGATTTTTGGAATTTTTTTTCTTTTGTTAAATGTGTTGCTCATTTTCTATTTTTTAAAAAATCGTCGAATGGTTTTTACCTCGCTTTTATTAGCTTGGGATGTAACTATGTAATATTGATGCGCCTAAAAGATGCAGCGATTTCCATTCTCAAGTTACATACCTGTTGGCAGTACGAATTGGAATTGCTTTAAATTTCCATTCTTAAAGTCACCTGATGGCAGTACGAATGGAAATTATGGAGAGCAAGTTTTTAGTTTTTTAAACTATATTTTTTTTAGTTGTTACTTGATAAAAATCAGAGCCCTCGAGTATTTGGTGATCTCCGAAGGACAGGTAGCGTTTACAAGAAAATTTTCTTCGCTAGAATTAATAACATTCGAATGTTTGCCATTGCCTTTATTTATTATTGGGTGTTCTGTCCATCTTGGTTTGAACTTGTGACTTACGTAGTAGTAGTACGCACCCCTAATGAGAGCCAAAGGCACGAAGCCATTCAGGCTCCTAAGTATCAGCGCTATTATTTTGGGTACTATTAGGAAAGCGAAAGGAAGTTCGAATATGAGCTCCAATAGCCGAACTGTAATTTTTTTTCTTTTGTAAAGTCTACACCTTTTCTAGTAGTACTTCAGAAAGCGTCAATTATATTTCAGAAATCATCAAATGTACTTCAGATTAGTCAAAC
>NW_023458560.1:176542-179070 GCF_013731165.1 Rhagoletis pomonella | reverse complement strand
TTAATTGAAATGGGGAATGGGGGAACGCTCTAAAAGTATCAGAACAACTTGATTTTGGCCTTTGATGCTGGATTTGTAGATTTATTTGGCGAATTTAGAATTCCTTAGCATTGCACCTCACATTTTTATTTATTTTTTATTTCCAATTTTTCCACTACATACTTGCATATGGCTGAAAGAAATAAAATATGTAATCAAGGCATTGGGCAATATACGTCGTCGATTTAGTTTTTGTTGTTGTGGCAAAGGGGCGGTTGTGGTGTCAGTAGTGTGGTGCTGTGTATTTGTTGTTCTGTTCTAACTTGATGCGGCGGGGCATTGGCGAGAGCGAGAGGAAGCTCTTTTTCATGAATACAAGCAGAAAAAAGCTAATCCGAAATGAACGCACTCACACACATGCAAAAATATTGCTTTTATGCAAGCTCACGTACACATAATTGCATGCAAAGAGTAAAACGAATAGCAAAGCAATAAGAGCTATATGTAGAAAAGAAATTAAGGTAAAGGGAGTAGAGCAGTGGTAACGGCAAAAGCAGAAACGTCAACGACGAACACTGGAGTATTTATGTAATTTCTGAAGATTAATTCAAAAAGTAAATTTCAAGTTTAGTTAAAATGCTGTTAGTCGTAGCAAGCAACTTTACTGTCAAAATACGTAATCGAAAGTCTACTTTCCGTAAAAACACCCAACAAGTCCTTTTGCAGATTTGCTGAAATCATTTCGGAAATGGGTTGATCAAATGAAAAAGTGGAAAAATCAGCAACAGTTTACATGGAAAACTTAGCTCAGTGGGTAAGACCACTGGCTTTGAACGCCGCACCTGCCAGTTGAAAGTCCCAGGGAATTCGATGAAGAAGTCTAAAGGCTCCGTTATGCATACTTGGCATTGCATGGGAGTTGTCACATAAGGAATCTGTTAAATGAGTTTTGCGTGTAAGCGGCTACCCAACACGCAGCATTACATATGTAGAAGTCTGTTGATTTTTTAATTTCTGCGTAAAATGACATGCTATGCAGTGCACAGCAAAGTATGCATACCGGAGCCTTAAGGGCGTTGTTACACAGACGATCATATGATCCCTGGTCACCAAATGTTGTTGCATTTACAGCACAACGAAAAAATGAACAGGCTAACCTAATATTCGCGACTTGCTTTTTGGTACGCACGCCTTCGATTTTTTTTTGCGTCACCCGAAATTGGCTTGCTTGCGTTTGCATTTGATTTCATTGAGCGAAACGTCAAATCAAAATGTCACGCAGAACAAAAATTGGAAATTGAGTTAGTTTCATACGCTCGCCGTTCAATTTCGGTTGGTCACATACAAGTTGTATGTGCATGAAAAATTTTTGACAGTAAATTGGCGGCGTGCGTGAATATTAGGTTAGCCTGTGAGAGCGATCGAGAGAACTGAACCGCATAACCAATCGGTTCAAATTTGACCAGCCGGCTGAGACCGAGTGACGGATCAAAAGAGAGTTGGCTTGTGAATACAATTTACTATTTGTTTCTTTTAGTAACGAAATGGAGTACTTTTCAAACTATTTCTCCTTTTGGTAGCAGAATGGTACATTTTTGATGTAGATGTATACAAAATAGTACACATGATACAAAAAATAAGGTAGTTTCATTACTACTATTTTTTGATTATACCCTGCAAAAATCGTTGGACCATGTAGTCTATTTGTGGTATATTGGAGTACTTACAAAAGTGTTCCTCTGTCATGCTGTAGCGGACCAACTCGTGTCTCTGCGCCAGCTTATTGTTTGTTACCCGATCACTCCTCGTGTTTTAACGAAATGTGATTGAAGTTAAGCATTTGAAAGCAGATTTGCATGTCTGGCTGTAGCTGAACGTGTAGATGCTCGCTGTTAGTTGTTAGCTTCCAGCATGTTCAGGTTCGAATGCCGTCAGAGGCAACATGTAATTTTTAATTTTTGTTTTTGGTTTTTATTAATTTCGAAAAAGCATCTGAGAAGTGAAGAGCAAAAGCGTGTACAAACGAAAAAATATTACAACAATGCCATTGTTAATATGTTGGCGTAGTTTTGTGCTACTCTGATGTAATGCAGGGATGGAGTCCTGCCCTAGGACATCGCAATGTTAATTGGACCTTATTTTTTATATGAATTGTGGTTAATTTTGGAGTACTGCTTGGTCCTTAGGGAGTAAGTACTCTTTACAAACATGCATGGAGTAGTCGCGATTTTTGCAGGGTAACGCAGTTTTTGGCATTTCTCCAAATGTGAACATTGAGCATAGCTTTGCCACATTGGAATTTTTTGAAAAGGGAGATTTTTTTTTAATATTTGGGATTCAATACAAGAGTAAAAAAGGCAGGTTGATGTGATCGATAATCAAATTTCAACGTTTTTCTCAAGCGTACAAGTTACTTTTGAACAATATCGATGTGCAGAGATGAGGTTATAAAATAAAATCGAGTTTTTATACCATTATTTATTTTAAACCAAATAAACAAATTTTTTACATTTAACATGTAACAAAACATTAATCTATGTTGTAATTGT
>NW_023458560.1:175416-176442 GCF_013731165.1 Rhagoletis pomonella | reverse complement strand
ATTTTACGGTTTCTGAAGTACAATTGACTAATCTGAAGTATATTTTATGGTTTCTGAAGTACAATTGACTATTCTGAAGTACATTTTACGATATCCGAAGTACAATTGGAAAAGGTGTAGATACTAGAATGCTTCAAATGCCTTTTTATATGGTAATCACTGCAAACATCAAATTATAATAAGGCGAATCAAAAACTTTTAGGGATTTTTTGTTTCATCATGCATCCATCTTACCAACTAAGCGAAAATAAATTTAAAAGATTTCATTACCGTGTACTTGTAACGCATTTGCTTGCTGTTGTTGTTGTTGCTGCTGCTGCTGCTGAGCTTGTTGTGTATGTTGCTCAGTGATTGGTTGTCGCTGGTGCGGTGTGATTATTGTACCGTTCGGCAAAATATTATAGGGAAGCGCTTGACCATTCGAAACTACCCAGTATTTGCTCAACTGCGGAAGATAAAAAATTATACATTTATACATAAGTTTGGTCGTTTGCAAATGTACATATATTAAGATTTTCGGAAAGCCAAGTGCAATTAAAAGATGATTGAAATGAAAAGGGGCATTCTTTGAAACATAAAAGTATTGCAATAAACAAAAAAACTTAAAAATCCAAATTTTAATCTTAAAAAACCAAATGAGCCACAAGCGGGCTAGAGAAAAGTTGTTAACTTATATTTCATGCAATAAAAAACTTACACACAATAACTTCAAAAGCCGAAGGTAAGAATTGAGAATGGGACTTATGTATTTGAGGTATTCATTATTACTTTTGGCATCTACACCTACATAAGTGCAAAATATTTGCATTTTGATCAGTTTTGAATAGCCTTTTTTCGCTGATTAATGTTTATTAATTGTACATATATAAAAGTCTAGCTCATTATTTAACAAACACCATCTATGTAAGTAAATAAACATTACCATTAACCAAAATTTCATACTGTTTAGTCAGAATCTTTCTGATTTTTTAGGAACTTCAAACTTGCACTTTATTATAAATACTAAACTTGAATTATCGAATTGTC
>NW_023458560.1:172517-175316 GCF_013731165.1 Rhagoletis pomonella | reverse complement strand
TTTTTTTTTTTTGCGTCACCCGAAATTGGCTTGCGTGCGTTTGCATTTGATTTCATTGAGCGAAACGTCAAATCAAAATGTCACGCAGAACAAAAATTGGAAATTGAGTTAGTTTCATACGCTCGCCGTTCAATTTCGGTTGGTCACATACAAGTTGTATGTGCATGAAAAAATTTTTGACAGTAAATTGGCGGCGTGCGTGAATATTAGGTTAGCCTGTGAGAGCGATCGAGAGAACTGAACTGCATAACCAATCGGTTCAAATTTGACCAGCCGGCTGAGACCGAGTGACTGATCAAAAGAGAGTTGGCTTGTGAATACAATTTACTATTTGTTTCTTTTAGTAACGAAATGGAGTACTTTTCAAACTATTTCTCCTTTTAGTAGCAGAATGGTACATTTTTGATGTAGATGTATACAAAATAGTACACATGATACAAAAAATAAGGTAGTTTCATTACTACTATTTTTTGATTATACCCTGCAAAAATCGTTGGACCATGTAGTCTATTTGTGGTATATTGGAGGGTGACAGGTAATAAGGTCAATGGAAATAAGGTCAATGGAAATAAGGTCAATTGACTTTATTTCCCACCCTGGTGCGAAATAAAGTCAATTGACATTATTACCTTTTCAAAAGCGAAATAAAGTCAACAAAAATTTGGAAATAAAGTCATTGACGCTATTTCCTCATTCAAATGGAAATAGCGTCAACAATGCTTAAAGTATGTCGATTCATAGAAAAAAATGTTTTCTTACAATAAACATTGCCCCGTAAGTGTTGTTTTTAATAGATCAAAAAGGTTATTGCCAAATCCTCAGTGTTGTGATATTAATCCACACACAATCATGAACTACCACCAATTGATTTTATTAAAAAAATTTAAATTACGAATATGTAAAAACACGATGCGAAAAACTAAACACCTGCGCACAGCTGAAATACGAGAAATATTTGAAGAAAGAGTGTAGAAATGATCCATAACTTGCAAAACATGTTTCGTTTCCACAAAAATAAAGCGAACACTATTAAATTGATGAAACAGTCCATGTCCAAAAACCCCGGAGGAACACTGAATGAATTCTGCGTTTTAAATTAGCATATTTTGAACGAATTCGGAATGTCTAAGTTGGAAAAGAAACCAACCTTTCTATAAGGAAACAATTATAGAAAAAGAAAGAATACACTGTATTCATGTCCCCGCCAGCAATTTGTGACGACATCATTTAAAAGCAGCTAAGGAGAATGACGACACTATTTATTAGATGGCACATTCAACGAGCCAATGTGCCAAAATGCGGGTATAAACAATTATTGATTATTTAATATCGGAACTGAGATCATATAAGTTAATTGATTGGTTTTCACACACTTTTGAAACAAAAATTATATGCTTTTTTACTGCAGACAAATTGTTGCCCCAAACCACAGCAGAAATCTTCCAATCAGGGCTGGCAACTATCCTTAGTTATGAGGTGCCATATTGAAGATAAAAAAGTGCCAAAATGTGCCAAATAGAAAAATAAAAGTGCCAAAAAAGGTGTCATTCCTTTTAATCATTCACATTTAGCAATAAAATAAAGCTACATTTTCCAAGCAAAAGTGCAATGATAAAATAAGATAAACCAGTTGAATAGCCTTTATAAATTAGAAAATTTTAGTTGCGAAAAAGAAGTGCACGCATAGGATTTCACAAAAATGTATTGAAATGTAATTTTTTTTACAAAAGTGCCATTTTGGCACTTTGTACCAAATTGAAAATTAAGTGCCATTTGAAGTAAAATAGGGACAAATGGCACGGTTTGAGCCAAGTTGGCATCCCTGCTTCTAATAACTTACAGATATAAAAATGTGAAATATCGAGGGCTGGAATTCATTAATACCCTCTATCTGCAATTTGCACAAAAACTAATTTGTGATTTTAGAAACCATCTGGGACTTATTACCTGTCGTTATATAAGGTAACATTAATATCACTGATGACAGTTAAAGCTTAGGTGGATTTTTATATCAGAATCCCATCTTTGTGAAAAGTGTGCAGACAGAGGGTATTTTATTGAATATAAGCCCTCGATGTTTAAAATATATAAAAATTTTATTTCAACGTATACAAAAAATAAATCTACCTACGTTACAGCACGGCGGGAGATGGGGAAGGGTGGCCGGGGGCCCGCGGCGTAGCGTGACGTGGTGTGCGCGCCGGTCGCGCGGGGTTCGCGGGGCGCGAGCCCGAACGCGACGAGCGCGGTGTGGCGCGCTAACGCGGGCCGCCGCGAAACTAAGCAAATATAATGTTTGAAAGAGAAATAATGTCTATGGATTTTATTTCGTTTTTAAAAAGGAAATAATGTCAATTGACTTTATTTCGCACCAGGGTGGGAAATAAAGTCAATTGACCTTATTTCCGTTGATCTTATTACCTGTCACCATATTGGAGTACTTACAAAAGTGTTCCTCTGTCATGCTGTAGTCGCGATTTTTGCAGGGTAAAGCAGTTTTTGGCATTTTTCCAAATGTGAACTTTGAGCATAGCTTTGCCACATTGAAATTTTTTGAAAAGGGAGATTTTTTTTAAATATTTGGGATTCAATACAAGAGTAAAAAAGGCAGGTTGATGTGATCGATAATCAAATTTCAACGTTTTTCTCAAGCGTAAAAATTACTTTTGAACAATATCGATGTGCAGAGATGAGGATATAAAATAAAATCGAGTTTTTATACAATTATTTATTTTAAACCAAATAAACAAAGTTTTTACATTTAACATGTAACAAAACATTAATCTATGTTGTAATTGT
>NW_023458560.1:142144-172417 GCF_013731165.1 Rhagoletis pomonella | reverse complement strand
TTTTTACATTTAACATGTAACAAAACATTAATCTATGTTGTAATTGTCTTAATTTCTTTGTTGAAGCTTTGCATCCGTCCCCTTGCAGATATATGTATTTCGTGCCTTTGCACTCAGGAAAGAAGCGGCTCAATTTTTAGTTTCTTGATTTCAAATTAAAAAAAAAAATAGGTTATATTCAGTTGTCAACTCTCAAAGCTTTAATTTGACGTAAAATTCGTGATCAGCATGTTTAAAATTCGTGACTAGCGTGCCTAAAAACCTAATAAGTGGTATTTTCAAAAAGATTTTCTTGTTTTTAGAGGAATTAGCAGTTGATTTGACAGCTGTCAACTGTCAAACTAAAAATTTTATGCCATATTCAGATTTAGCAAACAAAAATACTACGATGATGCATTTTTATTATAATCGTAACAGCCCTTCTAATTTTTCGCGTAAAACATAGCTTCTCCGACCACTGTGCGCTGCTAAGAAAAAACGCTTGATTGTTTTTTTTTTATTTTAAAATGTAATGAAAATCGAACTAGTTGCATGATTACATATCTTTTTGCTTCCCTAATCGCTCCGTAAGGCTTCAATGTTACAATATTTTGTGACTCTCGTTTCAAAACTGGTTTTCTTTGCTGACATCAATAAATACAGAAACTGGGCAGATGGTGAACTAAATAATTCGAAAATATAAATCAGTTAGCATGGAGAAACCTGCGGAATGATATGAAAAATGGCGAACTCTAGTAAAAGCTTCTATTGAAGAGCGAGACCAGGATATTTGGCAATGCTTGTAGGAAATTGCCAACGGCTCTGATACTGATTCCAGTTTTTGTAGTGATGTGGATAGCCAAACGATGGAGAAATATTTACAGCTACCCCTTATACTCAGTCAAGAAGATCCTTTAATTTGGTGGAATCTTACACGACCGCTGTGGTGTAGCGGTTAGCAGTGCGCGCTAAAATTCCACAGGGCCTGGGTTCAAGCCGGGTTCAACCCAACAACCTCGGTAGGCAATGGCAAACCTCCGAGAGTATTTCTGCCATGAAAACAGCCTCCCATAAAAATACAATTACCGTTCGGAGTCGACGTAAAACTGTAGGTCCCTCCCCTTGTGTGACATCATCAAGTATCAGTAAGTAACACCAATCTATTATTATAGTCGCAAAGAATTTCCAATTTTGTTTACACTAGCAATGAAGTACCTCTGCGAACAACCTTCCTCAATGAACTTAAAAAGAGTATTTAGTCCATCGGGTAGCATTTCTGTTGAAAATAGAAGGTGCGTTATTGCCCGGTATTGCGGAAATGCTTCTTCTCATAATGAAAAATCTATAAATTTTTAACTCTAACTACTAATTAGATACTATATGTAAATCTATATATATAAAACATGGTGTGAAAAATGTATAGTAATTCATCAATTGAGAACGGTTGGGCGGATTTGGCTAAAATTTTCACTTAGTTGTTCGTAACCGATGCAAATTTCGGATAATTATGAAATTAATTGTGAGCATGAATCAATTGGGAACAATTTTCTCCTATGTTTCATAACCGATTCGAATGGTTGCTGCTTTGTTGGAAAGGTGTTTAGAAGTAGGAGTGCACAAAGTTTTAATTTTTTCGATAGGATACGCTAAAAAAATGCAGTTGGTACGTAGGTAACCTTTTGCCTAGATTAGCGTAGAGGATCAATTTTTTCCCTTAAGTGGGCCAGGGACCGATCTATTCGAAAAAGTCTTATTTATGGTCCGATTTGCTTGAAATTTGGCAGGTAGGTAGCTTATTGCCTGCGTTAACATATAGAATATTTTTTTTTGATAGGTGGATCAGATACCGATCTATTCGAAAAATCTTATTTATGGTGGTAGACCAGGAACCGATCTATTCGAAAAAGTGTTATTTATGATCCGATTTGCTTGAAATTTGGTACGTAGGTAGCTTATTGCCTGGGTTAACATATAGGATATTTTTTCTGATAGGTGGACCAGATACCGATATATTCCAAAAATCTTATTTAAGGTCCGATTTGCTTGAAATTCGATACCCGTATTATAGATATGCGTAGAATAGAATTGAGTCATTGTTTTACAGTTCGAAAGGTATTTGAAGGCGCCGCAAACATTCGGGTGTCGGCTAATTAACAATACTTATTACACAGGCCAACAAAAATGGAAAAAAATTTTATGCAGCAAATGTGGACAATATTTTTGACATTTTTTTTGTGTGCTGATTACGAATCCGTAAGTTTTCATCAGCTCAAAATTTTAAGAAAAACGAGGTCAAGGTGTCAAAAAATCGCGTTTTTTGCAATATTTGAGAGGCTCTAGCAAGGAAACAAAGGGTGTAGAACTTTCCACTTAGGCTTAGACTAAAGCTAAAAATCTCGACTACTATCCCTGCAAATTCCTGCAATTAAGCAAAAGGTGATAGAACTTAGGCTTAAATTAAGGCTTGGCCTTCTGACTTCAATCCCTGAAAATACCATTCCTGTACCTTGACCCTAAGGTCACCTATAGTCATTTATTGAACAACTAACACTGATTTTGACACTTTTTTTTTGTCAATTGCATAATTTTTCAGTAGTTTTTTTTTATTGCTGGACGATAAAAAGTAATTGAGTATAGGTGGCCATCAGGGCAAGGTGCTGGAATAGTATTTTCAGGGATAGTAGCATGTAGTTCTAGCTTTAATTTAAGCCTAAGTGGAAGGTTCCATCACCTTTTGTTTCCTTGCCTGCACTTTCACCACGTTTTTCTCAAAATGTGAAGCTGATGGAAACTTTACACTTATGGATTCGTAATCAGCACAAAAAAGTCTACCAAAAACAGGTTCAACATTTGCCGCATCAAAATCGGTGTTGTCCTGTGGTACCTACACTAATTATGTAAAGAGAAGCTCCTTTTTTTTATAAGAGGTGATCTCGCGAACGGCTGTAACGATCTTTTTGAAATTTTGGTGATCTACTGCAGACATTCGATATATTAAAGGATCAGCCATACATATCGAATTTTTCATACCGTATTTCTCTGGAAGTATTTGTGGTAGTGTCCTGGAAATTGGTGTAGAGATTTTTGGGCTACTGGAAAAGGGGGTGTGGCACTTTCCAAACATATTGAAACCTTTACCTATCTGTAAATATATACACCCAGAATACAGTGTTTTTTCTTTTTCAAAATAAACATTTTTTGGAAAATTTTTAGTAGAAATATAGTTCATTTTGCATCAAATGGCACCTAATTTTAAGTATGCAGTTTTGTAGTTCACTCAATTTCAGTTTCATAAAGTGCAAGTTTTAAATGGCTATAAGTTACCGTTGGTTTTTGAGAACTTTTTCGCTGATGATGTTGCGCATTTTCTCCGTATAGCGAATGCGTGATAGTTTTTTTTGTATGGGACTTATTCTGGTGGTATACATATATATATATATATATACATTTATTATATATTATATTATTTTCCCCCTTGCCGAAAGAGGTGCTGGTACCAAGCTTTACGTTTCTAAGTAACAAAATATTTATATTTTACTTAGAAGTATTTATATTGTACATAAGTATGTATATGTATTAACCAAACAATTGGTTAAGCAACCTAAGACCATTTCAAATTTAAATAATAATAATAATATATTGGCGCCTACATGTCTGTGTTCATATGGAGTAGTAGCTTATGTCGGGAAGCTGGCTTTAGTATAATGCGACATTCCTGTTATTCTATAAACGATGTTTAGCGTTAAGCGGGAGTGTTGAGCACCGGTTATGTATTCAATTTAGAAAATTGGGTAGGCGCTGTGGCCAATGGTAGCTCTTGTACCACCTCTGTATGCCGAAAGCCATACAGAGTCCCGTGAGACAACTCCGGAAGAGTTGTGATGCATCAAACGGGAGTGTTGAGCATTGTGGGTTGATGCGTCAAGCAAGTTGAGCATCGGTTATGTATTTAAGTTAGAAAATTGGGTAGGCGCTGTGGCCAATGGTAACTCTTGTACCAACTCTGTATGCCGAAAGCCATACAGAGCCCCGTGAGACAACTCCGGAGGAGTTGTGATGCATCAAGCGGGAGTGTTGAGCATGATTTGGGGTGCCAGCAATTAACTACTTTAGTAGGTTTTGTTCTGCGGCAGTTGAGCACTGCATAAAAAATGCATACCCAATGAAGAACGAGCGAATTATGTTTTAAACACAAGTGCGTTTGTTTATTCGCTGCACTTGGTTTTGGGCGGGAGTGCAATACAATTGCGTGTGTTTGTTCGCTGTTCTTTGTTGATGCGGGAAATGCATAAGTGGCTTAAACAAACGACAATAAATTTTTTGATGAGACTTAAAAAAGATATTGATTTTCTAGTATCTGAACTATTTCTTGCATGTTTATTTGCTAAAAGTTCTTAAACGGTTCGGCGCCAGTGAGTCATTCGCAATCGTATGCTACAAATGCCGCATTATACTAAAGCCAGCCTTTCGACATAAGCTACTATCTCATACGAACACAGATATATGTTAGTGCTTGGCCTTGGCTTCTCCTCCGATTTGTGGCGTCCGCTTTGATATTGTCACACAAAGGCGAGGGACCTACAGTTCTATGCGGGCTCCGAACCTCGATCGTATATTTATGAGAAAATATTTTCCGCGGCAGAATCACACTCTTATTTTATCAGATGTAAATTAGCTGAAAAAATAATACAAGCCACAGTTGTAATGGCAAAAGTAACTTTTTATAAAAATCATCAGTATTTTTTGTCAGTCTCAAAGGTATTCAGTAGCGCATTTCAAGATGTTTGAGCAACCTGTATTGGTTACAGGAGAAAATTGAAAGTTCCCTGCCAGCATTTTCTATTGCGGAAGTTACTAATACGACGCGACATTGCTGTGAAAATCATCGCCGTTGATATCGCTATTTTTTCGAATTCTTATCCGCTCTCGGGAAGAACTGGTCCACCATGACGTCACGTCTTTATGATACGAAAGCGATACAGCAATTAGGAACTATTTCGATAGGAATGACAGCAACTTGTGCGCTTAAGACTGAAGTGTTAAAGAAGACTCGTCTGTTGGTAAAATTTTTGATAAAACATAATAGGAAATTTGGGGTACTTCTGAGCTTGCAACCACAGCCGCAGAGTTACTTACGCCATTTTCAAACGCATTTATATTTTATGAAATTCCTACTAACCATTTTTAAAAGCAGTAAAAAGGCATTAGCATAATAAATCGATTAACGCATCCGTTCAAAATCTAAACATAATTTTATTATTAATTATAAGATTGCCTGCACGTTAACTGAAAAAAAAAACAATTTGAAAACAAAAATATAATTTTATTTGATTGAACTTTCAAGATTTGCGTTGTTAATTTGAGGGACGTGAACCGGATGAAAAATTTATTTGGTTCGGTTCAGCGGTTCGAACCGTTTTTGCACTTTTGGATTGGTTCGTCAAAGCGGTTTTTTGGTCTTTGAACCGGGGTTTCGGTTCGGTTCAACGGTTCGAAAAACAAAAAAATTACGCGCAAGTTTAAGTGTCAAGTGTCAAGTGCAACAACGCGCAAGGTTAAGGGTCAAGTGTCTGTCAAATAAGATGGGTTGCCTTTACATTTGATATTGTCACATGGTAAACAAACATGATGGGTATTACCATGTTTACCAAAAATAAAAAAGTGGGTACATTTATCTATTGAAAATTTGTTGAAACGAAACTTTCAATCTATATAGAAAGTGGTTCGGTTTTCGGTTCGGATCAAACATTTGTGGAAAATTTCGGTTCGGTTAATGGTTTAGTTAATTAATAGAAAAGAGCAGTTTTCCGGTTCGAAACCGGTTCGGTTCAAAACCGGTTCACGTCCCTGGTTAATTTTTAAAACTACAAAGAGTAAAAATCGTCCGAGCACCTCTTAAGAAGATAGAAAATCGACAGAAATGTTTTTTTGTTTTTGTGAAATGAGTTACTATCGCTTTGATAACTTCCAATAGTGACGAAGAAGTGACATCCGGGCGATAGGCGATAAAATTCTCATCCACTTACTGGCAGGGTTGGTATAGATATTACAAATACCAAAAGGGGGAAAAAAATTCAACTGCAGTTTGTGAAGTACATTATAATTTTTTTCTTTTTTGTGAATAATAAACAAAAAAAATAGTTTTCCAGCAACTTGGTAGCCTGGGAGAATTAACCTCCATATTATCCATATTACCCCAGCGGTAGGGAAGCTTCAGCCATTTAGGCGGCTTTAGTTTTTTTGTAAATCGAAAGTTTAGTTTCTAAGAAGGGATCCCTCCCTTCTATTTATGCTGCAAACAAGTTTTAGCTTAGAAGGCGATTGCATAGGTGATCGTGCACTATTTAAAATCGCATTACATTAATCAATTTAAAATAAACAAATTTTCAATTCAAATTGTATATTTTCAGTTCTCCTCCGATTGTAACTTTAGCGGATTCTTCTTTTATTCATATTAGAATACTCCTAAAAAGTGAATCCATTGAAAAATAAGAGATCAATGAAAGTGCTGTGCACTTGAAAATTCTATTGAAGATGCTCGCCATGCAGAACTGGATTGGGTGGAGTTTAGAAAATGAATAGTGAACATGCAACATCAAAAGCAACTCCTGGTGAGTCAGCAAAAGCCACAATTACTGTAGCAACGGCCAATGAGTTGAATCGACAATATCAGCAACATCAGCAACAGCAACAGCAGCAGCGAAATTCATCACAGCAGCATATTAACGATTCGCAACATTTGCAGCATTTGCAATTGCAACAACAGCAATCGCAAAATCATCATCTAAACGAGGTGAGTTTAAATGCTTTAGGGTGGAGGGAAAGATCAATCCCCTCACAATCTCCTCTCCCCCTGAGATATGAGACTTGTTATCAAAAACGAATTTTTACTTTTGTATGTACATGGACACATATGTATGTTTGTACATATATGTATTTCTGCTAATTTGGCATGCTTTTATTTTTAATATTAATATATCTATCGAGTTTCATTTATAGTTTCATACTTTCATAACCATTGACTGTTTGCTAGTGTTGGCTCTGGTTTCATATTTCCATTCATGCTTAGTTTATTTTTGTTAAACTACTATACACTAGATTCACAATTTATAAGTGGCTCAAATTCAACATGAGTTTATTGATTTAAAAATTTGATAAGGTTTGCATTTAAGCTTGATTTAAAATGTTTTAGATTTGCCATGGTGATGATAATTCAGACGCCTTCATGTTTTAATTAATTTTTCTCATTACCTACAAACATGTGTTTCATTATTATAAATATTAAACGATTGTAAATAATTTTTGTTTTTCCACAACATTTTTCATGAAAAACGGCCCCAAGCTCAATAATTTTTTTTTTTAATATAACTGTTAGGCCAAAGTATAACAAAAAACTTATATATATGTACAAAAATATTTCCTTTTATATTATAACCGAAGAAAATAAGCAAGACAAAATCCATTTTAAGCGCTTAGATAAGCACTAAAGTATTGAAAAATATGCTCGCAAAACAACAAAATTTAAGTTTTGTTTTTTATTCAGTTTATTTAATGATTGAAAAATTGCAATGGCCACTAAAGTGCTGCTTGATATTTTCAAATAATAGAGATCTGCGCTGGTGG
This sequence comes from Rhagoletis pomonella, assembly GCF_013731165.1. Lineage (NCBI taxonomy): Eukaryota > Metazoa > Arthropoda > Insecta > Diptera > Tephritidae > Rhagoletis > Rhagoletis pomonella. The sequence goes on along the minus strand of NW_023458560.1, from coordinate 164,815 downwards.
TTTTAATCTTTTTAAATATTCGTTATTCTCCATTTGAGATAAATTATTTTTTATCTCTTCAATAGAGACAAACCATTGGTTTTAAATTTTTGTATCCAAGCAGAAATGCAACTGAAGTTACGGTTGAATAAAAACCAAATCTGTTTTTATGTTATAATTTGTAAACATTTCTTATTTCGACGAATAAAAAAACGCCAAAGAGATGTTCAAGAAAAATTTATTGAGCCAAATTTTTTAAGCAATACGAGGTCCTTAAGAATTTTGCTACGCTTTCTACTAAAGTTTGCTAAAGTTTTTTTTTGTGAAAAGTACAAAATGAAATAGACCATCTGAGCAAAGCATGTTCACTAGGCTGGGTCGATTTATTATGGGGGAAAATAAAAGTCGTTTGACCGCATTGTAATAGTAATATTTTGATGTCTTAGGTCTTAGCCAATTGTTATTGGCCACGAAAGATTAATTTAAAACTTATCTTTAGCACGCGCAATTGCATCAAAGTATACGAATTTTGAAAATGAAACTTTGGCTGGTAATATCTATGGAATGCGTTCATTTTTATAAACAGGACGATATATCAAATTAAGGGTTATTAAATTTAGTACCTCACGTTCATTTATCTTTTTTCAATAAGTCTTAAATTTTTAAGATATTAAGATACAACTTACAAAAACTATAATTTTCCCGTATAGATTTTCAATTCTTCATTACTTCAGCAACCAAGTGAAAAATACAAAAAACTGAGACGGGATTTATTTCAAACGTTTTAATGTTTTCGGATGTTTATACAGTATTAAAAGAATGAAATCAAATATGTATCGTCAAATAATAGGAATGGTTTGATAAGTTAATAGTAGTTGCATACATTAACATAATACAGTTAGGGTGAGAAACACCCATTTTAAGTCCATTTATGCAGTCTTGAAAATTGGTGCGGAATGGTTTTATTAGTCAACGAAGACGCACATTTTTCGCGGTTTCTAAATTTGCCGTTATATGAAAGTAGGAGACGTGAAATAATTGTTTAGATATAGTGCATAAGTATTTTAGTTAATTGCATTATGTGAAAAAAGTTTTTAACATATCCTGGGAAATCCTTTTGAAGACTCTCCAATTGGACGATAGTGCTTTGCATTCAGCTTGAACGAAAAAAGGCGCTCCCTGGAACACTTTTCTGTAATCCGGCTCTTTTATCTAAACGTTTTTTATACAATTGAAGATACATTTTTTTTTAGAAAAAAAAACTGGAGATCCACTTAATTTTTTCGATATAACTTTGGTAAATGTTACTCGATCAGCACGTAGTAAGTACCAAATTGAAGGAGAGACTTACTGTTACTGATTTGTAATAATAATATTATAAAAATAGTTCAGATTATAAACAAATTGTTTTAAATTATAAAAACGTGTTGAACATTTTTTTTTGTAATTTTCCTTTAATTGCAATTTTTATATTGTGCATAAACATAAGTAAACTAATTAGTGTTTCTAGAAGTTGTGCCTATTCAGTGTTTCCATACTCACTTGCATAAACCAAAATTTTTCCACGATGATGCAAAATAATGGCTTTTCTATTAGAGCTACCGAAATTGTTCCTAAAATTGCAAAAATTCGCAAACTATAGCTAATATTGAAAAAAGATTAGAATATTTGGAACCAGCGACCTAAATGAACGCCAGCAATATTACTGCTGTTCTTTACATCTTTTGACTATAGGCCAGTGCAATTATCAAGAGAACAATTAAAAATGTATTGAAAAAAGATAACTTTGAGATTAACGATAAGGTAAAGGGCTGCGAAAAATTATATTTGACTTTATCTTTTGAATTAACGGATTCATTATTTAATAATATGCACCAAACCTTTTTGCTGAACCCAGAATTTCTAACAAGAATTGGTCTTATTCGACTAGTGTGCTAGTCTTAGTCGACTAGTGTAGTGTGACTTGGCGGTCGATGCGCGGGCTCTTAACATTAAAATAAAATACTAATATTTTGCAGGCTTCTTGTTGACTTCATGATACATTATATTTTCACTATTACCAAGGGATTTGAGTAAAATTAGATTTTCGACCCGCCCTAATGTTAACACCTAAAAGCATGTTCACATTATCGTAATTTACGGCGCATTTGTAATTTATAAGCAAATCGTGCTGAAATCAAGTGATTTCCCTTGGTAAAATCTGTCAAGAACCAAACGAAGAAAAAAAGATTTTTCATTTATTTTAGCCCCACTGTTGAGGAAATTAAAAAAATGCCTAAAGGTATGCAACCATTTTTGTTTGGTACTCGTACATATACCTGCTAATCACATATCTATAGAATTTAAGAAAGAAAATGTGAACTTACTTTGTTCATGTGAAGTTATTTGATCGAAACAAAGTAATTTATGCTGTAATGTGAACATATATTAAGGGTGTTAGGAAATTTTCAATTACAATTTTGTGAACTACGCGACCATATCTATGACCTCTACTAGATCACTTTAAGATCGTGCAATTTTGGTGATTTTGTAGCACTGTCTTATTAGTCTGGCAAGGTCTTGTGCTATATTTGCAAATACATAATACTTCTATTCAATACTTTTTTGCGTTCCATAGTTATTTGCAAATAACAAATTACCTCTGCATTTATGCAGCAAAATTCAGCATTTTGCAAATTGTTATTTGCAAATAATTGAACTTGCATTAAAAGTTACATTTGCTTGAAATGCATTCATGTAAAATCTGCTAAGCATACATTTTTGGTTAAGTCTTTGATAACATTTTAAATTGGATGAGATTCTAATTATAGCATTTTCAGTTTAAATGAAATTTTTCAAATTAAGTGAACCATTTTTCATATTATTCGAAACTATTCAAATTAAATGAAACTATTTCCAGATTCAGTGAAACTTTTTACAAATAAAAGAAAATATTTTCAAATTGATTGAAACATTATTAAATTAAGTAATAGGCATTATTAAATTAAGGAGCAAGAAATCAACTAATTAATGAAGAGCTTGTCCATTCGCCACTTTCGGAATTTGGATAACAAAGTTCGCGAAGTCATTTTGACTAATTTGTGCGATACTTTCTTCAACTATACTAACTATGTTGCGCTTAGAAGTTATGCCACTAAATAATAACACTGGTTTAAATGTTCAATGGATGCCACTATCCAATTGCTATGTAGAATTTGTTACCTTAACTGATTTTCTCCGACAAATAGTTTATCAACTGCAAACAATTGAAAAAAGATACTTCTCCGTGAGTTCAAAATTTCGGGAATTTTTTTTTTGAGATTTTCGAATATCATGCCGATATAAAAAAATAGGTGTTTTCTTTTTTTCGATAAAGAATGTAAAAAAATATATTTCACCCAAAAAAAATATTGAGGTGTAAATATTGTATGGAATGACCCATATACATCACTTTCGCATAGGACTGATAGTTTCTGACAAATTAATTAATCATTCCATTTTTTTTTTATCTATTTTTTAATGAAAAAATTTAAAAAAACCAAACTTTAATAGAAGAAAAATTTTAAAAATAACAGGCTCTGTGCCAAATTTTTGCATTAGTGCTAAAGTCTGTTCTGTTACAAAGAAGAACATCGAAATCCTGGAGCTCCTTTATAAATTTCATACTGGCTACGCCCATGGGACCACTTTCAAGTAAGGGTGCTCGAGCACTCCCCCAACCTAGCTACGCCCATGATCAGAGTTACAAAATTCATTTTTAGTTAAGGATAATGCCAGAATTCATAAATGCCAAGAAATAAGAGATATGGTGGATAATAATGGATGCTTACCGAAATTTTTGCCAGCATACTCTCCTTTGAATATGAAAAAATATACAAACTTTGGCAGTTTATAATATATAAATATATAAATTGGAAAAAATCCAAGCAAATTTTTTACTGCTATAACTAATTCAATATGCCTTGACTGTAAAGAAAAGCAACGCGTAACAGCGAATTCACAGTAAACGAAAAAAGGAAGTTTCATTTAGGGCCTTATTCTGTATCACGAACGATAGGCAAAACGAACAATTCGTCTGCAAACGACAACATCTCTGATTACGATTTTAAACTCTATCGGTCGTTTTTGTCTTGATTTTCATACATTACGTTGCAGTGGTCTCGGTTGCGTTTAAACCGGCTAAAATGATGCCGCCGGACTAATTTTTGAAGCATTCCTCTGCAGACGAATCGTTCGTGTTGCCTATCGTTCGTGATACAGAATAAGGCTGTTAATTTGAATTATTTCATTGAATCTGAAAAAGGTTTCATTTAATTTGAAAAAGATTTCGCTTAATCTGAAAAAGTTTCATTTAATTTGAAAAAGGTTTCGATTTGTTTGAAAATGGTTTCATTTAATTTGTAAAATGTTTCATTTAAACTGATAATGCTATAAATAAGATTGAATGTAGATCAGAGCCATGGGCGCAGCCAGAATGAGATTAAAGGGTGTAGGAGGCTCGAAACTATTAAGTTGTTCGGGTTTGGAAATTTACCTTATTGATAAAAAAATATTAGTTTATTATTACAATTCGTTAATGAAATGTCAAAAGGCCCTAACTGACATATTCGAAATTTGGTTTTTTGCATTCCCAGGAAGCTTATACTATCTCTCTATCCCATCTTCTCTAAAAAATTTAGAACCGTAACTCAAAAACTAGAGAAGTTATGGCACTTTTTAAAAAGCCCTAACAGAACAAATGAAAATTTGTGAAAGCAAACACTTCTAACTGAAGTACTTTTGCTACAAAAAATTTAGCAATGCACGCGAAACTTAAGAGAACTAAGCAAAATGTAGCTCGCAAAAAGTTTGTAGCCTGAATTAACTTATAAGATGTTTTTTGAAGAGAGTTGCCACTTATTTAAAAAGTTTAATTCAATTTAATTAATAAGTCGAACGAAATGTTACACGTTTTTTGTTGTAGAACATGCTACATTTTTATAAAAAAAAAAAATTAGCGAATATTAGACAAACAAAAAGAAAACTGTACATACTGTGGATCAAAAGGGTGCGCTATTCAAATGTGATACTCGGTTTTACATTGTGTTTTCACGTGCTACTCGGTTTCATGTTTTACTTTAAAAGCCTCTGTGAAGTTGGCAGGACAACTTTTTCCCAAAGCAAAAATTCCTATCGGATAATTTGCCGTTAATTATCCGTGAAAAGAATAATTTTGCCGCGGACATATTTTAAAAAATATAGCGTGCCTTGCTAACTTCCGTGGAAGTTGACAGGACACCTTCTGAAAACCAATTAAGGAAACCAGCTAAACCCAAACTGACCATTTGATAATTTGCCGTAAATTATCCGTTGTTTATCCGTAAAAAGAATAATTTTGCCGCGGACATATTTTAAAAAATATCGCGTGGATTCCGTGGAAGTTAGCAGGGCACCTTCTGAAAACCAATTAAGGAAACCAGCTAAACTCAAACTAACCATTTGATAACTTGCCGTAAATTATCCGTTGTTTATCCGTGAAAAGAATAATCTTACCGCGGACATATTCCGTGGACTACACTTTTCGAAAAGGTGTAGCAGCACCCTTTTATTTTTCTTCGCCTCACGGCTTCATATGTCAAATGGCTGCTGTTGATTGGTTGGAGCAGTTGATTGTTTATTGTTTTTTGTTCTCTTTCACATCATTCCTATGAAATTTTTGACAGTCCTCGCTGCAAAAGCAAAAACAAAATACATGTACATTTTGTTGTTGGCGTACCGATACCACCTTATTGAATACGCCTTGTTTGTAGCTCTCGTTTTTTAAGAAATAATGGTGTGTAGTGCTAACTTGACTACAAAAAACGAGAACTACAAATTTTTTCTTTCCACAACAAATTTACAACAAAAAATCTACAATTATTTCCGTTGTAACCTTTTCAATATCTCAATTCTATCGTTAATGGTGCATGGTGTCAAATTAGCACTACATACCATTTTTTCTTAAAAAACGAGAGCTAAACATTTTTTCTTCCCACAACAAATTTACAACAAAAAAGCTACAATTAATGCCGTAGTTAACTTTTCCAATTTCGGAAAGTGTAGTGCTAACTTGCCACACGTTATTTCCTATAAAGCTTGAAATTTTTACGGAAGTCGGAACAAGTTAGAAACGTGGAGATATATGATTTTGTTCAATAATACACTAAAATAAGAAAAAATAGGTTATTGGATTCAAAAAAGGTCAATATGTGCGCGTTTTGCAAAGCTAAAATTTTCGACTTCGTCTAAATCTCCGGTTTATAACTATACTATACCATTTCTACGAAAAGTGTTTTTTCCCCATATAAAATACATGGAAAACTTTGGGCGCTTTGAGCGAGCTCTAATTATTTTTTGATTTCAAAATAAAAAAATAAGGGTATATTTTTTCGGTATAGAACAATCCTAGGGGTGAGAGCATAAAAATTCCGACTTTACTTTTTCACATGCGTTTTTGGACCACCCTAATGTACATACTTATTTATATATTTTCTATTGCTCGATGCGAAGCCCATGAATTTTATCAATTTTAGCGATAAATAATTAATAAAAATGTTTAATGTAATTAATTAAAATTTTTACAGGCATTCTTATTAGTTTCGAGATATACTCATTGGGTGAAAGCGGAGTATATATAGCTTTAAATAAACATTCAAAAAAGATCACAGATGAGAATGGAAATACCTTTCACCTTACTGCAATGGTGGCATATGAAGGTGAGGAAATTCAGCACTCATCTGAGGACATGGGCCATTATACGGCAATTTGTTTTCCACGGAAGTTAGCAGGGCACGCGATATTTTTTAAAATATGTCCGCGGCAAGATTATTCTTTTCACGGATAATTTACGGCAAATTATCAAATAGTTAGTTTAGGTTTAGCTGATTTCCTTAATTGCTTTTCAGAAGGTGCCCTGCTAATTTCCGTAGATATTTTTTAAAATATGCCCGCGGCAAAATTATTCTTTTCACGGATAAACAACGGATAATTTACAGCAAATTATCAAATGGTTAGTTTGGGTTTAGCTGGTTTCATAATTGGTTTTCGGAAGGTGTCCTGCTAACTTCCACGGAAGGCAACCGATTCGTTATTTTTTAAAATATGTCCGCGGCAAAATTATTCTTTTCACGGATAATTAACGGCAAATTATCCGATAGGAATTTTTGCTTTAGGAAAAAGTTGTCCTGCCAACTTCAGAGGGGTACTTTAAAATGTAACAGAGAAATCAACCGTAGTCTGATTTATAAAAAATATTACAGCTATAAAAATTAACAGTTGTTTATTATGGCCTGAATATAATAGCTTAAACTAACACTTTTTGTTTCGGTAACTCAATTATGAAATGTTTTCAATATAATTTGGTGTAAATACGTACGACGCTCCGACTAACATATTTCACTGCACCTAATAATTAAATTTGCGTAGATTTTTTTAAAAGGTAGCAATCATGTTTAAAAATATTTTCAAAGTGAAGCTCTCTTATATCCCTTTCGTTTGACACTTATATTGTAATATTTCATTCGGCTTATTAATTAAATTGAATTAAACTTTTTCAATAGGTGGCAACTCTCCTCAAAAAAAAATCTCATAAGTTAATTCAGGTTACAAACTATTTGTGTGCTAAATTTTGTTTAATTCTGACCAGCCGTTTCAGGGTGAAAAAGTAACGACTATACTTTTTCCAAAAAATTACCATTTTGTTCGACGTTTTTAGGGATAAAGTGCTGTTTAGTCGATTTCTCTATAGTTTTCCTATATTCAATGACTAATTAGCTTCAAGCTCCAAAAAGTTTCATTGTAGTATCTTCTTCCTAACCGAAGATTTACGATTTTGAAAGAAGAAACCCAGGTTTTGCCACTGTGCGGCGTTCCACAAATACTAAAAATAGGATGAATAGTACGGAGTATATTGGCATATCTAATAGTGATTTCGTTTCTTCCAAAAAATGTTGTCCTTCCCCGGTGCAAAATGTGTTAGATATTACACTCAACCCTGTAAAAGAGCATGTTTTTGCCTTCTTGTCTAGCTTACGCAATTCATAATATTTTCGTTTTAAGCAACTATCTGATTTTGAAGGCAACCATTTCCCCTGGCAAAGCTTCAAAGGGTAGGGAATGTGCCTTTTTTGCCTTACAAGAGTGTGGCATTTTAAGAAACGAACACAAAATTTTCTCACCGTTTACCTTTATTTTAGAACCGAACACGAAGAGAAAGGGCAATCAAAAGGGACATTTTATGGTATAAACGAAATCATCATAATACAAAGGACGGGAAACTTTCTGTCATTGGCCATCCAGATTGTTAGAGGAATTATTTTCGTCGTGCTGTTGTCTAAAAATTGACCGGCATTTACGGTCTGTTTGGTGAAAATGCTCGAAAAAAATTTTATTCAGAGGGATGTAGTTGGACGAGAAGAAGCAATAGCAATACGTTCGCGGTCTCATTAATTTTATTTCAAGACATCTGACAGTTACATATATAAATGTTATATACTATCTTTTTCTTTTTTCTTGTTTAGTTCACAACACAAAGTAACTACTAACATGCTTCGATACGGAAAGCAAATGTATTGGATTTAACATGAATTCAATAAGCCATAATTGAAACATTTATTTCATAACTTCTCATTCAAAAAGGCCCTAACTGACAGAAATTCTACATAGTAAAAACTTAAAATTTTTTAAATTATGTTAGCTATTGATATTTAACATACATTTCATCAAAAATTTTCAATAAACATTTTATTATTTCAATTATATAACGTTTTTTGTCTCCTGAAAAAAATAAGTTGTGTTAGTTAGGGCCTTTCTACATTTCATCAACGAATTGTTTTATTTACCTTGAAATCCATTGCCCAATAGACATATATGTACTTACATATGTATACAATTCTTATATTATAAGAATATATTTTTCATTTTATTTGACATATCCCACCTAACTTTTAATCGATTCTACTTTTCAATAATTTATATGTAATACAGATGCTCAGTCTACTAAGCACTCTCGCCCTACGGTCTTTATTAACACATCTTAAAATGCCTACGTTTCTGTATGTATTTTATACGACGCCACACCTCGTCTTTGGTCCTTCTCTTTCCCGCTCTCTCGTGTCCTTTCAAGCTCATAAAGCGGTGTTGCAGCTGCCGCAGGCTTTAGCTTCGGTGCTCACATTCAATACTCAATCTGAAAGCGTATTTAAAAATCATTGCGGGGAGCATGGCATGCGCTGAAGCGTCTAATCTATTCGATGTTGTGGCGCTCCTCAGTTTTAGCAAACTATTTGTTTTACTGCCATTTTGGATAGGCTTGTACCTACTTATCGAAGATAAACGGTTATTCATTAATATACACATGCACATACAGTTGTCCACATAATAATAGGGGTGCGATATTTTGACCACTTTTGACTGTTTTTTCTACTTTCTTTGTGTGATGTTAATTAATTTTTTTAAATAAAAACCATATAATTTGTGCAAAAATTATATAAATTCAAAAATAATTCAAATGTTTTATTCAGAGTTTAGAAAAACTCGCTATCGCTCGAACCGAAGATCGAATCCGGACCCTATGGAATTGTAGTACGCAGCTTTCACCATTCGGCTACGGCGGACACAAACTTGCTTGCTTTGTTTGCTTACTTGTACAGTAGACAACAGTTGTCCGTTTTCGTCAGTGTTGTCACCTAAAATTCTCCTGTTCCGCATTAATTTTAGGAATTAGATGTATGACTTAATCAGGATCACATGCAGTTAATTTTCGAATTAACAAGTTGATCCGAATCATCGGCGCAGTTGATGTGATCAAAATTGTACCATACGGCAGCATTGCGGATTAAGCGACCCGCGAGTTCGTGGGATCAAATCCCACGGCCAGCAAACATTTTTTACGTTTGATTTGTTTTTTTTTATTATTTTGGCCGTTTTATTATAATTTATTCGTTAATTTTGAGCTCCAGGCCGGTTATTAAATAAAACATAGATTTTAGTAGTTTTATTTATTACATCTATTACAATCGACATTGGAAAAACTCAATAATTCCTGAAGATGCCTTCAGATTGAAGGCGAAATATCGACATCAATAAATGTAATAAATAAAACTACTAAAATCTATGTTTTATTTAATAACTGGCCTGGAACTCAAAATTAACTAATACATTTTTTACATTTTTTTTAATACGAACCAAATCAGACCATAAATACGGGTTCTGAGCTAAGTTTGCAGTTTCAAGTCTCTAGGTCATTAGGAAGTTCTTTAAAAATTGATGCAAGTTTTGATTACACGCTGGTGAAACTTAATAAAAGTTTGTAAACATGAATGTTTTTTGAATACTTTCCCACTGGGAAAATAGATAAGCACCTTACGAGGTAAGCCATGTTTTTTTTCAGTTTTTAGTACCAAAATTGTCACCATGGCCAATGTGATCTACTAGTAAAGCACACAGCTTTTTAATAAATTAAAGGTGTTTTTTTATTTTTATTTGGAGTCGCTGAGCCTAAATTTGATGTTTATTTATTTTTCGAAAGAAAATGAGTAGGTGCAGGAGTGCGGTTAACAATTTCTTCACGTGTGTCAAGTTAGCACTACACTTTTCGAAATTGGAAAAGTTAACTACGGCATTAATTGTAGTGTTTTTGTTGTAAATTGTTGTGGAAAGAAAAAATTTGTAGCTTTCGTTTTTTAAGAAAAAATGGTATGTAGTTCTAACTTGACACCATACACCTAGTCGATAGAATTGAGATATTGAAAATGTTATAACGGCATTAATTGTAGCTTTATTGTTGTAAATTTGTTGTGGAAAGAAAAAATTTGTAGCTCTTGTTTTTTAAGAAAATTTTTACTAACTTGACGCCATACACCTAGTCGATAGAATTGAGATATCCAATATGTTACTATGCCATTAATTGTAGCTTTTAACTTTAAAATTTGTTGTGAAAAGAAAAAATTTGTAGCTTTCGTTTTTCTGGAAAAAATTGAGTTGACAAACTTTAGTATGTAGTGCTAACTTGACTCATGTACCATTGACGACAGAATTGAGATATTAAAAAGGTTACAACGGAATTAACTGTAGCTTTTTTTGTTGTAAATTTCTTGTGGAAAGAAAAAATGTGTAGCTTTCGTTTTTTAAGAAAAAATGGTATGTAGTGCTAACTTGACACCTAGGTGTATGGATCGATAGAATTGAAATATCCAATATGTTACTATGCCATTAATTGTTGCTTTTAACTTTAAAATTTGTTGTGAAAAGAAAAAGGCTTCAATTAATTCCGTTGTAACCTTTTAAATATCTCAATCCTGTCGTCAATGGTGTATGGTGTCTAGTTAGCCTACATACCATTTTTTTTTTAAACGATGGCTACAAATTTTTTCTTTCCACAACAAATTTACAACAAAAAAGCTACAATTAATGCTACATTTCTACATTTTCAATATCTCAATTCTATCGACTAGGTGTATGGTGTCAAGTTAGCACTACATACCATATTTTTTAAAAAATGAGAGCTACAAATTTTTTCTTTCCAAAACAAATTTACAACAAAAACACTACAATTAATGCCGTAGTTAACTTTTCCAATTTCGAAAAGTGTAGTGCTAACTTGACACACATAATTTCTTCCATGTTGGTATTTGTACCAAAAGTAAGTTTGGTTTTTTAATTTTTTTTATTAAATTATGCAAAATTGTCGATTAATCAATGATTAGCTCCTCAACTACTTATCCTGCTGCAACCCAATTGAAAGACCTAAAAAATATTCCAAATGCCAGTCACAGGCCTAGCTCCTTAATTTGACATCTTATTTTTGAAATTCGAAATAACAGTGTATATCTAATGACCTTCGTGTATTACGTACGACAGTCAATTTTACACACAAAGAACCGATATATTCGCGAAACTAGGACCCAAAATGGGAAAATTAGGCTTTTAGTTTTTCCCTCTGACTTCAGGATTTTTTTTTTAAGGATTTTGAAATTTATGGTTAGGTTAGGTTAAGTAGAACTAGGGATGTTAGTCCTGGGATCCCGGGGAGAGAAACGCCTTAAGTTGACCACTTCTAGCTATATTTCTTTTATTTATTTAATATTAATTTTTTTTATGAAAGTCTAGCTCGTTATTCATATAACACCGTGCGACAGTTAATTTTACACACAAGCAAAGCAATATATTCGCGAAACCATGGGCCAAATACAGTAAGCCTGCGTTTTTAGTTTTTTTCTCTGGCGTCAGGATTTTTTTAAAAGTACTTTTAAATTCGAAAAACATGAGTAATTCAAGAAACGATTTAAAAAATTCAGTGCAATGTAGAAAAACAGTATGAGGATCAAATTAAAGAGAGAAATTTAATTTTAAATTCTGCATAATTTCTTTTTCATTTGGTACCCATATTGTTATTCTACATTGCACTGGTTTTTTTAAATAAAGCCTTTTTAAAAAATTATGACGTCAAAAGGAAAATTTAAAAACGCAGTTTTACTATATTTGGCCCATTGTTTCGTGAGTATCTTGATTGCAAAATATATTAATCAAAATTTCAAACTCTGTACTCAGAATGGTTATAACAATTTTAGGTAACCAAATTCATAGCCCGTTAAATTATAGCAGGATAAAGTACAAGTTTCAAGTGGCTAAAAATACCCTTGATTTTATATAATTATTTTTTTCCTGGCAGGGTCCCGCGAATTTTTTTATACGAAAAAAAATGCCCAGCACCGTAAAAAAAATTCCCAAAAATCAACAGCTACTATAATGGACTATAAAACTTCATACCTAAAATATTTATAAAAACTCTGAATAAATGTTTGAAATTTTTTTGAATATTCTTTGCATTTTGGAAAGGGTTTTGACGGGTAGGATCCCAAACCCAGCGCACAACCCGTTGCTGGGAGGGGGTGGTTTCTTAGCCGAACATACGTTTATATAGCGAGCCACTTGCTCCAAGACAGACACCGCAGCCGCACCTACTGGTGAGCAGACGCTGCAGACTTCAGTGAGCGCTTAAATCGAAGAAGACGGAGTGGCCCCACCGAATTTGCCCCTTTTTCTGGCGTGCCCCAACGCTCCACTCGGATCGGTGAGTCCGCATCTCGGACATGGGTTGCTCATGTTGCCCAAGTGCGCGAACGAGAAAGCAAGAGTCGGGATTGAGTATAGCCAGAACAACGACACTGTACACTGTATATAAATCCGCTACGAATTAATTTTTACCGAAGAGCCCGGTATACTGATACCAGACCACTGACATATCACATATCGGCTGACTTCCAAAACGTCAATTGCATTGCATACGTACAAAGTATAATGTTCGATAACGCCGAACTACAAATGGTCGACAATGTATACTTTTCCAAAACGCATCCGAAAAGTTATCGAAACGCATTGTTAGAGTAACCAACGCATCAGAAACAAAGTTGATGCTTCTTTGTTTTTGGTTGCGATTGGCGTTGTTAAAATGGAAAATTACGAATTGGTATTAATTGTCATATTGAATATTCAAAATATGCAATGTATGTGGTTGCAATGTTTCGCAAACCTTGCATATACAAGCAGTTTAAATACCGCAGTAGAACAGTATCCAAACATTGTATTGGTACGTTTTGGAAGTCAGCCATCGTTACCTTAATTCACAAAGGGGGGGGGTTCCATGAGAAACTGAACCTTAGTGCAAAAATTATCTTTTTTTCATAAAACTAAGAAACGTGTGGATAAGGCAATTGTAAATATCTTGAATCATTAAGCGCGGACTCGCCCATTACCTATATACCCTTGTGGTCAGCTGATTAAGTTAAGTGACCTTTTCACCAGTTTTGGTTTTTTTCTTTTGTTTATTTAATGTTTAGTACCAGGTTGACCAACTTTTTAAAGTTTTCAAGATTTTGTTAGCTTTAAAAAAATATTTTGGAAATAAAAGAAATGGATTTCGGTATGTATTAAGTACATTTCTTACTTCAAAATTTTGGTGGCAATCCTATTCCGAAATACGCTGGAATGAATGGTACATATCTGGAGCGTTATATACTGTGTATACATAAAAAAATGCTGATTGAAATTAACAAAATAAAAATTTGCATTACATAGAAGCGTGGCAACCCTGATGGAAAATATTTTCTGACCAAGGTTCTCAACAATACCTTTCATTCGATATCGCGATGTTTTAGATAAATTGTGGAGAATCGGGAATACACTTCTTATTTTCCGCAAGGTTTATAATCCTTAATTGGGACAATCAATATTTTCAACCGTACGGAACATTAACAAAAGAAATTAAACTAATTATATCCAGCCAAAAAAACAACTCGCGCTATAAACAAAACAAAGCAAATAAATAAAACTAATAAAACAACAACCACATAGTGTCCGCAGTCTACATTGCTGCTGTCGCTAAAGAACTAATAACGACGCTGTTGGCATAGCTGGCTTTTCTCTGGTAACTACAGCTGCACATTTGTTTTCATTTCTGCCTGCGCATCATCGTTCGTTATCGCTGTTTGAAAAATTTGCATTGTACTGCATAAGCATGGGCACTCGTACCAACTCTGCTCGCCTGTTATGCATTTCATATCTCGCCTGATGCTGTGTGGATCAATCAGCTGGAATCAAACATCATGAGCAGTGTTGCCAGAACTTTTTGGGCCGACCGGCTAGATTGGCAAAAAAAAGCGGCTAAAAACGGCTAAAATGTTTTAGTGAAGTTTCACATAGACTCTGGCAAAAAACGGCTAAAATGTTTTAGTGAAAATTCACATGCTTTATTTAAATAAATCGCAAGAAACGAAAGACTAGTTAACACCATTAATTTATATCGAGTGTATATTCCTCATCATCAAATGAATCACTATTGTATATATCACCTGAATTCATTAATTTTAAGTACAGTAAAATTATGGCAGCATTTTTCTTCACGTTTTAAACCGTATCTTATATATAAAATAGCGTTTAACTTTTTAACGCACATTGGATTTCTTTGCTTGGTTTTTATTATATTCATTGAACTAAATATTCGCTCTACTTCTGCCTTACTTATAGGCAAAACAAGAAAACTAAAAACTAGGTTGGAAAGGTCAGCAAACGGGTTTTCTCCTAGGGCATTTCGAAATTGATAAACTTCGGCCCAAAATTTTACAGTTGAGTCTAAATTACTCCAGGTATGTAACGTTAACCGTTGCCATTGCATCTCTATGGATGTTATTTCGCCGGCATTATATTTGTGTTTTTGTTGCTGTTGTTGAACAAATACTTTTGTTTTAATTACTCTTAATGCATTTCCAACCGAAAAAAGTCAATTTTTTTTAGTGTGGCAATATTTGTACGGAGGCGTTGGTGTAATTCCTTTATTAAAGTGATAATAAAATAGCGACCATTTTCTCGAATTATTTTCTCGGCTTCGTGGTCAAAAGCGTTTGTGCTTACTTTTGTTTTTAAATACTCTTCAAAACTGTGATAAAACTGAGGAAATGGAGCAAGGTATGGTTCCAACGGGGAGCATATAGGATCAAATGTGTCCGCGCTAATAACCACTAGGGAGCATAGATGCGAAAGTAAAACATTGAGTTCATTAAAAATCTTCATTGGGTCTGCATTATTGCTTTCGAACAACTTGTTTACTTTTTGCACCTGAAAATTAGGCAAATAGTAAAATCGGCTAAAAACGGCTAACTTTTTTTTACAAACCGGCTAACAAATCGGCTGCCGGCTAGATCGTATTTTCTCCGGCTAGTTGCTATCGAAACCGGCTAAATCTAGCCGGAAAACGGCTAAAATGGCAACGCTGATCATGAGCGCTGTGACTGAGTTGGTGAGAGAGGCGGTGAAGGAGTATGTTGGCGTCATTATGAAGCAGCTAGGTGAGGTGACGGTGGGGCTGTCGAAGATGAAGGCGAACATGCTAGCATTTGAGCGCGAAATAGAAAATGCCGAGCGTGATCGCGCGGAAATAGCGAAACTGTGCGATGATATACACGCACTCAAGGAAAAGGTGGAAAGTAATAGCGTCGCGACTGATGTTATAATTAGAGTTATACCGCATGAGCCGGATGAGAAAGTAGGTGAAGTTTTCAGGAGTCTCTGCCAAGCAATGCAGCTGAATTTCCTGCCTATTAAAGCTGCTATCATAGTGAAACTAAATTCCCCCATGATCGCTCTTTGCTGTTTGCCGCCGCTGCCAGGTTTTTCAAAGCCAAAAAGAGAGACATCCAGCTAAGTGACATCGGGCACGAGGCTGATGGGAGAATACATCTAAATGAATCTCTTACTAGAGGTAGTCGTGAGATTACGCAGTTTGCAACGCAGCTTAAAAGGCAAAAGCGCATAACATCTGGCTTTTCGTTCAAGGGACAAGTGTTTGTTCGTGTGCAGCCCAGTGCAGCTGCGATTAAGGTGCTCAGCACAGAGGAGATAGATGCAATCATTGCGGGCAAATGACTAGCTATTAAGTTTATGTGTAACATGTCTTCAGCCTCCTCCCTCTATATTATTTCTCTTCTTTTTACTAAATACTTACCTTATTCTATACTCATCTTCAATAATTTCGGCATTTTCCGTAATTTTAATCGTTCCTATTGTGCGGTATATGTACGGTGACCATAAATATATTTTGAAAATGCAGGCCAATTTAAAAAAAAAATGTATCTACATATAATTGCGTAGTATAAAAATAACAAAAATATACTACATACATATATACATTCCACGTCATTTGAATAGTGCACCCTTTACTTGATTTTCTATCATACAAAGTATGCTTGACAAAATTTCTATATGGAAGAAAATGCGCAGCACCGTCAACAAAAAAATTGTCGCCCCTGTTTATCTTTTTTTAATTTTCAAAAATTTTTTAAATGGGATGTAGACGTAGAATATGCTATATTTTTATAAAAAGTTAATGAATATTAAGAAAACAAAAGGAAAACTGTACCTACTAAGTATTAAAAGGATGCGCTATTCAAATAACGAAGTCTGTATATTTCTTAATTATTAATCCAATTTTAAACTTTAAACATAAATCACATTTGCTTCATTGGTATTAATCTTTTAGTAATGAATGTTTACAAAATTATAATAAGGCATATTACTTACTTATTACTTTACACGAAATACGAACCTCTGTAAAGCAAATTTTTTAGGCAAACTTTGGGTCGTTGAACACGAAAAAAATACCCATGGTTTCAAAGAAGTGTTTTCGAGATTCGTTCGAAAAACGTATTTTTAGTACTTTTTCAGTTATTCCTCAAATCTCATGAAACGACCAACAGTTCGAAAGGTATTGATGGGCTCTTTGCAAAAATATATATTTTTTGTGCAGATTGTGTTCCGTATCATTCTACATTTCGCATCAGATTTTCATTTACTGTAAAAAGAAAATTAATGAAATTTCAATTTTTCGATTTTGGTCGCTTGTAAGACTAATAATTTGCAGCGAAATCGGCAAAGTAATATATTTTTGTAAGAGGACTGTAGGTCGCTTATGTTGATTGGATAATTTTTTCATGAGATATTGACGAATAGGTTCGAAATGTACCAAAAACACGTTTTTCGAAAAAATTACGAAAACGCTTGTTTCAAAGGAAAATTGGCTTGGAAAATATTTTTTTCTTAAGCGATTACCACAACATTTGTAGAAGAGTGTTATCGATATATTTGATGCTGGTCTTCAATTTCTCGTCATCCATTGTCCATAACCGTACAATATTTAGAACGCACTGACTAGTTGAACCTTTGAAACCAGCTTACCCTTATGTAGTTATCAATTAGTTATCGACACTGCTTTTATTTCGATTAGGAAAAGTTAATTTTAAAATATCGAAGAAAATGCAGGACAAAGGCAGGACACTTGGAAAAAATCAGTACATTTTGGGGGTTTTCTGTTTTGAAAAACTACGCAGGACAGACCTTTAAATAACAGTACGGTCCTGCAAAAAACAGAACGGATGGTCACCGTAGGTATATGTTGCTTCGCACTGAGATACAAGAAAAGTTAAAATCGCTGTGGTTCCAAAGACTACACGTTTAATATGATACAGATACTGGGCAAACAAATGCGCGGCCTGAAGGTATGTCACATTAATGCCCAAATCCTTCATCCTAAAATCGATGAATTTAGATATATTTTTGAACGTTCCAATGTTGATGTTTTGTGTGTGTCAGAGACTTGGTTATCTTCGTGCCATGATGATTTGCTTTGTATCAGTGGGTATAAACTGTTTCGCTCAGATAGAATCGGGCATGGTGGTTTTGTCGCTATTTATATTAAAATTGGTCTCTCGTGTCGTCTTAAATGTAAATCAAGTGCCTCGGATTCCATTGAGTATATCTTCGTAGAAATTGTTAGCAGTACAAATAAAATCCTAGTTGGCTGTGTATATAGACCAAATCGCAGCATTGCATACTTCCCATTTGTTGATTTTATTGAGAATCTTACCTTAAATTACAACAACATCCTTATAAGTGGCGACTTTAACAGTGACTTGCTTACTGAAACTGAGTTTTCGCTATCAATGGAAAACCTTGGACTTTTCCCTGTTAAACGTTCACCCACACATTTCACGCGAACCAATAGCACGTTATTAGATGTATTTTTTTTATAAATAAGAGGTCTAAGGTATTACTTTATGACCAACTATCCGTGCCAAATTTCTCTAAGCATAACCTGATATATCTCACCTACGATTTCCAATTTACTTACGACACCCTCACATTTTCCTATCGCGACTTCAAGCATATAAACTACCACCAACTCGAGATGGCAGATGATGGCATCAACTGGGGATCTATTCATAGTATGGTGTCAGCAGATGAACAGATTAATTTTCTTGAAACCAAAATTGGCGAACTTGATGATAACTTTGTGCCGATTGTAAAAAAATCTTATAGTTCTAGGACTCATCCATGGTTTAATAGTCAGATTAAAAGACTGATTTACAAGCGGGATAATGCGTATCAAAGATGGAAACGGTCAAAATCTGATATCACGCACAGTGACTATAAGATGCTTAGAAAGGAAATAACGAGCTCAAGTGATGTCACGTCTTCAAGATTATTAAACTCTGGAGGTCCGAAATATTTCAGTCGTGTTTTTGATACGGCAGGACAATGGCATAGGAAGTGTTCTAGGGTCTCCCTGGTTCCCGTCCCCATGCATTTCCTGCAAACTTCACTGACAGCAATCCCCATTTTGCTTGCGTGCGCTGCCAACATGTTATGTTCTGTTAGGACATCTATCATAGTTATGCAACCTCTTCGTTCGTGCCAGCGATAGTATAAACCGGGTTTGTGTCCCGTTTTCCAGTCTGCATAAATATGACTTTAGAGATTGAAAGGTGTTTAACGAATCCCATCTCGATATGGTCTGCTTTTTCACCCTTTGGTCTATTTCGTTATAAAGATTTGACAGCGGTTTCGGAATGTTATTCTCTTGTTCTATAACCAAGTGGATTCCGCTCTTGGCAATCTCATCCACAATTTCGTTACCTGTAATGCCCTTGTGGCCGGGGGCCCAATAAATATGCAGTCGCCTGGTTGCTGCTGCCCTATTTATGGCCTCCCTGCTTCTAAGGACATTTTGTGACGTAAACCGGTATGAGCTTATAGCGTTAATCACTGTTTGACTATGTACGTAGGTATATGTTAACTTTAGAGTTGTTTTCAGTCATTGAGTAAGCTAGCTCAGCGGCTTTACTCACTGCGAAACCTCTGTCTGGAATATACTGCAGTGATCCGGCAGCTTGATGAGCCGACGAACACTAAGTTCTGAGCAGTAAATAATTCCCATGTAAATACTCATTTTTGCTAGGCAGTATATTTATGTATGAACTTTCAATACAAAATAACTTAATCATTCATTTGATGAAGCTAGTACTTTCGAAAACATCGGAGCCTTAAATGTATCGATACATAAGAACTCGATCCTCAAAAGTACTCGATACTTTCCAACACGTAATTTTTATATTATGCGTTGCCGAAAACTTTTGTACATCACAGTGTCTCTTTTTTCTGCAACCTCTGTAAAGCTATGAATATTGGCTCGTATACAAACAGATCTGCAACTTCTAATCAGATTTTTTAGAAAAAATATTCACAAAAATCAACGCGATTTTCCAGCAACTTCAAACTTATACTAAAAACAAATGGGCTATAAAACTGCATACTTAGAATTTTTGTAAAATATCTGAGTAGAAGTTGCAGATCTGTTTGTATACGAGCGTATACACAAGAATCGGTTTGTAACTATTTCTACTGGGAACGAATTGCGCATGCACGGTATCTCTTCATGTTGATTTTACGTCTGTCAGGCAAAATAAATGTACTTTACCAAAACCCAGTTCATTTCGACGCTTGGTTTTTTTGCAAATTCAAATTCAAAAAATTTATATTATATGGTCGTATACAAAGAACCGACTAAGGTTAAGTAAACTGATACGATAAAAGTAAATATTGCAATATGGCTGTCAAAAGAAAGACGTTTAAGGAAGGCTTACAGCCGAAAATATTTTTGTGGAAGATTGTCACCTGTTTGAAAATTTTATTCAATTAAATTGCTCAAATAAATGAAATATTGCAATATTGGGTATTAAAAAGGTTTAAGAAAGTTTACTGTTTACTGTTTACTAAAATATGTTTGAAGCCTGTTGCCACCTATTTGAAAATGTAATTCAGTTAAATTGATAAGAAAAGGTAGATATTGAATTAGTACACCATTGAAGAAAGTGCGAGATATGTAGACTCGAGTTATAACAACACCAAAATACTTTTAAGGCGCAGGGAAGTACGCTGGCTATTGGCTAGTGTAAAATAATTATTACCTAAAGATTGGCAATAACAGGGCGAACAAAAGAAATTAAATGATATTACGACAGTTATTATTTGACACACTGTACATGCTTAATATTTTGCATCAGTATGGAAGCTCATTTGCACCCATTTTAAATTCTCACGTTTCCTATATATTTGTTTTAAGTTCAACATTTCATGCAAACAAACACACACATACCACATGCATTTGTGGCTACACGTTGCTGCATCTAGAATAAATGTGCTTAAAAAGCTGTTGATTGACGTACATCACACATTCACAATATGTACGTCTCTATGTATATGCAAATGTACCTACTACACGTGTATGCATATGATTATGAATGTTATGTAACTTACAAAAATAATGCCGAAATAACAACTATTTGCATCTGAACTAGAAAAGAAATCTTTGAATCTGAAATTGTGATATTTCAATTTTTAAAAGCATCCCAAAACATGTTGCAGCTACAACCACAACAGATACGAAGACAGCCGCAAGCAGCACAACAGTTGCATCAGCAGCAGCAGAGGGATTCCATGTCTGCAAATTCTAGTGCGGGTGGCCTTGGTGGTCTTCGCGGCGGCCGCCTAGACGTCTCAGGAAATGTCACAGCCACAGTTGTTGGTAGCGCCGCGAGTGGAGGTAGCGTAGGTGTAGCCGGAAATACCTTGTTACCGCTTACAGTCCCTGGACAGCATCAGCCCGTTTCCATAGCTACTGTGCCGGCAGCGGCAGTCCTTGCTGCATCAATGGGAGTTGGTACAGCATCCACATTGGCTTCAACTACTCCTGTAAGTGTTGGTGGTCTAAGCGTGAGTGTCACGAATGCTACCGCGGTCACTACGGGCAATGGTGTCGACCCAAAATTAGCGCAATCGGTATTGCCACAGCAACAACATCAGCAGCAGCAAATGGTATTAACCTCAACTGATGCCACTTTAGCCACGACAGCATCCACTACAACTGCACTATTACCAAATTCACCAAACGTAAGCGTTCCACGATGTAGGCGCCAAAAATAAATGCAACCTGCAAAATCAAAATTTTACAAACAGTTCATGCATACATATCCTCTAGCATCACATACATACACACATTTATGGTTACATGCATCTACATACATATCAGTAATGAAAAAATCGCTGGCTCATTGAAATAAAAACATTAACGAATTGTCGATTGTTGACACTTGGGAGGTCCGTAGTCAACAAAAGAAATTTGGGGAAACGATATATCTTACAGAATTTAAGTAATTTCATCACTACGTATACACCTACATTCATATACAGTATATATGCGAAATAATAGCAGTGCGACATTTAAGCCAGTTTTGACTGTTCTCGTTTTCATTGATTAATGTTTTTTTAATTTTATATAAAAGGCTAGCTGATTATTTAACAAACACCATATATGTAAATCCACATTTCAAACTTCGTATTAAAATTATAAAAATTCAAAAATTTTCAACAAATATTTCGAACTTTTTAATCAAAATTTTAAGAAAAATGTTGGTCTGGAGTTTTTAGGCAATTCAAGTTTAATAATAATAATAATAATAGATTGGCGCTTACACATATGTTAGTGTTTGGCCGAGCCTCTCCTCCGACTTGTGACGTGCGCCTTGATGTTGTCACACAAAGCGGAGGGACCTACAGTTTTACGCCGACTCCGAACGGCGATTGTATTTTTATGAGAAGCTGTTTTTCATGGCACGCGGAGGTTTGCCATTGCCTGCCGAGGGACGACCGCTGTTAAGAAAAAACCTTTTTCCATTTTTTTGCGATGTTGCTTTGACCAGGGCTTGAACCCAGGTGCTGATGAGTGAAAGCGCGCACTGCTTACCACTACACCACAGCGGCCGACAATTCGATAATTCAAGTTTAGTATTTATAATAAAGTGCAAGTTT